>NW_024528821.1:7687699-8095202 GCF_017590135.1 Pyrgilauda ruficollis | reverse complement strand
GGGGGGGGGCGGTGGTTAGCAGCAGATAAGCGCTCAGTCACCCCAGGGCATAGCTGTCGTTTTTAGAAATCCTTTGTTCTAGAATTCCAGTGGGAGATTTTTGCTGAGATGAGGCATTTAGGTATGACAAGCAGTGCTTCCTACTTTCACTTGAGTCAGAAAAGCTAATATGCAAATAGTCAGAAATTAAATCCAAATCATTGACAAATGACTGTTTCTGAGAGACTTGAAGTGAGTTCATTTTCCAAAAAATAAGCTGCCGAGTGCTAATCTAATGCTTTAAAAGACCAGCCTACCCAGGCAATGTAGGAGGATGTCATTAATAAAACACTAGCATTTAGATTTTTCTTTAAAGAACATACTCAGAGCTGAAGGACATGTCTTTAAATCTCTATAGCAGAGGTGGGTCATAGAATCCCACTTGCCTGTAAAGAACACAAGTGTTTCCTACTTTCTTAACTCAGGGAAGATAGAAACTAGAGGAGGACAGCATAACAGAATGCAGAAATCTCCCCAAGACCTAACCAATACCAAGGTACACATGAGTAAAAAAAAAGTGATGCTCTATTCCACGGTTATTCACATTTGGCTTACACTTAAAGAAAGCATTTCTAGGTGTTCATAAAAATAAATGCATTCAGGGAAAGCTTATCTGACACATATGAGAAATAAACTGTAGAGTAGGTCCAGTCTAAGTGTTATATGGATGTAAGACTGCATTTGACAGACCACTAAAAGCATGGAATCCAGGGTTACTAACTTATAACTCAGTCTTGTGGATGCGCTACACTCGGGTGCATAGGGTCTTTGAGTCAGCCTCAAAAATGAAAAAGATGAAAACATCTTATTTACTTGTCTTTAAGTGTGCAGTGAAAATGAGGGCTGACTGAAGAGCTACATTAAGGCCACATTCAAATGGCAAGGGAACAAATGCAGAAAAACGAAGCAAGAAGTATGCAGGAAAACAGGCCAAAGATCATGTGGAGAATGACTGTGTAGTTAAATGTGCCCACTCAGAAAGTGGGTCTGGAGGTTAAAATGAAAAATTACATTACATAAATATATAATGTGTGCAATTCTCGTCCCCTCACACTCCCATATTATTTCAGAAATTATATAGAAGATCTAGAAGCAGCTCAGGAAAGTATGACAGCAATGGGCAAAGTTAGGAACAGCTGCTAAACATGTCAGAGAGGAAAAGATAGAGAAAGCTGAGCTGCAAGATCATTAATGGTGCAGAGGAGATTTCAATGTCCATCAAAAGAGAATAAAAGCTTAGGAACTTCAGACAAAAACCAGCAGGAAAAGGCAAACACAAAGTTCATATGGGATTTGATTTTGCAAGCCTTACTGCAGAAGATAAAGATGCTGAAAATGGATCTGAGCTCAAGGGAAATTGGGACAAGCTCATGAAAGAGCAGGCTTCTAGAGCTATTGAGTACAATGTCACCACTCTCTTGCATAGAAGATACTTTCACTCAAAAGTGTTGGAGGCTGAGAAAATATTTAGTGAGACATCACAGAATGTTTGCTCTGTTGGGTGCTTTTCTTCTAGTCCTTCACTTTGGCTACTACCACAAACACAACACTGGGCAAAATAGATACCTAGTGGAATTATGCATAAGCTTCATCCTGCTTTTAAAAAAATGCAGCTGGTGTATATTGCCATCATGACTATTTTGTGGTAAGTTTGGAGTAGCCAAGTCCTTTGGGCACTGCTCCTAGTTTTCTTTCAGCTCAGAATACTTGACACAACTTTCTTAACTACTTTTAGCCAGCACATTTCAACTATGTACTGGATTATTCCACTTCAACTGGAGCCTGGCTGCTGAGTCATAATGTATTAAAAAGACCAAAGATTTTGTAAAAAATTATGAAAAATGAATAATCCTCTCCCAACAAACTTCTAACAAGGTGCTTTGCGCAAGAGCTTTTCATTACATTTAGGACTTTAAAGCTGGCATTCAATTAAGTATTTCTAATGAGCAAAACCAGAACTATAACCAGGAAAAATGTTGTCAAGAGCTTTTTCATTCAATCAACTGGCTGTGAGTCAAGTAAAAAGACAGGAATATTCAACATCTTTCCACAAATGGGAATGTGAAATTGCAGGTTATATATAGTCTTCTCCAGAGCAGATGCTGCTATTCACAAACACCAAGTACACTGAGCAATGGGCTGTTACCACCCCTCAGGGCTTCCAAAACACAAACCAGGTAACCTTGAACAACTATTTAGGTTAAAGTAAGCTCTGAACTCTGAAAATAGCTTTGGAAGTGTAAATAACCAAAACATTTCAGTACAGTCCTCATGTACTTCAAGAGAAGTTTCAGAACTCAAATTTCTGTGAGATCCCATGTATCAATAAGCCACACATGTAAAAGAAATGACACAACAGAGGGTGAATACTTTTTGCCTTTATTTCAAAGCCAAGTTCCTGTGCTGAGCATTGTTCATGTCTGTGCTTATCAGTTTACTTTCCCAAAAATAACTGGGAGGTTACAGAAATAAATTCTGTATTATGTATGCAACAGTCTAAAATTCAGACAGGATCTGTACAAATATTTATAAATAAATAATCTGATGGGAAACAGGAAAGCTCAGAAACTTCAGAAAAATTGGATAATTTTTGCTATCAGTCAAGTTACTAGTTTTAACTTTGTTGGTCCAGTTTTCCCATTACAAAATACATACTGACAAATCCTAAGCAGCTGTAAATTCATATTAATTACAAAACTAATCCTACAAACTTTTTTTTTTTTTTTTTGCAATTGGAAAAATTTTAAATCCCTTCTGAAAAAAAAATTTCTAAAAAGAAATAATTTTCAATTATTTCTACTTTTATTCTTTCAGTTTCCTATTTTTTATACCCATCCTTGTATTTATTTTCTTATAAAACCAAAATTTACTGCAATTGAATATTCTAATTAAAACTTCATTGGTATTTTTTCCAAAATTTTTTCAAAATTTTCTTCAGCTGTTTAAAAATCAACTGTTCCTTGTTTTGATTTACCCCAAAATAAAGATACAGAATTTTGCACGAAGGAAACTTTCTGAGATTTGAGCAGCCAGAGTTTAAACTAAACACACAGCATAAATAGTAGAAGAGTATGGATGAATATTAATTCAATATCTTTATTCTAATTGCAGGAATCAAAAGAAAAAAACAAATGTTCCCAGGGTATTGTGAAAATCTCCATCTCTTTTCAATTGATTCCTTCATCAAGAGTTTAAACATAACTGTCATTAGACGCACTGATTCCATACTTCTGCTGTTAGCACCTGGTCCTGGCAGCTTTGAGAGCTTCAAAACCTGAGCATGTGAATTTGCCTACACCTAACATTAAACAAAGGGGTCTGAAAACCCCTGCACGTCCCCAGCAAGTGATTTTGTGTTACACTTTTAAACCACACTGTGTTTAACACCTTGGCAACAGGTAAGGCTAGAGGTTAGTGAGGATAAAATGATGCTGCTATTAGAAATCTGTCATTCAACTAAAACACTTTGCTGCAATGTTTTTGTTCAAGTTAAATGTCAGTTGTAAAACTTTCTCCATTCAAATGTTTGGGCACAGAGCGAGCAGGAATAAACTGCTCCCAAGTTACCAACTCGGGCCTCTGGCTTGCTCTGCTTCTCCTACTCCAGTTGGCTCCCAGGCACAGGGCTAGTAGACATTTTAGGAGTAGCCTTTCACAGTCTCTCTTACTGGAAATGAAACATTTGGAAGAGTAATTCCTGATGAGAGCAGGGAATCCAATCCAAATTTCTTCTGTATTTGACTGCACCAGACTGTTTCAGGTTGTGGTTCACTCCTTTTTCTTGTCAGAAACCCCTCTGTCCCACCTAGAACTATACCTGACTAATCAACAGGGGGTGTCAGCCCAGAAGAGAGAGTTGCTTTCATGGGAAGCAAAAAACAGCAAAATGCATCCAGTGTTAAAAACAAAATCCATGACAAACCCGTCTGACACCTACATAAAGCTGAAATCCTGAGCACAGTTGCTGAATGCTCTATTTACAAGTACAGAATCCTAGCTAGAAAAATAAACCTTTGTGTGGGATGAAACTTAGAAAGGAGTTTTTTCTGGCAGGTAAACCATGTCAAGGCAAGATTGCTAGTAAATTTTCTTTTGTCTTACTTCAGAGCTTGATGTTATACATGTTAGTCAGTCTTTAATTTACCTAAGCAGCACAGTTGGCTAAGTGTGGGAAGGTTTTGTATTCTTATAAAATAGTAGAAGAAAAGAAAACTTTAATACTTATGCTACACAACAATGATAATAATAATAATTTAGCATTTCTCCAAGGAAATTTATGATGGATACGCAACTCATCATTTTCAAAAGCAATAAAATAACACTTTAAGTAACCAAACAACTATTCCTGTACTTTCCAATTAATATCAATTTATGAATTTCCAAATGACATAGCCAAACATATTTTATTTAGTTATTTATTTTTCATCTAAATATCACGGAAGATCATCTCAGCTTTGTTACATTGTTACATTAGGTGCCCTAATGTAACAATAAAAAATAATTATCCTAAACCCAGCACAACAGCAAAATAAAATAAAACTACCAGATAATAAATCTGACCAAACAGTCTTATCCCTTCTGACAGCTCCAGAAAAAAATTCACTCTATCTACACATTCTGGGTTCTTTTCAAGAAGCTGAACTTGGCACTTTATATTGAAGCCTAGTCTCACCAAGCTCAATTTGATGGATGAAGGACATCCCAAACTATGAAGGGAGGAATTGATGTAACCATTTCTGGTACTGAAACTGTAACCATGCAAGAGTCTGTATCTAAGCAGTAATTTCAAGAAACACACATCTTTTTACTAAACCCTTACATTTCTACTGGCAAATATCTCAGAGCAGTCCTGTAACCTTCTCCCAGAGAATAATTCCACCAATTGAACAGTCACCCTGTTGTTTTAGTGCCTGTTTGCACATGGACTTTTGAGATGTATTTCACAACACACAACCCCTACTTTTAGGCAACAAAAATAAGGTCAGAAGCAATGAAATGTAGCAGGAAATGGTTGAGCCTCTCAAGAGACTAGCATGTGTCCACACAACCAAAAAAGTAAGTACTGTTCATTCACAGATTCCCATTCTAGCTTTAACATAGGAAACCCAGGTACCAGCGGCACAATCCTGGTGGCAAAGATTACAGCAAGGGGTGGAAATCCCTCTTGGGTGCCAGGAAAATCCTCAGACCACTCTTTATTTTGTCACCATTAACTTCACTCTGTAATACTGAAGCCATCCAGACTATCCCTATTTCTGTGGTGTCAATGCAGATCTATTCAAACAAGAAAATGAAATAACAAGACCCCACAATTAGTAATTTGCTCTGTTTAAGAACCTACAGCAGGCTGGGAACTGGTAAGCATCTCATTTACCAGCTGTGCAACTGCAGCCGTCATGTGACACTGCTCAGATTCTTGGCAGCTTGTCCAGCCCACCAGTTTAAGTGGCCTGAGATTGGACTGCTGAGATGCAGAGGAGCCTTCCTCAGAACAGCCTGGCTGAGCCAGTGACATCAGTACACCTTGCACAGGCAAGGGACAAACATTTGGGGGAATGAGTGTTTTATCTCTTCATCTTCTCTCTCCAATCCCTTGCACACTTGTAAAGCAAGAACAGCAACAGTACTGGGACTCCAGAGTACTCTAGTTACAGATTTGTACCTGAGACCACTGTGAAGAAACTTAACCACCAGAGAGCATCAAAAATGCACTTCCAACATGCAGACAGCATCTAAACACAATCTGCTCCAGAGAACAATGACTAGCAGATGACCATTGATTAAAGATGAGTGCCATAACAAATGACAAAAACTAAAGAAAAAGGTGGAAGAAATACAAGCAGACTGAGAATCACATAAACACCACAGTTACCTATTCTCCAACTCAACATGGGACATTAAGCTCACAGTAAATCACTGAGAAGATTGCCAGGACATTTTAAAGCAGGAGCTGAATGTTATATCACATGCACTTCTGCTTGACAAAAAAAAAGTCAATTTCCCCCTGCAAAGGACTCTTGGGATTTCTCCAGCCAAAACAGATGAGGCTTTAAAGAGCAACCCAAGCCTTCACAAAGGAGGAGAAGGTATCTTTTATCTGTGAAAATAAAATAAAAGTGTGTAAACAGTGGCTATTCCAGAGTGTAGACAGATAGGATCACTTTCCTTTTCCACACATAAGTCTTCAAAGATTCCCACTTTATACTTGCATTATATAAGAAGGACAGAAAATCTTTGCGCAGCAGTTTGGATAATCCTCTCTTCTCTTTGGGTAAATCTTGGCACAGTACTTTGGTGGGCTTTCAAACTCTTCCAAAAGATATAGGAAGGCTTGAGAAAATGTCCAGTTTTTTATCCAGAGATGACTCAAAAGATTTTCTAAAAAGTCTCCAGCTATAGAATATGTGTGTGTGCTCACTGTGCTCAGAGTTGTTGACTGACTTTCAACAAATAAATGTCACGTATTTATAATCACTTAAAAAAGCCAATAAATAATTTTCTGGGTTAAGAATCATTGAGTTTTAATAAAAAGATTATCATAGCTGGCATAGTCTCCTTTAAATTAAGGGAAATTACTACTTTGCTATCACTAAATGGGGAAAAACTGTATTTTCAATACTAAAAGAGTAAATAATGTTATGTAAGAGCATAATTTTATTTCCAAAGGGCATTTTTAAACTAAAGCTTGGCATATAATGTTGAAGCTACCCATGAATACTGCATTTTGTTAATTTCAGACACTAATGTTCAATGGTTTGAAAATTTTTAATGAGAACTGCCATCTCTGTCAATTGAAGACCCTTGAAAACAGAATTAAGAGCTAAAGTCTTGTTCAGCATTTGAAAAAGTAACTCTGTCTTTAAACATTTTTAAATTCTCATATAAACCTAATTCCTATTCATTTGGCTGCTGTACATTTCCATAAGCTGTCCTGCCTAAAATCAAGTAGTACTGTGCAGACATGAAGGGCTGCCCTCCTTTATGGAACAAAAAGACTTGTTAGATCTCTTAGAGAAAAATCTGCCTTAAATTTCAGACTGAAGGTGAAGCTCTTGTCTGCCACCAAATGCATCTTCCCTCACAATCAAAAGAACCAGCAACACTGACTGAAAGTCAAGTTCTTGTCATTAATTCTCAGGTAACTGCAAGGAATGCTTTTTCTATATTACCAAAAACTACATGATTCCCACACTCCCTCACAGAAGAAATGTGTCATTAGAGAGGTTGAAGAAAGTATTAAAGGAATAACAAAAGAGCCTTTAAATTTTTTCAGATGTCAGATTTGAGCTGATTTCTCACAGCTAATTCCACACTTCAAGTGTTGGAAACAAGCTTGTGGAACAGGAGCTGAATGCTCATTCAAGCATTATTTTCTCCCCCCATTAGCAGTGAAGTTTCCTGTGAGGTTCAGTGGATGACTGCTAGACCAAAAAATAGTACTGGCCATGAAAAATCACCCCATACATGTATATGTCCTTAAATAACTTTTACGTTCTTAAACAGATTTCTAAAAATAGGAGTTTGGTTTTGTTTTCATGTCTCTATTCCTAATAGAATCCTGATATTGAAAAAGTTGTAATTTTGAAGCCCTGAGAGTCCGCATCTGAATGCACACTGGTCCAAGTTATCTTAACTTCTATATAATAGAATTTTAAAACCTTAGAGAGTCATGAAAACAAAAATAACGATTTCTAAATGCACTCATACAAGTTATAATAAAAACACACATTTCAGCAGTTTGTCAGGCTGTCTTGATACCTATAATCACAGTGATTGAAGTTTCTGTATTTCAAAGGTAATAATAGCAGTGGTATAATAAGGAAAACCTATTGTGGTTCATTAGTCATGGTACATTAGAAGAAAAGATTCTTTGGCAATTTTATGGCCATTTTAAAAATAGTGCCTTCCCAAAAGAGAAAGTCTTAAGAGATTCATACTTCACTTGTTTTTCAGAGGCTGGGTAAAGCACATCTAGAAAAACAGTGAATTCAAGCAGGCCATGCAGTGGGAAGGAAGAAGTGCTTGGGAGCTGCAGAACCAGCACACAGATTCGGCATCTTGTTTATTTGTAGTGCCTGACCTACATCTGACTACCCAAACACAGAGGAGAGGATAGTTCAAAAACTTGTTCTGCATTTGAAAGACGTGATACAGTCCTCTCTGGAGAACAGTAAACAAGCAAGATAGGGTAGAAAAGCTGCAGATATTTTCCTCAACAAAGCAGCGTTACATCCTGTAGGAAGCCTTTGCAACTTACATTGACAATTTTATCCCATAACGAAAACAGAGACTATGGCTGAATTACAGTCATGAATAAAATGATAAACACTGCATTCTTAAACAACAGAATCTCTGTGTAATAAAACAAAAATGCAATTAACCTGATGCTTTGTCATTTTCCTCAATGAAATTCTTGTGGAAAGAACTGAGCAAGGGGAGACTGAGAATGAGAGGGGACAGTTCTCTGATGTGAACATCAGTTAAATATTGTTGTATATGTATCCAGTCATCAAGAGAATATGTTGGTTACAGACAGATATGTTAAGCTCAATATTGTTCCTTATAGACAGCTTTTACAGTCATGTAAAGTGATGCACGTGGAAGGGGAGGGAACAACACTGACTTCCAACCTAATTTTCCATATAAAATTATCCTTACTTGGAAACAACTCCTCAGTGTTATAAAAAATAGTTTTATGAAAACCTCAACTCCGTTCACAAAAGGTAGGTTAAAGAAGAAAGCAAATGTTAGGAATTACTAGGACAGGAGTAAAAAGCAAAACAGTACCAAGATGCAGTTTTATGTGACCATATATTGACTGCTCTAAACACTCTCAGTTTCCCTACTTTAAAAGTAATAGAGGAGAAACAGGAAACATGCAGAGAATGAAAGAGATGATCATCAAAAATATGTTATCCTTTCCATATTGAATACTATTTAATCATATTGCAAAATAATAAAAAAATTTGGGATATGGCACAGATCTATAAAATCATGAGTAAATACCACAAACTGGGATAGGGAATGGCTTTGAGCATTGCTTCCAAACTGACAGACTTAGCTAGGCTACCTTTTGCGCTAACTTCAAAATACAGCTACTAAAAAATACAATTATAATTTATTATATTCAATTTAAGCATTGCAACTTAAAGCATTAAAACTGAAAGGCTGAATAAACTGAACTGAACACCAAGGTAAGTACATGCCTTTGGAGAACAATCAGGCTTAGTTTTCTTTTCAACTGGTTTGTGATACAAGATAAAGCAAAATAATTCTCACAAAGCTTTAAATTATGAATGATACAGTAAATTATTAATGTTAAAGGTACATTAGTATTTACTCTTAGCTTCTACTGCTCCTTTTCTCTGTTTAACTATTCTTAGGTAACACAGATAGCTTTATTGAAGGTAAGAAATAATGAGCTCCTTTTACATTATCATTCAATGCAGACATCTAACTGGAAGTTTTTCAGTCTCTAGGAGGGAGTATACATGATGACCAGCTCTAGAAACAAATGTTTCATCCAGAGTCAGTGATTTCACTGACACCACTGACCAAGATCTTTACAAGCTACAGTGAATCACACTGAAGGCAAAAGGAACATACAAATGAAGGGCTTGGTCTTTCAAATAACTGACATCTGTGCTAGAACTCCTGTCCTCAGTTTCTCTGGAAGCAATCAGGTGGGCATCATTACAATTCCCCACTTTCTCAGGTTTCCCACTTTCAGCAGTGGCTCCCAAAAAAACACCACACTGTGTTACCCCCCTCCTGCTGAGCTGCAGGGAACAGCTTGCTTTTGTGACTAAAACCAGTCTGTACCATACTTTGGATTGCTGAGTACATTTCCTCATAATAGAGGAATTCCATCTGGGGAAACTGTAAACTGCAAGAGTTTTCTGTGAGAGAGAATAGAAGAATTGGGAAAAAGAGGAATTAGGTCCTCTTTAACCTGCACAGTTCCCTTATCACTAGCAACCACCTCAAGCTGAAGCATTTAATTTTGCTTGGTATATGAGCTCTTTCTGATAGTAAACAGTTATTCAGAAGTAGAGAGCTAAGAAATCATGGCCCATGAAGAACCCAGCCTCTTTTCACTCAAGTTAATCAAAGCTGTGGCACTAAAGTTAATGTGAGCAGAATGAAATAAAATCTAGATATTTTTCTATTCCCCTATTATGCAAATTAACTGTGACATGCACTGTTCTGTTGCTTATTTCAACAACAGCAGGAAACCCAGGTAAGGTAACGCATTTTTCTTTTACAATTTACACTTCAAATTATACAATCACCCCCAGCATGCTGCATTGCAAACTGTTGCAGGCTGACAAAACACAAGATGAGGATTTCACTGGTTGAAAAAAGCATTTCAGTGCTGGGAAGAAAATGACTGGCAAAGTTTCTAAATACAAAATGCTGTCACATTATGGTAAATAGTCACTGGGTTTTCTTCTTGGGGATAGCTTTAAAATGTCTCTAACACCCAGTAAAACATTTTTATATATGTCATTATGAACTGCAAACAATAACCTACTTCTGAAAGGTTTAGAGACATATTTAAGGAATTGTAATCAAACATGGAAATGAAATAACCTCGTGGCATTTACCATTTTGATTGAATGAAACGGCTCTGTTCTAGAAGTCACCCAGAACTACATCATAAACTATTTTCAGACTGGCAGCAGCTTTACCATCATTACTGGTAAAGAGTGCAAAGACTGCAAAGAGCACACTCCACTCTTCCTTCAGCCTTTCCTCCACAGGCAGCTCCAACCTGAAAGGACAGCACCAGTGCAAAAGAGCTTTACATTTCCCAGGACTTCTTTCATTTATCATATGGCACAGCAAAAACAATAGCAGGAGGCTAGGAATTGGCACCTAAATTGCCAATGCCAGTCAGAAGGAAAAATCAGTACTGGAGGCATTCATTTACATCCTTAAATGCACGCAGTCCCTCCCCATTGCACGTGGCCCTTCTGTCTCCCAGACTCATTACAGCACAAGAGAGCAAGACACCAGTCTTTGAACAAGAGCAAAAGGGATTTACCATGAAAAATAATGTAACAGAATCACAGCAGAAGATTATACATTTCTTATTGGCAATGATTCAAGTTTGGGGGGTTTTTTAAGTCAAAGACACCTTAACAAAACTAAAAATATTTCAGTAGGAGATTTGATCCTATCACAATTAGACCTGATCAAAAGTTATTAATTTTCAGTGTTTTCATACACTGTAATCCCATGTGCCATATGCAATGCATCTCTTTTGATTCAGATGCATGGAAAATTATAGAAGTTTGCAGCAGTTTCCAGACAGAGGAAAATTTAGTTCAAGCTGTAAAGTTAATTGGAGAGGATGAGAGTGGCTTTTTCCTGAAAAGTCCTCATAGCCAGTCACTATTGCTGATCTAAGACTCTTGTTTCATTCAGATTTTGAAAATTTAATACAGAGTCAGTTTTGGTTCACTGGAGCTAGTGAGGAAGCTCGTGTTGCATCAAAGAACAACAACCTGTTGCTTTGATTTCACCTTTCCAGGAATAATAATAGCACAATAAATAAATCACACTACAAGTGACAACTGGAGGCGGTCCAGCCTCCCTACCTCTGAAACCTGAAATAATAATTTAAGAAAATTTTCCTCCATTTTACTTATTATATCACTTCTGCAAAATATCAGCAGACTTACTTTGCTTTAAGCAAACACACAAAAAGCAGAGCCTAACTTGGAAATTGGCCATGGATATTTCTGAATGCAGAAAAGATCTGACACTTTGAAATGTGTTTATATTTACTGAACCTTGCCTGCTTCTGTGTGGTTCCACAAAAAGGATTAAGGGGCCATTGTACATGTTTAACATGCAACCAACCCTCCCTGGACCATGACTGATTTTTAAACGCATGGCCAGTTAAACTATTTATACTTGTAGATTAGCAGTTTCATTTTGAAAAACAGCTTTTTATGATTTTTGTTTAGTCCTGTTTCCTAACATGTTGAAAACTTATCACTATCATTACACTCTAACAATAAACTGTAATTGTTTCTGGTGCCAGGCGTTTCCCATTATTCTGCAACAGCAATAGTGTAGGTACTAAAGCAAGAAAATGGGCAAAGTTTTGTATTAATTATTTCTTTGTAAATGATCAAAGGCTGTCATATACCTCAACCAAGGTTCCTCTTCATGCTTACAGATTCTAGGTCATCTGACATTTTCTAGACATCTGAAACACCACTGAGAACCTGCAAGTCTTGAGAAACTGGTAACTTTTTACAGCTTGAGGAGGTGTGGCTTTGGAATGACATAACTGCAGCCTCTGGCCCCTGTGAGGGGCATCAGGGAGATGTAGCCAGGCTCTCCACAGAGGTGGTGTGGTGAGAGAACAGGAGTGGAATAAATTGGAAGGGGGAAAAAAAGCGGGGGACAAGGTCACAAAAGATTTAAGGAAATACTTTTTCCCTGTGAAGAGAGTCAAGCAGTGGAACAGAGCCCAGGGAGGCTGTGCTGCCTCTATCCCAGTTTTGAAGACCCAGCTGGATAAGGCCCTGAATAACCCAGGCTGTTCTTTTGCCTGACCTTGCTTTCTGCAGGAGGTTGGACTAGAGACCAGCTGTGTCAAAATCCACCAGGAAACCTCTAAGCTCTTCCTCTCCCTTTCCAAAAGCATGAAAAAAGCAACTGCCTTTATTAAGAATGAGAGATTGACAAATATCCTCGCCCTAATTTCATCTTCCTGGTTTTTTATCAGACAAAATACTTCACCAATGTCCTTCATTTTAGGATGATTTTCAGATATGTGAGGAAAAGCTATTAAAATAACAGCCATATTGTATGTTACATTACATATCTGACAAGAATTGCACTCAACTGGCTCTACATGTTTCACAGATAAAAGAAACTGGTTGACTATACGTTCTTCTTGAAGATGCATGTATAAACATAAAACAATCATGATGCGGGCAGTTAAAAAAATGTACAGAAGAATCAACATGTTACTATATGATGGTTTTTCAAGGATTTTCCTTTTGTTTTCCACTTGTTTTAAGTTTTTTGTTGATACTGGATTTCTAAGACAAGGACATGGCTGAATATGAAGAAACACTGCTTAGCTGTATGCAATGCCATCAAATATAAATTCCTCTGCCAGAATGCAGAGAAAGAGGAGGACTGTGATGAATGTGTAGTGCTCTTCTTAAGCCTCACAAGCTGACTGGAGATTTTATTTATAAAGTAGGCTTCTGAATGTCTCAGGAAGTCTCACTCAGCCACTCTGGTTGGTAAAGAAAAGGTCACTGACTGAGGATGGAAAACAAAGCCCTAGACTGCTACAGAATCATTTTCCTAATGATGTAGCAGACACTGACCGCAGAGTAACTTTTGTATCCATGCTCTCCACATTTGGAATCTATTTATATTTCTTCCACAAAGCCAGTCTTGATTCTTTTAACCTCATTATTGCTATCCCCTGCTTCCTTGAAGAGACAGCAATTTGGAAAAAGAGTAAAAGAGAAATTATTTGTATGCACTGAGAATAGAAGCAAGTCCTTAAGAGTTTTTATTTTAGTAGTGGGTTTTATCCTGACAATACCTGCAGAGATAAATTTAGGTATTTATCAGTTTCTGGATATGTCAGAGTACCTCAGGTAGACTTAGTCCATAGAAATCATTGTCCAGGGCTGCTCAAAGTCAGAAATTGAAGGAAAGAGCTCATTTATCAACCAGGACTAATAACAATGGTACACAGTATGTCTGTATATCATGGAATTCATATATCATGAAAATAAGCAAATTATAAGTTTAAATTATTGGGGCCTTTTTTTTTTTCTCCAGCAGGAAAAAGGAGAACATGAGTTTTTTGTCTATTTTATTGAAATAAAGAAATATTGTGGAAACACTCTTATAAATGTCTAGAACATCATCAGTAACACTTTCCAAATACCATCCATACACAGTTCTATTTTTAATGTTGGACTGTTCTTGAAAGGTGCTAAGGAAAAATTTATTCATAACACATAAAGCTATATCCTGACTATGCATTCCCCTCCATTTGGGAGAGAATCCCAAATGTTGGCAAAATTTTAGAACTATTTTCAAAATTTTAAGAGAACCCAAGTCCTATCTTTTCATTTTCTTCCAAAACTAACATTTAAGGATCAAATCCTGTAAACTTGATCTCACAAGTAATTCATCAGAATGCAATAAATCCTTTCAATTCTGCAAAGAGGCTCAATAGATGATTAAAGGTGATTAAAGGTTTCCCATTGAAACATCACATTTTATTTTAGTGTACAACATTAACAGGAACTGTTTTGAATCAGCCCCTTTGCTTAAGAAGTCTATTTTCAGGAATGCAGAAAAGTTCTTGTCTGAAAATCTGGGTAAATATATTATGTTTTTACATATGTAACAAACCTTTTATTAGTTCTTAGAAGCAGAATTACTGACTATGGAGAATCCTCTGCTGCAGAACACTTGAATTTGGTAATCTACCATTTCCAAACCAGAACATGGGCTGTGCTGCCTCACAAGGTATCCAGGGTTCTACGGCTTTGTTTTCTCAGATTATTCACACATCTCTTATCTGTAGGAAGAAACTCCATGGAATTGCCTTTCCAAAGCTTGGCACAGCTGTAAAATTCTGCAGCTGGTCTTGTAAAGTTATTTTACCTGTCGCATGGCCCTTGATCAGCATATAGACTCTGGCTTGGAGAGCTGTGCCACTGAAAAGAGCCACTTGTGTATCACTTAGGGTAAAGATTTTTTTATACTTTCTTTTTCTCTTCACTCAAATCCATTAAAACACATTTTTGATTGCTCCTTTATGTACTCTGGTCTATGCTTATTCTTCAAAGTTTGCTATTGTTTTTGTTATTAAACTTATATCATCAAAATACTGTAATTTGGGAATTCTGTACTTAGTTATACCCAGAATAGCACTGAAAATCTGCTTCACTAATTTTGCTCCCCAATTTCCACAAGTGCAACAAATAGTGCTATAAAAATCAGCTCTGCGGTAACTTTCATAAAAGAACATCACGCACACACAAAAATAGAACAAGCCCAGGAACTGCAGTCCTGTGTCAGAAGAAATTCCTGATAACTATCAACACTTTTAAGTTTAAGAAAAATGGCACTAATTTTTTTTGCTGACTGTTTTTCACCTCTACATCATCACAGAGCTGAGGTTACTGTGTATGTTATTCTGTATCCTGTAGTGATGACACACTTGCAGGATGCATTATCATGTAACAACTATTTGTTTCAGCTCTGTTTCAAGGCTGAGAGAAACACGGATTGGTGCTGACATGGCACCCCAGCCAAGCAGTTACAAGAAGTAATCGGGCAGCAAGCCTGAATTGTCCTTTCATTGTTTTTATTTAAAATTATATTGGTGAAGGATTATTTCCCTCCTGTTTTAACCTGGTACACAATTTTAGGTGACTCATCTCATCAGCAAGTAGTAACAAAATACTGTGTTTCCAAGGGAACCAAGAGGGAGCATTGCCACCGGCCTGAGGCAAGGTGAGTGCGCTGTGGCTGCAGTCACCAACGCCACTGCCAAGGGCTGCTGATGTTGAGACACTATCTCAGCTCCAAAGAGGCACAAGGAAGAGAAGAATGCAGAGGATACCATTAGTGAGATTCCTGCCCAGTGAGACACCTCATAGCAGGTCCAGGAGCTCCAGGAGAAGCAGCAGGGGCAGATTTCAGATAGTTTTGACCTCACTCTGCACCACCCTCACTCCCAGCCTGAGCCCTTCCTAAGTTCCTGCAAGGACACAGCCAGGGTAAGTTGGGTATAGATCAAAACTTTCCCTTATAAGAGGAATATACCTTCTTTGTTTAAAATAATACCTTGGAAAATAAAAGTTTTGCCAGCCTGGCCTTCCGCTCTTCCTCCATCTATACATTCATAAGCAATATATTATGTTTTGGTCACCAATGCCAAAGTATATTTCAGCCAATATTTTTAAACACCCTCATAATTATCATTGTAAAGACATTAGATACCCAGATATTAATTAGAAAAATTTGATACACTGATTAATAAAAACAAAAACAAAACAAACAAACAACCCAACCCCAAAAAACACACAAGAAACCCAACGTTAGCAGGAAAAGGAAACTCATTTGAGCGTGTTTCGCTCAACTCAAAACCTTGTGAATTTTGAATTAATATTTTTATCCTACTGCTCAAAGAATGCATTTCTCCCAAGCTTCCCAACTCTTTTCTGTTCAAAAGATTAAGCTTCATAATCAGTGATATGTTCAAATGTAGTTTTCTGCTCCATTTGAACAAGTGTATTGCATCAGTCTGTTAAACCCCAAATTGTATGAAATACAGAGAATCAGGGGTTTAATGCCAATCTAGCTCATAAGAGATACTGCTACATGCACAAGGAATTTCTCTTGTATGAAGTAAAGCACATTTTTTCATTAACCTACTAAAGAAAATTAATGGAAATCTGTGGAAGTATTTTTTTCAAATAAAATTGCTGTAATAAAAAAATAAATAAGAAAAACAGAGTCTGGATGACACTTTTGGCAGGTGGATCTCCAATTAAATAGTTGCTTATGAAAATGATGGCTTAAAAATACCAATGATTTTTTTCCCTAACAAAGACTGTCTGTGGGAGGGACTCACATTGCAACAATTTTGGCAAGACTGCTGCTTGAGAAATCTGAGCTATGCTGGAAAAGTTCACGGACAACTGTCTCCCATGGGAGGGACCCCACGGCACAGCAGAGGAAAGACACCTCTCCCTGAGCAGATCATCTCAGGTGACAAACTGACCAAAAGCCCCAGGCCCTGTCTCCCTGCACTGTTGTTAGGAAAGAGGGAGGGCCTGGGGGGGGAAAAAAGTGTTTTAAAGTCTTCTTTGACTTGTCATTATCCTCCTCTGACTCTGTTAATAATAAATTTATGTTGTACCTTTAAATTTGAACCTATTTTCCCCTTAGAGTGTTTTCTCCCAGTCCTTATCTCAACTCATGAGCCCTTTGTTAATATTTTCTCCCTCTCCTGTGCCCAACTGTAGTAAGAGAGAGTGAGCAATCAGCTTTCATGGGTACCTGGCATTTGGCCAGGTCAAACCACAACAGAGGGACAGGATTCTATTGTAATCCAAGTACTGCTCAAGGATGCAGCTTTTGGGAAGAACATAAAAAACAGTGAAAGCACATCTCAAGTTCAAATCGCAACCAAACGTCCCAAAAGGACTCCATTCCTGAATCTTTGCTTAATAATCCTACCACTCTTACCTTCTCTACTTGTCTCTAGTCCTCCAAAATTCCCCATTCTTGTGGAAGTAAACCATGTAAGAAGCACCGTTTATTTTAGGAGGATGCTGCACTGTAACATGGAGGCATGTTTTGAGATTCAGTTTCACCCACATCCTGCATTCACAGCCTTTTTAGAATTTCATACACAGAATGTATGAAATACAGGTACACCTGTAAGTACATATTCATAGAATATGGTCTGAATAAAATTGAATAAAATTCAATGCAAGAATGTTCAAAGATATAAATATGCAAGTAGTACAAGCTGCAATTCCTAGCTTTTCTAGTTAAACTCATTTTTCTTCAGATCCCCACTCAAATATCACTTTCATCATCAGGCATTCAGGACTTGATGAGAAGATCAGGGAACATAAATCTTTAACTGACATTCTTCACTGATTTGGTAGAATCAGCTCATGCAAATTACTGATCTCTGTAATAACTGTTTTTACCAGTCTCACCTTTTGTCTACCTTGGTCTTTTTGTGTAAAGATTATGCCTTCCCAGCCTGCATAGAAAGGAGTCCTTAAATTGATCTACCACACCAAGTCAATTTTAAAAATATCAGTAAAGGTAAAATTTTTTCATTTTCTATAAAAACTAAATTAGCATTTATTTCTTGACCACACTTCAAAAGATTTCTGCTATCATGCCTTATATAGCATAACATTTTTGACAAGAGCGCTACTACATTTTAATATGATCCAGAAGTTAAACAAAGCTTTTTGACAAATCCTTTTAAAAAGAGAATATTTAGTTCAAATTCATTAGTTGCAGCAAAATTTCCTTGGTAAAAAGCTTGCAGGTAAAGAACAAAGTTTTCAACATTTGAGGTAACCTGGAATAGCAGGCAGTTTGGAGAGACAGATCTTCACCTGAAGTCAAAGACTTTGTCTCATATCTCTTCTGTTTCAAAACAGAGATGGGAGTGCATTAGACATATCCTTTGCCCAATTCATAGGCACGGTCCAGAAGGAAACATTCTATGACCAGTTGTTTTATTTTGTTCTTAAAATCTCATATTATTCCTGACATAGAAAGGGAGCTGTTTGAAATTCTGAAAAAATTTTCAAACAGAATTTTTTTTCCATCTTCACCCAGTTCTAATTAAATCAGATCACTGGAATGAACAGAATTATTTTTTAAGTGTATATTTTTATTTTAGAAGCATGCTTTGGTGATGCATAGTACAGTGTTAATTCTTTTGTATAAATTAGAGTGTGCCCACTGCAATCTCATTTAAGTAATTCACTGTCCTCTTGGCTTTTATTTGAAGTAGCTGAATGAAGAAAACGGTAGTTCCCCAGCATTCAGTGATCGATAGGTTTTGAATTATGATAAGCAGCTCAATCTGGAACACTGTTACAATTGTCAGAAATGCACCCAAAGGTCTTCCTGAGCACATAAGAGTGGTTCAGGAAGTAAGCAGTTAAAGAAGTAGGAAAACTGATAAGCCTTTAGGGCATGCAGAGTTTTCTGCATCCAAAAAGAATGTAAACTGTCAAATTCTGGCAGTTCCTATGCAGAGTGTAAGAAATAGTTTCGTGCTGTAAGTTCGCCTGGCCATGCTGTACAGGATGCTGTAACAATATCTATATGCCTGTTTTAATAATGTTCCTCATTGCAGAGCAAAGCACAGAAATGCTCAAGGCACAAGGTAAGGAAGTACATATATTTTCAATCTTTAGATATTCAAGGTCTGATTAGTTAATTGTATAAAATTAGGCACATCTCAACTGCATCATAAGCCTGAACTGTTTAGGCTGAATGGGCTGCTGATGCAGCTTTAAAAAACCTCAACAAAATCTGACTTCTTATCTGGAAAATGACTGCTAAGTGTTCACTTACTGCAGCTGACCTTATTTTGGCCAGTCAGATGAATCCAAATGCTAACACTACATAGTGTCCTTAGGATACAAGAGTATAAATGGTCTTTTCATCACCACCAAGAACGAAAACGCAGCCCACACAACTTCAGCATCTGCAATTTATTTTCTCCATGAAGACTGTGTAATCCCCATGTAACTGCTAAGTTTAACATAGCATTTGACAGTAAATCTGAAACCCATTACTGGGAGCCCTAGGAGAGAAACCCTTAATTGGACTAGGTTTTCATACCCACCATTTAATCACTTGAGTAAAATGTATCCCAAGGAAATCTTAAATATAGGCTATTTCTTTCCAGGAATGGTATCTCAACAGAGAGATAGGGAGAAAATAGTTTGGGAGGAAGATTAACACCAGTTAAAATTCCTCAAGTTTTTGACATTTTCACTTCTTCCAGAAGGAAGTTGCTGTAGCTTTTGAGCTCACCAATTCAGTTCAAAAGGTCATCAGGAACACTGAACCAGTCCTACTAAATACTTCTCCTCAGTACTTAAGTGTTATTTTGATCAGTTCTTGCAATGAGGCTGGACTCTGCAAGCACAGGTCCAGGTACCTGTTATTTTTTCTGATCAGTTATACATTTAGAGAACTGCAAAGACAAGATTACTGTAACTTTAGAATAAAAAAAGGATAAGGGGCTTTAAACCCCAAATCCACCACCTCCAACTCAGAGGCACCATTTCCACACTTTTGACAGTTTATCTCTAAGAAAACCTGCCTTTAACTGAACTGGATGTCACACAATCTTGAAATGCTTGCAGGTATGTTAAATGTCTTTGCTTCCCATAACAGGTTTCAGGCCTGGAGTGGGAGAAGGGACTGGATGTCCCCCTTTCTCCACCCAGGAACTGGGGCTGCTATAGCTAAGCTACCTTCCACAGGCGGTTCAAATAAATGTTTGTACCAACACCGGCTGTGTTCAGCAGCATTTAAGTATTAAAAATGGTCTGAAGTCCCTTCAAGTTGATTAAAAACTGTGGAACATTTCTGATCAATTGAGTGCTTACACAAGCTTATTGTATGGCAAATCTGACACCCACCCAAACTGTCCTTAAACGAACCAGGAGACTTCATCAAGAACATTTCTTAACTACTTTCTTTTCTTATTCCCACAGAAAGTAATATCATTTGTAGAGAAAGTCATCATGTATAATTTTGTGCAATTGCAGCTTATAAAAGTTAATTATAAGAGCTCCTTCTACCCCTGGCACAATGAATACCTTTTAATAAGCAACACTGTAACTGAGTGCAATTGTCCACCACAAACCCATTCCATGCACCCAGAGACAATTCTATTACTACTTGAAATACAGAAGGAAGCTCAACTACCAATAAATTAAGCCCTAGGACAAAAAGGCCTTTTACAGACTAGGAGTGCTACAAAATAGCAGTAAACATGAAGGTGTTCCCTTCAGAAGCTCACTGTTAAGTGCCGTTGAGCTACTCACATTTAGAATTTCTTTACTGCTCACTGCTGTAGCATTTAAATTTTCACACATTAAACAAAAACACCATATGTATCAAAGATGAGTCGGAGGCCATTTTATGAACACTAAATTGTTTCCTGCCATTTCTTTCTCCCCATTCTAAATGGCAAGCATCTCATCTGCTATTATAAGACCAGAGCAGCACTAGGAAATACGGGTTCTTTGGAAACCAATATAAAGGCCACATTCAGATACCACCCACTGTCCTCAAAGCAAAATTGCATTCTATTTGAGATGTAACTATTGATCAGATATTATCTGCATATGTGAGAATATCTACCTCAGCATTTCTCTACAGTTTTGAATGAAACCAGGCAATCTCTAATAGGTAGAAATGCCTATAGAATGCAATAGATTGTAATGCCAAGTTATGCCACAGCTAAGGTAAGAAATTAGTGTATTAGAGGGATGTGCTTTGAAGAAAATCCAGGAAACCTGCATGACGATACCTGATCTACAGAACTACAAACAACACGTTTCACGTTCCCCCAGCATCCCTTCAGAACGTTCATACAGTCAGTAAAATGCAGCTTTAGCTTTGACCTTTGCAGTGTTTTATATTTTGAGCAAATGGCCATTCCATTCCTTCCCAGAGGCTACTGAGACTGTAAACAGGAAGAAACGAGGAATTGCAGCCAATCTAATTACAGAATATTGAAAAGGTCAAGGAAGTGCACCAAGATAGTTTAATTTTCAAAATGAAAATTATTAAGAGTCCTTGGTTGTGAAAAGAAAAAAAGGCAATAGAAATAAAGTGTGCAATGAGTGCTGACCCATTTGTCTGGACAGACAGAGGGAAACCCACAGATCATGTGTATCAGGAACCGGAAAATGCACATGTGTTTCAATGTTGCATGCTTCAAAGTGCCAAGCAACCTTCTGTTTTTAAAAAATTTCCTTTAAGTTGCTTGAAAACTGTTTCTATGAAGGTCAGGAAAAGTGTGGGGCAGGAGGGTATTATGATTCCCAAAGATTTCCTCAGGCCTTACTTTAATTGTTGAATAGGAATTTGAGATTCTGCTTTGCTGTTCAAAGCCTCTCTTGGCCTTGGTTTTGCCTATGAAACACATCTGTCAAGCCAAGTGACTCCTCAAAGTAACGTCAGTGACTTTTTTGGTTCCACACTGAGCCTCATGCATTTGTTGCATGAGCAGAGCTGCCATGCAACTCAGCCAACCTGCCAAGTGTTCTAGTGCATAACTGGAGCTATGGGTGATGAACTATGAACAACAGTCTCAAGAAATTAATTTACATTTATATCTTGGGACTAGGCCAATTGCTGCCTTTTTTTAAAATAATATATATGAATTTAAAGAAAATCAAATAGGAGGAAAATTATGAAAAGGATCTTAAACACTGAGGAAATAAGTAATGCTGAAGCAGGAACCATCTCAAATTGTAAAGCATTAACAAAAGGAAAAAGAAAAAACTTCAGTCACTCCTAAGCCCCTAGATTTTTTGAAGTCAAAGGTCACTTCATATGATTTTAATATGCAATACCAGGAACAAAAAGCCCTTTTCTTCAATACCGGTGTTCCCTCCTTATGCAAATCCAATGTTCAAATTTATTTCTTAAGGTAATGCTTTGGGCATGGGGACAAATTTTTCCTGCTCTCTCTGGCCAGGATAGTCCCACCCTAAATATATTCAGTGATCTGTCAAAAGCACAGCAGCAATCATCAATGACCACAAAGATCAACCAAACTAACTTAATGAAGAGGAAGAATTATATTTGCATGTCCTCTCAAGTTTTTATTAACATTTTCTTGTTTATCACATCACAGAGCTCATTACTGATGTAATTTAAGAGCTCTCTGTCATTAAGGAAACCACAGGGAAACTATTTACTGGTGATATAGGTAAATTATGTAAGGAAAGAATAGGATAATTGTGCCAGTGAAACCACGTCCCAATAAATTCCTTTGAAAGGAAAACTGAACCAAAATTGAACAGATGTATGAGGAAGAATGAAGCTCCACAAACCAATACTAATCTCTAAAATAACTGGACACAAATATGTTGCATATATATTTGTATAATGTATTTAACCTAAAAAAATAAAGAAATCAAAGCTATGAAAAGAGGAGATGGGAGGAGAAAGAGAGCAAGGAAAGTAAAAGAATAAAGCCTGTATTTCCTTTGAAGAGTGCTGTTCTAGAAAGGGTCTGGAAAGCACAGACCAACCCAAAAGGCTTGGGGCAGACAGGCATCACCTTGAAACAAGGCAAGAGATGATTTTACTGGCCAAACTATTGTCCAAGAAGGAAGAATAGAAAGAAGAGACGTGCCTGGTATGACGCACTCTGCTGCCATTCCAGCCCTGCCTCTCATCACAGTTTTGGGGAAGGCAGTGGGAATGGGCCCTGCCCGAGCAAGGCTCTGGGTTACAGCAACCTAACCAGTGTCCTACACAACACCACAGAGGGTGGTGCATTTTAAGAAATATTCAGCTGATACTAGAACATAACCCCGTCAATTTCTATGAAATAAAGGGATGTCAGCTTCAAGGCTGCATTTTACTCCCTTTTGCTCCTAGGAGTGTGACAGCATGTGCTATTTGACAATGTATGTGCTATTTACAGCTGAGCTTCACAAATATGCAAAGAGAATCCCCAAGAGTCTGGCAGTGACAGTGGAAAGACATGACAAAAGCCATTTAGTCTCCAAACCAAAATGGTGCTGGGTCCTGTGCCTCACCTCACTTGCTCACTGTCATTGTCCAGTATAAGCATGACAGTTTCAATTCACTGAAAATTACAAAAATGTCAGATCTTACCCTGAGTTTATCCAAACCATTGGGGAACGTGTCCAAGTCATTCCAACTATAGTCACTGCTGCGTTGCTGTTATTGCAAACAGGAGGAATTCTTTAGTAAATGTTGCCTAAGATCAGGATCAATCCATGCCACACACACTGAAAATTTCAGTGAAAACACACATATTATGAGTTATCACTAACTACAGTCCTATCCTCTGCTATTTGTCAGTTCTCAAAATATTTGTCATTCAGATCTCAGGAGCCAAAAGGAGAAAACTCATCCATCTTTATTACTTCAAAGGGAATATATTACCATCTAAAGTGTCACCCTATTTTCAATACCAACTATGTATTTTCTGGTGAACATTTTACATGGAAACCACATCCACATCACACAGACACGACAGTTAGTGTCCAATCAAACATAACAGAGTTCCATCCTAACAAATATTTTGTTATCACCAGTCACTATGATTTATTGTGGTCTATAAAGACTGTGCTCTCTCCCTCTTTCAAAAGAGGGAAGTACTGAAGTTCCCTCCTACACAAATTCAAAGCTACAACTTATTGCTTTGGGAATGGGAACAAATTGCTTTTGCTCCCTTTTTAAAAATAAATATATAAACAATGAAAAAACCACCAAAGATGCTCTCTTCATAAAATGAATCTGTGCTCCCCACAGGAAAATTCAATTTTTGATAATTTTTAAAATAGATGAAAATAGTATTATGAAATGTCACAAATCACTCCTTCCTAATAGAAATCCTGGTCTGCAGCAGGCTCTGATACAGCCCATGTGAAATGGCTCACAGTTATGGTTCCCATTTGTCTGTGCTTCGTTTTCAGCTCAGTTGCAAAGCAAAATTCTGCTGCAATTATAAATCCCAGGCCAAACCGCCAGGAAGTGCAAAGCAGCACAGCTCCATTAGCTGGCCCTTTCTTCCCACAGCATTTCCCTGGACAGCATTCAGGACATGGAATAGTGGGAGAGCTCCCACACAGCAGCACTGGGCTCAAGCCACTTGGTGTCCCCCACTGACAACAGCCCTCAGAACCCAACGGGGGAACCCTTGGGGTCAGGGACCTCAGGGGAAAAAGGGCAACAACAGTAACAGTCCCTGCCATGTAAACAAGGTTAGACACTCTAAAATCCTGCCACTCACCCCTCTGCCCCGCGATTCCCAGGCAATGTTTAGGAACGGTCCGTGTCTCAGGTTAAACCACAAACACAGTTTTAAGTGCAGCTCCCTCTCTTGGTGGGTGAGAGCTCAGTTAAATGGACATGGTGATGGCACACCAGATGCTGCAGGGCTGGGAATGGTCCTGGGCAGGTCAAAACAGACATAACAGGTTCCCTACCCTTGCAGTTCACCCCTGTATTTTTCAGCTTTTCCCCTTGCAAGAAAAGAAAGGTAAATTTTTTTCTACTTTATTAAAATGGTTTGAGACCTTTAAGTGAAAATTGCTGTACAGCTGTAAATCTCTATTAATAAAGAGAAGGGTAACATTTTTGCAGTACATCACCATCAAATTTTGATTTCTAAAGGGATAGCTGACTACTGAATTATTGATTCAAATTTACCAGCTTATAAACTAGCATAAATTGCTCTAGACTCAATGAGAATGCATGGAACAGTGGTTCTTCTCAAAGTAAATGAAGTCTAATTTTACTGCCTCTGATTTATTTTAAAATGCAGCAAAAATAAGGGGTATAACTACTAAGCAGTGTTTCAAAACTAAACACATAGGAAAACACAAATTTTAACAGTAATTCTGTCTCTGCACAATAGAAGAATATTTTTTTTTCTTTATATAAACACAAACAAAATTCACTTGTAATGATCATGGTTTTAAATAAGAATTCTAACATACAGTGCCTATGAATTTTTCAAGTTAATGCAGCACACACAATATTATAAGAAAA
Source organism: Pyrgilauda ruficollis (assembly GCF_017590135.1). Lineage (NCBI taxonomy): Eukaryota > Metazoa > Chordata > Aves > Passeriformes > Passeridae > Pyrgilauda > Pyrgilauda ruficollis. The sequence continues at coordinate 8,069,828 of NW_024528821.1, read as the reverse complement.
ACAACTATCCTGAAAACTTTATTTCTTGGCCTTAAAAATACACTCTCTGCAAGAATAACAATTTTATAAACAAAAAGTTCCATAAATAAAAGTAGTTTACATTATCTGGCAAAAAGGGCAGGAGATAAATGAGCCAAGGCTATATAAAAGAATAATTATCGTGAAGAGGAAACTAAACACTTTCCATACAGCAAAACAAAAGCTACTCCCAATAAAATGGAAGGCAGCAGTACCAGGTACACCATATTTCTTCACTGCAGAGTTTTTTAAAGGAAATACCAAGTTCTTAGGGCAGACTGTGACACATTCCCCTGCTGAACAGCTGTGGTGGCCCAAAGCACTGCCAGTCTCCTGCTGCCAGCTCTGCCAGCCCACAGCTCGCCCAGGAGGGACACACCAAGGGCAAAGCTGGGCCCAGCTGCCACCCCTTGGGGCAGGGGGGGTCAACCAGCACACTCCACTTCCCTGGGAGCAAGGAGGGGACACTTGCTTTTTTGTCTCACCTGTTCAAGGTACCTGGGAACTGCTGGCAGCATGGTGGCATTGAAAGTTAGAGAGGAGTGAGCTGTACTGACACATTAAGGCACCACAGCAAGACTGATGAGGACGTGTCTAAACTCTCACTTTTGAGCAATGCCATCTTACTTATAGTAATCTCCACTTTCTCTCCCAAGAAATGGTTCTATTTGAAAAGACCAATAGCTGCTGTTTTGCTAAAGGATTTTTACAAGAACAGCACAAGACACTGATAATTTAGAGGCACAGGTTTGCAGAACTAGCATAAAAGGAAAATAAGTGACTTTATTCCTATTTTTTGAAACTTTTAGACTTTACTTCACACATCCTGAAATCTACAATAATGCTCCACTTACCAAGTAGTACTTCTAAGAGTGGACTTAAAATAAACATTTACTTAATGACATAATTCCCAGAAAAAAGACCTTCTGCAGTCTAATTAATTCCGAATTAATACAAAAAATGAAAGCTTTCCTCAGGATAACAGATCTGACTGAAAAACCATTTCCTCCCAGCTGCTGAGGTGGCTACTCAAAGGAAGGACAAGCACCAGTGCAGCTGTGCACAAGGCAGTTGATATTCCAGTTAATGTATGCAATGGCAGAACATTTTTGTTTTTCTAGGTTATTATATTTCCCGCGTTTTTAATCAAAACCTTCTCACAATACCATTTTTAATAAAAAAACTCACAGAATTTGCACATTGATCACTGGCAGGGTCTTTATTCTACCTTTCTTCTTCCCTCCCCAGCTCAGTGGCTGACCCAGCCAGGCATTTCCCCACCTGGCGCTGGCAGAGCCCCACAAGAGTCAGTGGAGGATGCAAAGTTAAGATGGCCCAGGAACCAGTCCCCTGTTCCTGCTGAAATTTGTCAGGAAATCAAAAAGTGTTTAAAATAAAAATAAAATCAACACAGCTGGAACACCTCCACTGAAAAAATCTATTTAAATACAGGCACAAAGCTTATTTAACCTGAGATACAGAAACAAAAAGGAATCTGCCTTACAAGCAAGGACCAAGATGGAGAGCTGTGGAAGCTGCTGGGCTGATACTCTACAGCTACAGGTCTGCTGTCAGCACTGCAGCTTCACACACAAACCAGGCACCACCTTCCTTTCTCTGAGATTTTTAATCTGCCACGCAAGGCAGGTGCTATCAAGTCATTCATTAACTCCAAACTTGTATTTAAAAATAGTATCTCAAAAGCTGAGACTAAAGTTCACAGCCCTGAAGGCACAAACAACAGCAACAATGAGCAATGCTACAAAAGATGCTGTGGTGCAAAAGGGTCTTTACAAAATTGCTGGACTTTTATTTTCACTTCATCATTGGCAGATTCAACTTTCCCCCCACTATTTCTCTGCTCAACACACAAGAACGAATGCCCAAAAATTAATGTAACCATGACATAGATCTTCAATCAGAATCTGTTTCTAATAAAATTAAAATTCTATCACCTCTGTAGTTTCTGTATTCTGACCTAGGCTTTCAGGCAGCAGAGGTCCCATGGATGTTATCTGAGTTATTTTTATTTGCACAGGAGAGATCTTGAATTCTAAATGCATTACACAATTTATCCTTAAAGTGATTCACCTTCACTGTAGTCTTCCTGGATCTCTTAATTTTCAAAAGCAGTTATTTTGCTGATATGTTAAAATTTTCCTTACCTCACAAGAAATCATCTTGTCTACTGTAGTGTCTAATTCTACCAATACAAGTACAAAATGACCAAGGTGAGATGATCTGTAAAGCTAGTTATTTTGTGATTTCTATTTAATTTAATCTGATGAAAGTGGGTTAGATCAGAGTGCCTCGAATGCTTAGTTAATGATCCATGTATGAGCAGTACCCTCTCCAAGAACATTTCTGGACAGAGTGTGCTACACAGAAAGAAGCAAGCAATTTCTATTTCAGAATTGTATTTTTCATTTCAGACTATCCAATTATGATAAATTACAAAGACATCTTAAAAATCAATTTCTGATAAAGAAACAAGGTAGTGTTTCAAAGTTTTTTTCTTCAGAAAGTACTTCTCTCTCCAGAGGAGCTATACTTATTCTGAAAGTGCCAAATCAAAAATCCAGTTTAGGTGCAATCAATGACTGGCCAACTTGCCACAGCTTCCCCACTTGTAAAACAGTTTTCCATAGTTCTTTTTCATCACTCATGTTTCTCTTGGCTTTTTAAATTTTTATTGAGTCTGCACTGCAGCTACACCAGAAAAGCTCTGATCTCTGCTGCACTTCCCAACACTATTCTATCACATACAAGATGATTCTGAAACAATTCTCCAGTAATTAAAGCATCTCTCTAAAGCACCTGTAAGTTTTACAACCAGGCAGGCATTTTAGTCCCATGATGCTCCAGTTGTGTTTACAGGTATTATCTGCATTCTGCTTTATTTAAGGTCACAAGCCTGATACAAGCTTCCAAAGACAAAGATCTGTCTCACTCCATGTGACATTATACTACAGTGGATACACAGATTTTGAAAGATCACTTTATACATTAGGAAAATTCGAGCACAGCTAGAAAGGCTGAAGTACCACCTAACTAACATCTGGTCACAAAGGGCAGTTAGAAGAAAGATATAATAAAGTGATACAGATGGCACTTTACTGTATCTCTGGAGATTTTCTACTGAACAGAATTACAGTCATGCTACTAGTGATAACTGCATATTAAAAAGATTTTTTTTCCATATTTAAAGCTGATTAAAAGACACTTTTTTTTAACGTACACTAAATTGTCATGTATTGCAGACCAAGTTGCTCTAAAGGAACTGAGCTCTGCAAGTAAATTAGTTACATTTCTGGTAAGACTGTATTAAATAAAGCCAAAATCCCTTGTGACTGGCAATGTATCTTTCATAAGGCTCTATTCTGCTGAAATACTCTGCTTTCTAGGCAACAAGCCGAGGAAGGCCAGAGCCTGTAAGAGGGTCTGCTCCAGAAGAATGCAGCCCCAATCATTTATCCAGCAGCCCTCCGCCACCACACATATTGGAGTCACCTGATAAGCAAAGAGCTCATACAAATAATCTTTGCTTTTCTGTTAAGCAGCATGCATTTTTAGTTTTTCCTTCAGTATCCACAGCTGTGCAGCCAATGCAGGTCGCTTAATTTATCAGAAGACAACAGTGCTGACAGAGGTAGTATCACCAGGCAGCTCTTCCATCTGTTAAATATATGCCTCTCTCTTCCCTCAGCTTTCTACTTCCTTCTGCAGAGAGGAGAAGCACAAGTAGTTTTATGCTAAATGTTTTGGCCATGTATACAGTTTTTGCCTTATTCTTCTCTAACTGACAATTCAAATTCCCCATGTTAGACCAGCATAGTCATTTATGCCACTCATTGTTTGCTCACAAAACTATCTATTGAGAATATAATAGAGTATTGTCAGCAGAATGACAGCTGATGATAATGCAAGTTCCTCTGTATTCTGGTTACCAATTTTATAGTTTAAGTATTACTGAGGCTTAATACTCAAGGAAAACGAGAGCTGAGTTCTTAGTTCAGATTTCAGCTAGTTCCAGTTTAGGAAGAGAATAGCTCAATGACAGTAAGTGAAATAAATTCAAAAGGACAAAGTTTGGAAAAAATTATGAAACAAGAAGATTTATAATACATTCTGAAGATCAATGACTGAAAGTCTCAATATGCACAAGCATCTTTCAAACAATCTGTTATTTTACTGGTGCTGGTACACAGGAAGAAAAACAAATTGGCTCTCAGTGCCATTTCAGAACCCTCATTCGGTCTACAAATGTAGCTCAAATTTGTGGCTAGTGCCACCATAAGGTAAAAAAGAACAAGATTTATCATACAATGTACAATAAATTCAGAGCAGAATATGATCCCTTCTCAGAAGTATAGGATTTTTGTGGAGGACTAGAACCTTCTTAGCTCTTGAATTTACTGCCAATTGCTTTGCAGGAAAAAAAGGGAAATCCCAGTAAGTAAAACCAGATCAAGCCATTTGGCCTCTGCAGTGGCCCAGCTGTCCCAATGTCTTCACTCAAAGCTTTCTCTCCCCTTCTCTTCACAGCCTGCACTTACTCCTCTGGCAACTACAACAAAACCAGTTCTCTCACAAACTGAACACATTTAAAGGGAACAAAGTGGGAAGTGAGTAACAAGTATATGGGTAGACTACTAACACTTCTAAAAGCAAGAAGTGTCAGCAGTATCTCTTCCTATCTTCCTTTCCACCCTTACAGGTTATAGCCCTTTGAGTACGAGTACCCAATCCTTCGAAATTTTGGAAGGATGAGCCTCAGAAAACCAACTCCCTATGGACTTCTTCCTGGATGCTAAAACTGTTTGATTCTTTAATAGTAGACAGAAGCAGTATGCCTGGGAGATATTACCACCTGCAGAGTGGGGCATTTCAGGAATCCTTATAGTAAACCAGAGGAAGAAATATTTGGATTGGAAAAACACTCATAAAATGTGATATTAAGAATAATTCATAGAACCACAGAATTGCTTGTGTTGGCAAGGGTTTTTAAGATCATCTGATCCCAACACCTCTGCCATGGGCAGGAACACCTTCCAGCCCACCATCAGGTTGCTCAGGGCTGCATCCAATCTGGTCTTGAACGTTTCCAGGGATGGCACAACCACAGCTTCTCTGGGCAACCTGTTCCAGTGCCTCACCACCCTCAGAGTAAAGAATCTAATCTAATCTAATCTAATCTAATCTAATCTGTCAGTTTAAACACATTATCCCTTATCCTATTACTACATGTCCCTGTAATAAATTCCTCCAGATTTCTAGTAATTCCTTTAAGTACTGGGAGGTACTCTAAATCCCTGGAGCCTTCTCCAGGCTGAAAAATCCCAACTCTCCCAGCCTGTCTTCATCAGGTAGGTGCTCCAGCCCTTTGAAAATTACAACATTAAGAACATCATCATCACATTATTTCAGTGTGTTATGAGATAATCCCAGGGAATTTAGAAGGGGATCCACCTGCTGGTATGCAAAAGAATAAAAATAAAATTATATATGTAATATCAATTTAAATTTCATGGGCCATATTCAGTAGTGTGTTTATTTATTCAATTTTTTCCCATAAAAAATTTCTGTCTTTATCTCCTTACTAACACAACAATGAGCAAGAATTCGGAAACATAACTCAAAGATAAAGTTTAAAGCATGCAAAATTTTCTTTCTCTGTCTTCTGAGGAAGGCTACTCAGACAAGTCAGTCGCTGATACAAAGCGATTAGCTTGGGCAAAGTGCATGGTTATAATGGAAATTTTCTACTTGTTTTGCACAGTAGGGGAAAAACAGCTTACTCCAAGGAAAATTTTCAGAGGCTGTCCCACTTTGTTGCAATTTTATGCTAACATTTCTTGCTATCAGAAGAGATCCAACACCCACGGGATTAGTTACTCTTCTCCATCAGCCCATCTTAAAGGTTTGTACAGTAAATAAGCAATAAACTGTGGCATATTATAGCCAAGCCTGTCTGTCCCCTTGGCTCATTCTGGTTTTCTCTCTTGTCCCTCCTGGCAGTGCAGTGACTTCCTGGCTGCAGGACCTCGCTGCTGGGAAAGCAGCAGCTCCAAAAGCTCACAACAACATCTGGGCAGCAGCCAAAATGGACCCTGCGGTTCCCCAATTCCTTTTCCGTGCATTCTGTGCCACAGGGGTGAATGAAAATGGAAAATATAAAAACCCAGTTTAGTCAGTTTAGTGACAAAAAGGTCAGCTCTTGTAAGCAGCTATAAACCAGGAAATACTCTGAATACAAATTTATGAACTTTATCTGTGTCTGACAGATGGAATGGGGTTCATTTTTCTCCTGGTGGTGGGGGAAGAAGAAAGCGTTGAAGACAAATCTCAGAATTAACAGTTATGTCCATCAGTACATTTTAACTACCAGGAATACCACAAGATTGCAGTCATCCCTCCCTCAACTTTGTCCCTTCTAATGTGCAATTCTCTTAAACATGCACACACAATTTCTCTTTGAAAATGAAACAATCCTATTTACATGTATGGTTTCACAGGGTACCTCAGAAGCTTGGCACCAGACAGCCTGGCACAGGCTTCATGCAGCACTTTCCCATTGCCTCAGTAAGTCACAGACCATCGCCAGGACACGATGCTCCCAGTTACATGCTTTTGCTCCAGAAATGACAGTGCTAATAAATGTTCTCTAACACTACCATGAGCGTGTCTAACATCAGGCTTTTGATAAGCTATGAAGCGCACACATTGCAAAATTGCTGTCTGCAGAAACTCAGGCCAAGAATGATTTGTGATTAATGGAAAGCTGATGTATCTCAGGGAACCTTTAGCAAGAAACTAAATATGAGGAATGTAACAATATGTTGCGAAGAGTTTAATCAATACTTTTTTTGTTAGCACAAACACTAGTTTGTCTTATTACATGACATTACTAACTTTCAACTATGGGTAATTTTTATGCCCTAAGCATTCAGCTTTAAGCAGTTCTTCATGTGAATTGTTCAGCTTAACCAGTTATAAAATAGGGGAAATGTGTACATGCAGGCCTGATTTAGCATGGAATTAATTCCTTTTGCATTAATAGGTCTTAATTTCCCTCTAAACATACATATACCGTGGGGTCTGAAGGAAAATACAGATTTCAGAAATTTGATTTCTTTTTAAGATAATTAGAGCCCGTGGGACACAGCTAGTCATACTCTCATCCATGGGCCGCTTCTCATTTACAGTCCTGCCAAATTAATGAGAGCTTTTATGTACCCAAATATCATCAAGAGATAAAGTTTCAGGTAGTTTTCTTCATTACTGGATATAGTCACACTTTCCCACCCCTTATCACTCCCCAGCATTTATCTTGATCTATATTTTATGTCCCTTTGTGGCACGCCCAGCAGCAGTCTCCTGGCTGTTGGTGGCTGCACAGACACCCTTCCACAGCCTTTGGAAAGCACAGGGAGAAAAGGAGCACAGGACTGATAACATCTCATCCCTCAGCACCAGCCAGGCAGAACCTCTGCTGGGCTGTGTGCTGACCAGCATGGCCCACTGCACTCATACATCATCTACCAGCATATAAACTGCTTCCAGTTAATGGTGCTTCTGACATTTTTCATCTACAACCTTACTGTCTGAGAAATTCAACATTGTAAAAATTTCCCCAAACAGTTTTCCAGAAAATAGAAGTACTTTTGCCAACATGAACTAAAATGGTCAATACATTTTTTTAAATTATTAAATAGTTTTGATTGATAAAGTCTGACATATATTTGCACACATGTTTTTTTCAGTCTAGGTTAATCACTTGATTCTCCTCTGTCATACCCAGAAAGATCTCCTAAAGCATAAGATTTCCAGTGTGCTCTGAACCTCACACAAAATTGATTTCAGCACATACAGTACTACTGGTGTCTGATGCTGATGAATTACCCTGCTAGTGAAACACAATTTCTACTAAATCAACAAACAGTTTGCTATAGAGGCCATAAGATTCACTCAGTTTCTACAACAAAAGCTCCCATTTCCTCTTCATTAATCCTTGTAAGTGAGATTCAATAGACAAGAGAAAATTCCTGCTAGCTAGCCTTATGGTGTTCTTAACCATTTTGAAGATTAAAGAAAACCCAACTATCAAACCAACAGAAGTTAATTTAAGATTTGAGTGACCCAGGGGAGTCTGAGGCCACTATTCAAAACTTTTGTCTCTTATGATTATGGAAAATTATGTATTCACTGACTAATCTCCCAACACAGATTACTGAAAAGCAATCTTTTAAGCACTGAGAAGACTGCAGAATTCCTAAAAATCTCCTTCAGAGCAAAGGATAAGTGCCAAGTTTGAAGATAACATTTTAACTAAATTTTGAACAGTTTTTATATTATATACTATTTTCTCATATTTTAAAACCTACAATAGTCCAGTTTGTAAACTTCATCCATTTGCTTAGCAGCTCTCTGATACTTCTTGTGACATACACTGCAGGATCAAGTCATCTGGAAAACAACTTTCTCCTCTCAGGTTTTGATAATCTGCTCAGTGAAACATTTCTTCCTCTATCTCCACATACTGTTGTATTGGCAAGAAGCAGCATTTATGAACACGGCAGTACAAATAGTATTAGAAACACATTCTATTATCTTCAAAAAAGTCAGAAGTCCAGATGCACACAGAATGCTGATTAGTAGAAGCCAGTGAACTTCAAGTTCACATTTGTAACATATGGATCAATAAAGTAGCCTTCCAAATATTAACAAAGACCCATCTATGTCATGTGAAACATCAGATTCTGGCATGTCTTAAAATAAGGATCCAAACACAAAGAACAAAAAAACCCCAACACTACATTGACTTTTGTGTTTCACCAGTGGCTTTACAGTACAGGCAAAAAAAAAAAGCACTACCTTTACTGCATACCATTGACCATGTCTTTTTATATGTCAGAAGCAGGAAAATTCAGTTCATCTGCCATGTGCTACAGAGATATTGCAATTTCTAACCCAGCGCCATGTTGTGCTTCCTACGTCACTCTTGGGTTTTTCCTATGAAGAATGAGTTAAGTTTACTGAGTGACAGTTTTATAAAATAAAGCAAGCAATTACTCATCATGTAGCTGGACTTGATTTTAATCGGAGCCAAGTCCATGAGCCATCCCAACAGCAAGGCCACAGAGAGTCTGATTCCATGAAAAGCCATCAGCAGCCTCCAGCACTGCTCATTCCCCCTCTCAACTCATAGTTATGTAGATAAGGTCAACAAGCAGACCCACATGCTGTAAGCAATATTGTTAGACATAGGCTAACACATGATACAAAGCAATTCTGGTTTCTTAATTAACAAAGGGATCTTGAAAAAAGGGCATACAGTCCCACCAAGTCCCTAAATATGGTTAGATCGGTGGTTCCATGGAGCAGGTCACAGAGCCTCCAAAGAGCAGAGACATGTAAACTCTTCTGACACACTGTATCAGGCTGAAATAATTTCTTCAAAACAGCTTTTGTCGTGGCTAATTATAATTTCTATTAGAGTTGCAGAGATTTGCTATCACCATGGAAAAAGGATAGCTATTAAACAAAATAGTGCAGATATCGCCTGCTCCAGAGAAACCATAATCCACATTCTTCAGATATAAGGTCAATAGTACTTACCCCAGCTACCACCCCCATTTGGTATCAGCCTTTATGTCATTTCTCTTTGATCCTCTCTGCTGCTGCTGTTTTTTCAGCTGCTGTTAAATGCATGTGAATATTTTCCTCTTAGAGAAATAATTACAACGTCATGGCAAAAGCTGCCCCCAAATGAGTACGTTCAAGGGTCACCTTCCATTATGCACTTATAGTCCTTGTCCCTCCTCACATTTGAACACTTTCTGCTTCTCATCTCTTACAGGAGCAAAGTTTCACACTATCCTTAAGAGAGAACAGCTTTCATACTGTTTGATGCAAGTCATTCTCAACATGGTACTACAGAGGCAAGCCTCATTTCACACTGCCAACACTATGAACACAACTCCCCTGCTAACAGGCATCCTTTTGTTTCTCTTAGGGAATTTGCTCACATTTTTGCTGCTAAGAAACGATAACGACCAGTACTTATGAGATACAACAGCAGTAGCCACAGAGAAGGGGGAGGAGTGCAGTGGCTGTAGTGCGATAGCTGAGGGGAATTCTCCTGGGAAGGGCAGAGATACCCTGAGATTTGGGCTGGGGGAAGGGGCTGGGCACAGCTCCTGGCTCTCTCTTGCCCTCTTGGCTTTGGAGAAGGTGGAATTGCTGCTTACTGGGAGGGGAATTTGCTGCTGCTGCTGGAGCCAGTCCAGTCCTGCTTCTTCTGCCATGGGTGAGCCTTTGCTCATGAGAGCAGTCACTGAACTGGGACTTTATTAACACTCCACCTTAACAAAAAAGGGACTTTCACCATCTGCTTGGGTGCCTCAGGAGTAACCCCGGCATGCCGAGCCCTTTCCTCCTCCCAGGGAGCCTCTCCCTGCCATGCTCAGGAGCCCAGCTGCTGGCAGCCAAGCCCCCACAGTTTCTTTGCCCCTGCCCTGGGTTTTTGCTACACTGTAGTTCCTCACCCTTTGCCTGCCCAGATGCCCTGAGATTCCAGTTACAGCCGTGGCGTTTCTGATACATCTCCTCTACCACTCCAGGACTTTGCTCATCCCTGCCGTTCCAGCTTGCTGATTATGAGGTCCCTGCTACAGCTCCTTTCGCCATCCCGAGGGGCACTGAGACCAACTGCGTGCTGTGAGTTTGCAGAGGAAGCCGCTTTCCCATCTCGCCATCCAGCCCGCCCGCCATCAGCGCGTGAGGGAGACGCGGCCGAGCTGGCGGCACAGCGCCCCCTGCAGGCGCGGGGAAGCATCGCCCCCTGCCCGGCCGGGAGCCAGCAGCGCCCCTGCTGGCCGTGCCCGGAACTGCAGCCAAGGCAGGCTGGGCTGGGGCTGTGCTCTGCCCGCTGGGGCTGCCGCTGTTTGCAGGGTCACACACATGCTGGCAAAGAACTGCTGTTCTTTTCTCATGTCTTTGCCTGAAAGCCCCTTAATTTCAAAGTTTTAATAATTCAGAGAGAAGGGGGTCGCAGAATCACAGAGTGAACTAGGTTGGAAAAGACCTATGAGATCAAGTCCAACATATGACCTAACCTAAAATCTCATCAACTAAACCATGGCACTGAGTGCCACAGCCAGTCTTTTTTTAAACATATCCAGGGATGGTGACTCCACCACCTCCCTGGGCAGACGATTTCATTGCCCAATCACTCTTTCAGTGAAGAATTTTTTTCTGACATCTAACCTAAACTTCTCCTGGCACAGTTTAAAACTGTGTCCTCTCATTCTGTCAGTTGTTGCCTGCAAGAAGAGACTGACCCCCATCTGACTACAACCACCTTTCAGAAGGTTGTAGAGAGTGATCAGGTCACCTCAGAGTCTCCTTTTTTCCAGACTGAACAACCCCAGTTTCCTCAGTTGTTCCTCACAATGCTTGTATTCCAAGCCCTTCACCAGCCTCGTTGCCTCCTCTGGACACATATGAGCATCTCAATGTCCTTCCTAAGCTGAGGTGCCCAGAACTGGACACAGCACTCAAGGTGTGGCCTCACCAGTGCAAGGAACAGGGGGGAAATGACCTCCCTGGTTCTGCTGGCCATACTATTCCTGATACAGGACATTGGCCTTTTTGGCCACCTGGGCCCACAGCTGGCTCACATTCACTCAGCTGTCAGAACCCCCAGGTCCCTTTCTGCCAGCTTTTCCAGGAGCATGCTGTGGGACACAGTGCTAAAGGCCTTGCTGGACTCCAGGTACACAACATCCACAGTTTTTCCCACATCCATCCGGCAGGTGACATGGTCATAAAAGGAGATCAGGTTGGTCAAGCACGACCTGCCCCTCCTAAACCCCTGCTGGCTGGGTCTGATACCCTGGCCATCCTGTGGTGGTGTGTGATGGCACACAGTCTCCATTCCAAGGGAATTTCCTGCCTTCCTTGGCAGGCACTTGTCTTTCAAACCAAGATAACAGAGTGGCCCAAGCTTTCTGTGGAGGTACCATGCATGGCCCTGCTCTGCTGTACCCACAGCCACACAGGAGCTTTACACTAAAGACATCCTGCTTATATTAACAGCCACACATGCATTAGGGAGGAAAAAAGGTCGAGTGTCCCTCTAAGACTTGTGTCTAAAGACTAGAAATTGCCAGAGAAATTAGTTACTTCTACTAATCCACTTCAAAAGCCTATTTGAATCTATTAGTTTTAACTTTCCAATCCAAAATATGTTCATTACTCCCAGTTAATTGTAGGTTAGGGTGGGCATTCTTCTGTAATATCAATGGACTAAAATATTATTTATTACACCCAATTAAATAAACATTATAGACAAATGCCTCCCTCTTATCACTGAATCATTTCAGGAAAGCTGTATGTTCTGCTATATGGAAGGACAGGCAAGATGATCACAAGGATTATCTAGCTTTAGTGTAATTCATTAGAAGAATCAGGTGCACATCAAAGAGACTGACACACACAGTTGAGCTGGTAACAGAAACTGGTAACACTAATGGAGAAGGAATTAGTGGAGTAAATCCAACATTCAAGCAAGAAGGGGAAGGCAGCAGGAGTAGGACGGTGGTAAAGGACAATAAGATCCTCAGTCATCCATTTCACAAGCACCATCTTAGTGGTGCTAAGGTGCTAAAGGTCCCTCTACAGTCACCTCCTCTACACAGGTGGGCCCTTCCATCCTTAGGAAACTTATAAAGTAGGATAAATTCAACTACTGGAGCACCCTGAACTTCAGAAAGTTCTGGTTATCATCCATATGTTATCACCCATGGTTATCATCCATAACCTCTAATCAACACCTCTGACAACCAGGCTCTTCAAGGTGAAATTCCTTCTATCCCTCCCACAAAGAGGGGACTTGAGTCTGTCTTTGCTAAAGCTGCTGCACCATGAGACAATTTTGGCCAGTTTTCCTAAGGTAATGAGCCTTAGAATTAATAAAGATAATTTTTGCAGAACTTGTAAGAATGTAATTCACTGGAGTGAAGAGTGGCCCATACTAATGACACACAACTGACCAAAACAGGGGCTGAACTGAATTGTTGCACACTCTGCCTGCTCTCAGCCTGGTTCTGTACTTCCCAGTGAGCAGCAGTACTGAGCATTGTCAGAGATGCAATTAAATCTGTAAACAGAGAAAGATATGGGACAGAAAAGAAAGCTAAAGAAACACACAGCTCAATTTCATTCTTAATGGAACATGCATTGCTAAAGCAGCATCTATTTCAGTGTATTCACACAGGAAAGTTGTTAATGTAGCAATTTTTGTGGATACAGAATTTCACTATCAGGACATTTGAGTCCTTTTTAAAAATTATGAGTATGTTATTCCATTAGAGAAGATAATACAGAGATCAGATTTTGTTTACAGGATATGTTTTAACTTAGTCCTGTGGTGATTTAGGTGAGTCAAAAGTATCTTAAAATGCTTCTGAAACTCCATTTGCAAACCTCACAGAGTTCAAATCACTTTGCTTTAATAAACTGGTCATTGCTCTTCTTTAAATGTAATTATATTTAACATTTCTGCTTTGTTTCCTGTAGCATTAATCTCAGTTATTGACAGTCAGCAGCCAAACTCGAGATGAAAGGAATTTTCTTGCCATGAGTTAATGCATTTCACATCCTGATAATTCTTTCTTTATTCCTGCTGTTTCAAACAAAACTAGATAGAAGCACCACTTTTGCCTTTTACTTATAACTGCTGGCTGATTAAACAGAAACACAGTATTTCGTTATGTTATCTGCCCCCAGTTGTTTTTAAGACGATTAATGATTTGTTCACCAAAGCTATATAATGACTACAAAAGTTCTTTGATATTCCCAAACAACAACAATCTCCCTAATTTCTTAAAGTCTACTGTACAGACATGACTATGCAGACTGCTGCAAAATTGCTTAGAGACAAATGCTTAATAAAAGGCTACTGAAGAACCACTGATTTGTATTTTATCTTACTTGCATTCGGCTCTATTACTTGTTGTTTGTTTAAAAGAAGCATTTTTAATTGATGGCTGCAACCCCTAAAGCTCTGATTAATGAATCTTAACTTTAACATATTCAAAGGCACATTAAATACAGCATTTGCTAGGGTTGGCTGTTTGAGCCTCCAGTTTTCTTCCTTTGTTCCTTCTATTATCACAGATCATGGTAAATCAGTAGACAGCAGCATTTTGTAAAGTATCTTAGAATTTCTTAAAATACAGCTACATTTTCATATTTACTGTGCACAAGCTTCCCATCACTCCCCACTTCATGATTTGGCAGCAGTGCAGACTGTACCGAAGAGGAGGGACCAGACCTCATTTTTCCCTACAAGATCCACAGATTCTGATCTTCCATACCTTCTTTCCCCTTCTCAATACTCCCTCTGCTTCAGCCTCAGACTTGAGGCAAGTTGCCCGAGCCATTGTTATGGGTGGATGGTGTGAGATGCAGGTTGCAGACAGGTAAGCATGGCCATCAGTCGCACTGCCGTGTGCTGCAGCAGCCTGCTGCTCAAGGAGCTGCCTTGGCTGAGGAGATGGTGTAGCAGCAGCCAGCAGAGGCTAAATCATACTGCAGACAAGTTGTGCACCAGAGAGCATTGCACCAAGCAAAAAGAGAAAAACCAGTTCTCACACCAAACAGTTTATTTCTGTAACACAAGAGGTGGATACAAACAGATGGGGAAGAAGGAGGGAATGAGAAGACACTCTGATCAGATCATCAGCACCCAAAGTGCTGTCAAGACTCTGGGAGGCAACCTGCCAAAACCAAACTTTAACGATATTTTAAGGGGGTGGATGCTCATTAATTTTAGACAAAAAATGTAAACATTAACGGCTTACAAATCCTGTTCAGTTCAGAGAAGAAAATGCCATGCTACTGACTAAGGGGAACAGCATTGCCTCTCTGAAGTGGGCACCAAGCAGCACCTGTGGGCTCAATGGTGCAGGGAGTTACCAGGGCAGTGCAACCTGCAAAGCCAATGCCCACATGCCTGTGCTGGCCTTCTCCGAAGGACCCTGGACAACCCTGATACCTCCTCACCCTCACAACCACATCTCTGGAAACAAAACAACTACCCAGGCCAGGGGGACACTGCAGAGCTGCCTGATTTCCTAAGGGTACCACAGACAGCTCCCTGACTGCTTTCCTTTACTCCTGTTGCTGTTCTATAGGCCAGCTGAAACAGCTCCAGGGCGGAGACTGTGGTTTTGTCACATGATTTTGGGAGTCAAATTTTCCAGATGTATCACTGCCCTGGGTGCCAACACCCAGATTGAAAAGTGGTGCTTACAAACTTTATTCCCTTCAAAGACTGGAGGCATAATTGATGACTAAATCTCTCAGAAAATGAGATCTGGACTTTATTTTATTTTTAAATAAAGGTTTCCATTAGGCTTTCAGAAGATCAGGACTTTATACAATCTTGGGTCCTTCAAATATAGAATCTGTTGATTTAGAATATGAATAAATGTTAAGATTCTTTTTCAACTGCAATTTTCAAATATAATTAAGAGAATTTTTATTACAAATCTAGAGAGACAACAATTTTTTTTTTCTTTTCTGTTCAACACAAGGTCATTGCTACACATAAAGAAGCAAGATAGATTTGGGGCACTGTTTGCTTAAGGGCTAATTCTCATTCCAAATAATGATTAACAGGAGATTAAAAAAAAACCAGTGAGGTTGAAGGGAGTAAAGCAATTGAATGCTAAAATAAAAATGGAAAACAAAAAGCATTTGTAGCCAAATAACTGGCCACACCAAGTGGCCAATGGTTTCAGGGGATTAGACACTCATGGTAATTATTACATATTAGTAATCAGTAACGGCATATATTCAATATTCAGCTGAAATGAAATAAGAGAACACACAACTCTGCCAGAATGGACATTCAGTTTAGATAAACGGCATTATGCAGAAACTTGGTACTAAGAATGCCTATTTGCAAGGTGGTTTTGCTGCCTCTACTAGCCTGAACATCATTTCTGAGCACAGTTAGGATCAAGCATGGTTTGACCTGAGAATTTTGCCACTCTGAATTCTTGGGAAAAGAGATCTTTATTAGATGTGGACACAGATACCTTTTTTTCATGCAAATTAATTCCTTTTCAAGCCTAGCACACATGCTCAGGTTTACACAGTACAGTTCAGAGCAATCAGCTCCATCTTAGGCTCCTAAGCTCTCATTTTAACAGAACTGCCCTGGAATTTGCTTTAGAAGCCTGTTCCACACCACGACTAATCAGAAGGTGCTGCGGTTGTGCAACCATGGATTAACATGGTGTACTCTGTGACTGACACTTTCAGTTCTAGATTGATCACAACCAGAGGGCTGTTTTCTTCCTTAAACTAAAGATAAACTGCATCCTTACCATACTATTCATTCATCCTCTTGACAGCTATGCTCCAGAAAGAAGTGCTGCAGTCAGCTCAGCTGTGTCTATTTCACTGGCAACTCCTCCAGGGAAACACCCACACACACAGCTCCAAGCTGCACTGGACCCCACAGACTAAATAAATAAATAAATAAATTTGGATGATAGATGTTTAAGGAAAATAAAAGTGCTACAGAAATTGGTATAAGTGGTTCATTAGACAAACTTACTCCTCTTGAGTCAGAAAAGAATGGGAGGCATCTTTTTGCTTGTGTTTGGGAGGAGGTTAAACTACCTGCCAAGAGTTGTTTGTCACTGAACACCAGAAATACTCCAATTCTACCTGAACAGAAGACTGTGTTGAACATGGCATTAGTACATCCTGCTTAGAGCAGGAACTAGAGGCATTGGTCCATACTTGGGATGAGACCTGAAATACATCAACATGAGAGATAAAATTGGAAATTTCAAAAATGCCTCTCAGTGCCTCTCACTCCCTACTGACAGATGATACAACTCCAGCTCACTGGGTACCTTGTGGTGCACAGCAAAAACCAAACACCACAGAGAGCCCAGGCTAGGGGAGAATGAGGGCATCAGGCAGGTACAAACTACAGCTCTTCTGAGCAGAGTTTCTGAACCCAGAATTGACTTTTTTCTTAATAAATTATTCTCTTACAGGAAAAAAATTGTATTAATCTAAAAGTCAAAGCATTTTATCAAAATGTTACTTTCATAGAAAATTTTCAGTCACTTTCCAGGGTGGGAGAAGATAGTAAGAGCCTATTTACATCATGATTTTCAATTTAGTGCCCTTCAGCCTGTGGTTTAAGCACTCTCAGGTGAGGCAAGGCTATAATTAGTCTGTACTGCAGCTAAGCAAGAGAGTCCACATAGCTACTAAGTACTTTTCACCTGAGGGAAACTAACATCCAAATGCCCACAGAATGACAGACTGCAATTTGTGAGCAAACACTGAGAACCTACAGATGGTTTATGGTACAACAGAGTAAGCAACTCACACCCAAACTGGATCCACCCCCCTGCTCATTCATTCCAGCAGAAAACAGAAAACATATTTAGTGGATGAAGGTAGAAACAGAAGCAGGAACCTACTGCCACTATCTGCTGTCAGCAGCAGGAAGAGGCTGGAGCAGGAGCTTGGCAATGAATGCTCCAGGCAGGAGAAATGGCAGCAGAGAAAATGTACTGATGGCAGAACCATCAGTAGCAGACACAGGTATGAGAAATGCTGTCTTAATCAAACCCAAAATAATTCCCTTACTTTTCATGTAAGAACACCATCAAATATCAAACTTAAAAATGTGTAATTGTCATTCTTCTGATGTTCTATGACATCCTGCCCTGTTCCTGGCACTTGTTTGCATATGTCTCATCAGAGCAGACTGGGGCGTGACACTCTGATGCATCATTAGAAAGGACAAAGTCTCCTGAGTACAACAATGTCACCAGCACAAGACATGTCCTCTCCTCTCTCTTCCTGATCAAATGACAGCAAAACTGGGGCTTTGTTTTTTCATTAAATTAGGGCAAGAGAAGGGAAACTATAGAGACCATCCATTACATCATTAAAAGTAATTTTATAAGAACATAATATAACACAGGAAGTGTTACAAAAGAGTGCAGATTTTGGGAAAGACTGAGGAGTGTGGAGGAGGAGTACAAGAGATGTATACATGGCAGCCATTCAGGTAAGTTACCTGTGGTGCCATTTCTTCACAAAGAATCTCCTGTCTTTCCCTCCATGTCAAACTACACGCATGCCATCTCACCTCTGAGCTTGCCCCTTCTCTTCCCCTCAGTCAGTCCTCCTAGCCCTCTCCAGAGAGTGCTTACTAAGCTCATAGCAACTTCTATTTTCTATCCCTTGTTTGCTCTTTCCTTGCAGTTCCTTTCAGCTGTTTTTGGCAGTTTCTAGTCTCTCCTCCTAGAACTCTAGCATGATTCAGTCATTCCCATTTTAAAGCACCTAATCTTCAACTATAATTGGGTCTCCCACTTCATTTCCTAATACACTTATTGCCTATTTCTATCCCTCACTGGCATTTTTCTGAATTTGTTCAAATCAAGATGAATGATACTCTTAGGTCGCAGAAACACCACTCTGCTCCCACTGCTCTGTCCAATATTTGCATCATACATGACCAGGCTGATACTCTTGAAGTTTCATCTTTTAGCAATCCTTCTTCTCCTCTCACTTTTTGAGGTAAAGCTTTGACATTATCTCAGGTAGATTATCCTCACAAATTCTGGCAAGGATCCATGAACATGATGACTTTGGCCTTTGTTTTTCCCTCTCATAGCACTTTCCCAGCTGCAAGCTCAGTTTGTCAGCAGAGAGGGGATCTGAGTCAGAGATCCATCCCTCCACTCTTTGGTTCAACAAAATAAATTTATCTGCATTCAGAAGTCTTTGGCCAGCTTTGGCTCTTGTCTGAACACTGGCATAATTTATTCAAATCAGCACAGGGTGAGTATGTTGAGAAATACAAAACAAGGCTCTTAACTATAGATAAAATGGTATGATAGTCACTTTATGAGAATTACAAAATTCCCAATAAAATTTTGTTGATGGAATAAGCAGTAGTGTGAATCAGCACCTGAGTGATTGCAAATTTTCAAAAAATCTTCTATGCTCCTTCCTGCTATGAATAACAGCTAGTAGGAGGGTGCAAGGAAGGACTATTCTCAACATCTCAATTCCAGCCTTAGCAGCAGACAAAATTATCCAGTGTCTCAATGTATAATTTCCTGTGCATCATAATATAAAATCATTGAACAAAATCTTCCCTACTTTACTGTCATTTTAACAAAAAGTACAACTTCAGAAAAACCCATCATCTTAATTTGTGCAGAAAACAAGACAAGTCTTAAGACATGTTTCAGTGGCTTTAATTGAAGGAGCAAAAGCAAAACAAAAAGCATCATGACAGAGTTAAAAACTGCTCAGGCTGTGAAGCCTCCTACAATGAGTGTCTCATCCTCACCTGGAGCAGAAGCTGTCCATTCTGGGAAATGAGCCACAAAATCATTGACAACACATCCCTAACCATGGAATGACAGAAAAACAATTTAAGACACAGCTTCTCTGACTCTGCAAAGTAAAAGAAGTTCTCTTCGTTAGACTTAGAGGAAAATACAGATACCTGTACTTTTGTTAAGCACTCCTATATCAAAACCAAGATGAAATACGTTTTGTGAATATCTACAGTGATGGAAAACCCTTGTAATCCATTTACTCATGTTATCAGAGAAAATGGATAACTGAAACTGCATGATGTTCTAGCAAACACCAAGAACAACTAAAAAGTCTGGAACTGTAGGGTAATATTCTCAAAACATCATGTTGTGACTCCAAATTAATTAATGGCAAGGTACTGGCCAGCTATTACTGGGAAGTTGTTCTTCACAGGGCCTTCCAGAGTCCAGCGTATAGGACAAAAGTAACACCCATCTGCATCTTCTGTACAACAAAATGAAATGGTCATCACAATTTCTCCACAAGACAGAATGTGACAGTAGTACAGGACTGCAAAATAGGCACCCTCAGACTCTGATCCATGGGCAGATAGATTTTGCAATTTTACCTGGAAATGTACTGTGTGCTTTGGGGATGACACACTGTCAGAACCAGCCTTTGCCACACTAGCACACCTCCTGTAGCTAAATATGAGTTCAGAGATGCTTCACTTTAGCTACTTGAAAGCTCACAACAAAGCAATGGCAATGATAAATAAATTTTCTTTTCACTTGTTAGTGCTACAACTGGCAATCACTCCAAGCTTGGAAACATTCCTCACTTGCAATTTTAGACCAGCTTCACCACTGACATGACAGAGCACTGCTTGCATTTTGGTGTTTTTGGTTAACAGCACATCTTCATTTTCCTCCAAGATATCCCCAAAATACTTCATGCTTTCTTGCCAATGAGATTATTATGAAAACAAAAATAATTTTGACTTGGGTTCAACAATACTCCAGATGTGAAATAAGCCAGGAAGTGACATGAGACAAATACAAAACAATCAATCTAATTCAGCCACACAACAGAATACCTAGGTATCGTTTATGACACATTTAATTGTTACTCAAATTATGTGAAGCTCTAAGGATATTTATAACAGTCACAGATTCATTCCATTTCTTTTAGATTCAATGACTAAGAACATGAGAGGTTTGAAAGTGATGCAACCATCAAGATTTTAGGCTTCTTTAGGAATTTGTTTAGCTAGAGAGTAGGCTATGTAAGCCTACACATTCAATAGAAACTCCCACAAGCCAGGCTTGCGTGCAGACTCTGAAAGTCATGGTTTAAGAGAGCCTGAATAAAGTCTGGAGCAGTCACACAACCTCCCATGCTCCATTCATTACTTCATTAGTATCATAGCCACAGTCTGAGAATTCATATAAAGAAGCAGTCAAAGGAATTTGTGTCAATTATCCCTTCCTTTCTTTTCCCAACACTAGGACTCCAGTAGAAAGGGCCTGAACCATATCTGTGATACATTTCCTGAGAGCTCATTCCTGTTTCCATTTCAAGAATAAGGTATTTTTAGTTGTCTTCATAGAACCTGAGCTAGATTCAGTCCACTCTATTTTCCTCTCCCCCTTGGTCATTTGGCAGCCCATTTAACCTCTCAGGAGCTCCCAGCACACACTGCAGGTGAAGGGGCAATGTTGCCTTTCTGAGTAAAGTCTCTCAACACAACACTCTCGTGGACCTGTGAAAACCTGTCTCATCACTAATGGCTTGTTCTGTCATGTACCAGGGTGGCATCTCACATTTTAGAATACAACAGACTGTTGCAGATGGAAGAAACCCCTGGTGATTATCCAGTCCAACAAATTTAGGGCTGACCAAAAGTTAAAGCATGGTCCAAATGCCTCTTAAACATTGACAGGCTTGGAGAACCAACTACCTCTCTAGGAAGCCTGTTTCAATTCTTGATTACCCTCTCAGTAAAGAAATGCTTACTTATTTTGACTGAACTGTATAAATTTAGTGCTATTTAGAGATTTAAATGTTCTGGTATGCTTACACATCTGCTAGCTCTAAAATATATTTTGAAGACACCTGAAACACCCCTTCAAAATGCAAGAGCTTTAAAGAGATCATAGCAAATTCCAAAATATATGAACACAGAAATGCCACAGGGCAGAACACAGTCATGTCCTCAGCTGCTTGTCTAGGATTTCCTAATGGCAGGAGAAAGGCAATTCAGAAGTGTAGCAATCCTTCAGCATGTGAGGAACTGAAATGCCTCTCCCTCTGTACCCGAGTTACACTGTCAGGAAGGACTGTTTAAACGCCAAAGTTGGCTAGATGTACAACATTCTGACAGTGATCTGAGCCCTCTAGTGATGGAGAAAAATAATGAACTGGCCACTCCTTCAAGTAAGAAAAAGTTTCTCATCAGACTTAAAGATGAAGCAATGGTAACACTTTGCCAACTCCTTACACAGGTTACATCCTGGCATTTTCCTTATACTAAAACATAAGGTAACAATACAGCTGAGCCATACGTGAACAGTGCAGAGTTTATTAAGTACTATTCACCCATTTTATTTTGATCTTGGACATTTTTTCCTTTATGGGAAGTGCTATAACCCTAATACTACACTAAATATGAAATCCACTAATAGATTATGAATAGTTAGCTCTTTCCAATTATATTCTATGTCATCTCCCACAACTGAACAAAAGTTTTATAAAAGGAACAAACTAACTGAAGATGAGAGCTGACCACAAAGACTTAAAAACACTGCAACACATCGATCAACAACCCAATATTTTCTTCTCACCCCATTTTTCAGCTCATACAACTGACCTTACACTCACAGTATTGATCTCAGCCAAAATGAAGCAGGTTTAGTTGCCTTTTGAATGTTTTGAGCAAACAACCCTCCGTCCTCAAGCTTCTATCAATCTTCAGCATTATACATCACCTCAGATAAAAACATACAGTAAATTCTGCTCTGTAGGAATAATTGTCGGTTTAGGGTGGCCCAGTCAGCATCCATGGGCCCAAATCAACCTTGGGAGCCCAGCAGCCCAGAGGGGCACAGCTGGACACCCAGCCTGGCCACCACTGAGCCACAGCAAGCTGTGCCTGCCACGGAGACACCTCTGCAGCACCCCACATCCCAGTTACATTTGCAAGTCAGTGGAAGGGTTTCCCAAGAAGATGTTCTAACACTTAAGTGGTCTCATTTCTCATGGCAACCACCACACCAGGCTTCTGAGAACCACATTTTAACTCTGATGTACAACTTGAGGCCATGATTTTTCCAAAAGTAGGAGAATCCATCTTCTTTCACTGTAGAGAACCCAGGTCAGGAATACTCCCTTTAGAAAACCTGCCTCTTGAAAACAAGTTTTCAGGTACAGCTCCTTGGTAAAAAAAAGCCTGCTCCAAGCCTGGGAAAAGGGTCTCACACCCAGGCCCCCTATGTGCCTCCAAGATTAGTGTTAGCTGAAGGATTTTTAGCAACTCAGTTTTGGAGTCAAGCACCTACTGCTGAAGTCTCACTTAAGCATTCCTTTTAATCCATCCAAAAGTGATTAGCAGCACACATTTGAAGAGAAGTCAGCAGACTCCCACTGCAGAGAATTCTGAAAATCTCTGTGTGAGACCTTAAAAAGAGACAAGATAAAAATATTTCAGATAAGGGGGAAAAAATTTTGGATGAACAAACATTGCTAGCAACAACTTAATTAATACAGGAGCAACAATTAAGATTAAATTTAGATACACAGATGTAGAGCTTTTGGTGATATTCTTAGTTAATTCACAGAATACAAATAAACTAGGTGTGCCGCAGAAATACTGACCCTTAGAATTATTTTGCATTATTTGAAGACTAACCTATGTAAAACAGGCTTTGGTTAGACACTCGAAAATGGCATTTTGCATTCTTTTTAGAGTACCCCAGAGGACAACTTCATGTGTGTAAACAAACACTCTTGGATAGTCCTTGCTGATTCTAACAGGAACCCCCATTAACCACCTGGAAAAAGATAATGATTACCTATTTAGACTAGACCTCATTAATTAGCAGCACTGCTAATATAAACAGTTAAATGCTAAGCACTAAAACCAAAACAAAAAAAAAAGGCAAATAAAAAAGGAGGAAGGTGGCCAGCATGTGAGAGGACTGTAAGCTGTGCCTGTTACCACAAAGAAGGGCTGCTACAAAATAGGACGTTAAATTAGTTTCAAGAGACTGCAGTGGTGCATGAAATTATTTCTTATGGTGTGCTGCATAGATCCATCCCCTGTGGGAATGCAAACCTCAAACAGAGATAGCCACAGAAAAAGAACTGTTCATAGGGGTTGCTTGAATCAAGGTGCCTGAAGACACAGGGCATGTGAATTTCACTAACTGCCTTATTCCTGAAACACCAGATTAAAATACTAATAGTGGTCAAGTTTAGATCACCCTCCATGAATAATTGCCTGGACTTCTTTTCTGCAGAACTGAGTTCATGGCTAGATTTCCAATATTATTAGAATTTTAAGCCTTTTCCCATAGTGCTATTACGCTGATGGGTCAGGCAAAACAGTATTTTCTCCATAGCCATAAAGCAGTAGCAAAATGAAAGCCCATCAAGAGGAAAAGAACATATTAAACCCACCTCCTAGCAAGCATTATGAATGGAGTTTGTTATATAGTCTTATTAGAAGCAAACCTGCATCCATGCCTTCTTCTGGATGCCAGCTGCTCCCACTGCATAGGCAGTATCAGCCCTCAGCATAGTCCCTGCTGAGGTTCAGACAGTGACCACCACCAATATCTTTCTGCAACAGCCAAACCACAACTTACAGGACCACGTAAAGCTGCAAACCCCAGGGGTGACTGCAGTGACAAAGCAATTCAGGCCAGGGAACACAGGTTCCACTCCCCAGCCTTCCACAACATGCAGCCTCACCACAGCAGCCTGAGGTTTCTTCTTACTCTCTACTGTTAGGACAGTAACAAGTCCCAAACACAAAGCTGGCAGGAGAGATGGTGTTTGCAGAGGGGCAGCACCCTCTCACCTTGAAAACAAGCGAGTGCAGGCAGCAGAGCTGTGCAGAGCT
Source organism: Pyrgilauda ruficollis (assembly GCF_017590135.1). NCBI lineage: Eukaryota > Metazoa > Chordata > Aves > Passeriformes > Passeridae > Pyrgilauda > Pyrgilauda ruficollis. The sequence continues at coordinate 8,045,305 of NW_024528821.1, read as the reverse complement.
GTGCAGGTGCCTTCGATGGCACAGGGCTGTGCTGGAGCTTACACACAGCCCAACACCGGGTACAAGCACAGCCTTGCCTCTACTGCTGGCCTGAACCCTCGGTGTGCCAACATACAGTTCTCTACAATTTCCAGTATTGGGATTGCCAGGCAGTAATTGATACCATTCTCCTCATTAGAGCCATTTTCAGTAGTGCCATGTACTGTCCTTTTTCACTGCCATCTCCAGATATGAACAACACCTTTTTGACACATGTAAACATAACTTCCCAAATAACCAGATACTAATAACTACTATTTCTAGGATTGGTTGTCAACATTTAACAAGAAACGTGACTGATCAAATAAAGCAGGGAGAGTTTAAGCTTTTCTCCAAACAAAGTGGACAATGCTGGCAGATAACCCAAGATACCCTCCTTTTTTCCTCATTTTCCAATTCAATAGAAGGTTAAAACTCCCTGCAGCTCAGTTGTTGATTAAATTTAAGTCAAAGCATCAAAAAAGAGGTATAGAGAAGAACGACATCACACAGGCCCACCACACCAGGAGCTCAAACTTCACATTCTCCCTTGAGGCTTCACATAAATTCTGGCCAGTTCTTAACTACTGCTGGAGTAATGGTCCTACCTGTCCTGATGTCACTTCTCTGTGTAGGAATTGTATTGTCTCAGTGAAGCTAAGGCCACTCCAAGGAGGAAAATATCCAAATGGGACTTATGCTGGTAGAGTAAAAGTTAGATTGAGGGCAGCCCATAGGCCACGCTTAAATAGTAGATGTTTTGATGCCCCATGTTCTTGCATGGCCAAGTAGAAGTAGGGCACAGCACAAGCCTAAGGGTTGGATAGCTGAGGGGGTCAGTCCAGGTAATCCTTTGGGTGAGAAACCTGTTTGAATGGATTAGGGAACAAGCCAGCAGGGCTTTACTGTCCTCTCACAGTCAGTCAGAAATTGCCCAACAGCAAATAGAGTCCAGACTTCACAAATGTGAAACCAGCTACAGGAAGAGTGGAAAGCTCTTTGTGGCACCACAGATACCCATGGGGTGGTCTAAAATGTTATGTACAGTTTGGAACATATGTTCAGTCTGATGAAGACTCAGGATTTGGGCCATAGAGGACTGCCCTCCCAAATCTACAAAAACTGAGTGCTAAAAGGTAAAATTCAAGATTAAATCCACCTGTTAATGAAGATAAAGCTGATGACTCAAATCACAGGATTGTAAAGTGATGAAATAGAGGCACCAGTTGCTCTAATCTTTTTGCAGCCTGTTATCTGTTTATATTGATGTATGAAAACACAACAATCTCCAGCAAGGCTAGACCTTGAGAGGCCTTTCACAGTTACATTTAATTTAAAAGCTTTATAATGCTAATTAATAAACTCATCCAGTTAATTACCCTATATTATTATTACTGAGATAAACCTCTTGTTTGCAAAGGAAGGTCTAGGAAGATAGCAGTATTAAGTGGCAAGCATGAGAGATTAATTTCTAAAATATTCCTTAACGTCTGACAAACTTTTAGACACTAAAGACTTGCTGAAGACTGGAAAGACTAAAGACTTTAGACACTTTTTAGACTTGCTCAGTGACAGTAACTCAGATTGATCTCAGCTTGGATATTTGCCAGGTAAACGCTACGTATCATCTAACAGCCCTTTTTCCAAATTGGAACTAGTTGTGATTCAATTCTGTTTCCAGTGAAGCACAGAAAACTTTTGCTGAGCACGGTTGATTAAATAAGCTTTTCTAAATAGTTTTGTACTCTGAATAGTTTCTTGCATGTGGCAAATGACTTACAGAAGAGTAAACAAATGTTATCTTGCCAGGAATGTGGGAAGGAGACAACTTGTGATAGGGCCCAAACCTACCTGCATTTAAACCTACTGCAAAACTCAAAAACTCAGTGGAAAGGTTTAGACTAATCAATCTCCCATTCACCACAAACACAGATGAACCCAAAGGATACTGGCACAAAATTATTTGTATGTTACTACTGCCTCCAGGAACTCAATGCTGTTAATGCTGGATGTCCTATAGCACACACACAAAGCTTATAAAATGCATAACAAAGCACATTAAATTACTCCACTGATGGCTGTGCCCCTGAACAGTCTCACAATTTATTTTTTAAATTCAGTCCCACTGCTGAAGTTGCCCATATAGATGTAATTGAGAGAACACAGAAGAGATTTTATTTTTTGCTGTTGCTAAAGAGAAAACTTCTGAGCCTCTCAGTGACATTGGAGAAGAAAGTAGAATCATGCTAATGGTAATACAGTATTTCACAAAAAGTTAAAACCTGATGGTATTCTGCAAGAAAAAAGTGAGAAAGTATTTACTAACATATTTTTAATTGGGAATTTGATAAAAATTATAAACAGCATATAATATTAGTCAACATTAATTATTTTTTCATTATAGCAGGTTGTTCTCTAAGTTGTTTAATTTTCAGCATTTTTTACAGCACTGAGAGCAGGTGTAGTACCAAAAATGGCATTGCTTATGTTGGAAGCAAATTATCAATTGCAGATTTTGTTTGTTTTAAAATATGTTTTCCCAGGCAAAAGCAAATCCTCTACATCTTACATTGCTCCTTGCAAGAATGGATGGCAATACTTCTCTTTTCATAACTGAGTCTGCACATAAGAACTTAATCCTGGAAGGACTGACTTCACTTCTCAGGTTTTTACCCTGGAAAAAGACTCTTTGCATTTATTTTTTTGAAACAAACAACCAAAACCTCAGAAACTAAAGAAAGAAAGCTGGCAAAATGTAACATGATGAAAACCACTGAAAAATACCTGCTTATGCAATTGTTTACACAGAATTTTTGATATAATTCTGTTAAAGATAACTATCAATGTTATTTAGAAATGTATGTTGAGACAGAGGAATGTTGAGCAAGTTCATACAACAGGCAAGCGTAAGGATTTGCATAATCAATAAACATCAGGCTCCATTCAAAATCTAGGTTAGCATTAGCAAAGACCAAGCAAACCTTTTCATAATTCTGTTACACCAGATGTGATGTATCCCTCAAGAAATCATGGATTTTTGTTCTTCCTGACAAGCTCTATTCTTCTGAGGTGAAGGTGATAAATTAGTTAAAAGCACAAAGCAGCCAGAGAACGTAAGCTTCTTCAAGAAGCTGTGAATCTTCAAGAAGCTGTGTTAGAGCCTGTGCCAGCAGCTCTTGCCAAACACAAGCACAATTAACCAAAGTGAGTCTGCAAAAGTCTGCAGGGAAAACAAAAAGGGGCAGGGAGATAAGGAGATGGGAAATGGCCATCAGACCTCATGTCTGAACTATGAGACAGCACAAAATAGGGTGGTCATGTAGCAGAGAGGAAAAAGCAAGAGTATTGAGTAAAAGAGAACATGAGGAAAGATAGTAAATGGATACAGAAACACTGTGAGAAAAAACAAATTGGTGAAGGTACAGATCTTTGCAAAACCCTGAGGATGTATCACACAGAACATCAGGAAACAAGGCAGCTATGTGATTGCATGCCCAAGAGGAAAGCAAAGCTGTAAGGAGGAGTTAACTGGTGAAGGGACAACAGCAGATGTTCTCCCTTCAGGACAGTCGTGACAGAGTTTGCATGTCACTGAAAACACTGCTGGGAGGGCTCCGGTTTGGTTGCAGGGGCCGGTGAGTGTGGGTGTGTATGTCTGTGTGGGTGGGTGTGCTGACAGGCTTAGACTCCCCTTGGTGATCAAATCCTGGTATCAAGAAAGAACGGTAGGAGAAACAACAACAGCTATCTGCATATCCCTGAATTATTAGTGCAAAGACAGAACTTTGCCGAGATCAGGAGTAATTACTTGGCACAAAGGGGGACAGAATCATGCAGCTGTAAAAAAACCCAGACCAACAAAACAAAAACCAAATCCGCAGCACTAAACAGCCTTCCAGCTAGCAAGACTACAATCCCTTGCTACTGCTGATCTTAGGAGTGACAACAACTAAACACAAGCTGAGGGAAATACATTATTAGAAAGAACTTAATCAGAAAGGCGCAGCATAAAGTAGGAACAAAAGAAAGAACCCAAGATCATTTGTTCTGAACTTGAGATAAAGCAACAGATTCTGGAAACTTTCCTGAGAAAGATCAGGAGTCACATTTTGCCTGCAAGCAGCCAGCCCTCAACCCTTGTACCTCTTGGAAAACTGAGTAGAGGTCACTAGTGTCTCCAGCCCAAACCCAGAAATAAAAGTAGCAACAAATAAATAATCCTAAATGGAGGGACAGATAGCAGAGGGAAAGAGAGATGCATCTATGTGAGCCTTCTCTGTTGCCCTTTAGTCTCCTTCATTTTCAAAGGACAGGATTTACAAAGCAGTGCTATTTTAAAAAGCAACAGTTACTAAAGAGTCTGCACTAATTGGATGATGTCTCTCCAGAGGTTTTCCAACACTGACATGGTGTTAGTATTCCTCTTAACCTTTTAGTATCATAAAGCAGGCTTAAGCTCTAAAGTGAGATAAAGTAAAATACACATGATATTAGTTGTTTCATCTAGTGCACTGCATTGCACTACCAATACTGCAGTATGTTTTTCCCTGACAAAGAAATCACTATCAAATACCAAGGGCTTTACTGAGATACAGAACAAAATAAGGATGCAAATAAGGATGAGAGGGAAGAGGATGGTAGAGAAAATTTTTAGAGTGCTGCTGACCCTCCTCTATGCAGGGTATCATGGCCCCCCCAGCATCCCTCTGTCAGTTCTGAGTGTGCTCTGCAGACAGGCCACAGCATGAGTCCATCATCTAGCATGCAGCTTTGTGATCTTCTGCTGTCCAGAGGCAAAATTTTAGATCTAATCAGCATTGCCTATCTTACAGAAATAATGAGAAAGAGTATGCCCATTCCATAACTGAATGTCATTCTGCAGTAGCTTCATTGGTCAATCTTATCTTCAGAATTATAAATCAGACAGACAGATGTATAGCCTGGGAAGTTTTCCATTTTCCTCAAAGAAAAAATGGCAAAACAGAGACTACTCAGCAGTGCCTCCTCTCAGAAGCCAGAACTATAAAAATGCTTCCAGCAGCACTGAAGATTATTTGAGTTTACTTTGGATAGGGAGCAACTGCAGCAGAGAACACTTTGGAGGAGTTCTAGGGCCAGCCAGCTTCTTGATAACCAATAAATTAAAACGTCCTTTCTGACAGCCATTGTGCAGACTTCTCACCAGGGAAATGTTTGTTTTAACTGAATTTGTTTTCTAGGCTCACAGGGGAAGGAGAAAGAGAACTTCTAGCTTTAAATGCACTGTATATCATGCTGGTAAATTTATATTGACTGGTAGAAATGCATTATGGTCAGTGTTCTTCCACTGTTAGCTGCAGGTGTCTTCACATCTACAAACATTCTGTCTGTCACATGTCTTTCCCAGTGGCTCAGAAAAGGAGAAAGTTATCCCGAACTACATTGCTCCATTAAATCTAGGAATCATTTTTAGCGCTCAAGTTAACTTGAGAAATCCAATATTATCTGTTCCTCTATATTTCACAGGGACATTTTAATGTTGGACAGGTGTGTAATGAGTTTTTTTAAAAAACTAAAGCACCAAAACTGCAACAACAGCAGCAAAAAGCCCTCACCAATTTGTAATAAAGCTATTACTCATCAATTGCATGCTAGAGCACTACTCCACAGCAAATTTTCTGAACAAGAGTACAAATAGGTCTCGGATTTTTCTCAAGTTTATAGTTATAGAATTATCAGAGTGCCTGAAGCAAACAAAAAATAATACACCAGCTAAGAAAGCTTTTCCTGTTTTAGAAAGAAAAGATGGGTCATGTAGTTACTACAGAGCTTTTTTGCAGGGCTTATCAAAGGTGCACAACAAATGAGCAGACCCGAGAGCCACAAAAGTGTCTTCACCATGAATGCCCTTCAGAACCCCCAGTGAACAGGACCTCCACAGGCAAAAGTATGTATTTCTGCTCACTGAAATAGATCTACAGCATTTTCAGTAAAATGTATTTTAAACAGGCATAAGTTCTTAATTTCTTTTTCAATTCTGCATGTCAAGGGATCAAAATTGGATTATTTTGTAGAAACTCTTACCTCAGTCTACAATCCTGCCTGTCAGTCTCTTTAGGGCTCTCTTTAGCATTCACCTAATCCAATACAGTCATGTGGAAATTTGTTGTCTATGTATAAGCTTGTCACCTTAGGCTATCTTTATCCTCAAGAGGGAGAAACAGGCATTTTCAGAAAGAAATTCACCTTACCCGTACATAAGGTAAAACTTATATATGAACTAACCTTCAGGTATACAGCATTTTATAAGTATAGTTTTTCCCCAAGCTCAGAGTATACCAGTCAGAAACTAGTTATGGTCAGAGGTGAAAGCAAAGGCACATAAAATTAGAAGAAAACAATTTTAAGAAGTTGGTGATTTTGAATTTAATAGCTCCTTGAATCTCATACAGCACTTGGGTCAAAATGATTTAACAACACTGCAAGGTCCTTAACCTTCTGAAGCAGAGAAGATAGGGAGTGACTCATCATTTAGCACCAGTTGGAATTAGATTATTCTACTCTGAGATATTAATTCCTTACCCTGTGAAATCAAACATATTCATGTTTGGAGTTCACCATCATATTCTGCCTCCCTGTGAAACTTCACTAGTAGCAATTCTAAAACAGTATTTCCCCACATGACTGCAAATTGATTTCTCTGCACATTTCAATGATGTGAATTTTCCCTTCATGATGGTTCCTTCAGTTCTCATTCTGAATAAGTAGCATCTGGTGTGGTACTTACTGGGGAACTGATGTCCTTTTTTAATGAGTACCAGAAGAGACAGATACACAAAGTATGAGGAAATAATTATGAACTTTCTGCTGCCCATGGTATCCCAGAGCTTAGCTGCATTTCATTTAATGATTATACACTCAAGCAAAGAGAACAGTGTATTGTTTATGTAAGGACTTTGCCTCCTCTTAAACATGAGATGAGACACTTGGTGTTATATCCCAAAGTAAAATGAGAGGCAGAGAACTGATTAATCACTGTAAAGGAAATATCCTTCTTGGGAAAAAAACCAAAAATTGTTCCATGGCTTTCACTTGCCATGCCTAGCCAGGAAAAGCTGGCAGGAGCAAAACAGCTATTAAATAAGCCAGATCAGCCTGAGCAAGCACTGAAGACACAACAACCATCATGGCTTTTCAGACTGGGCAGAGGCAGCAGAGACGATGCTGGCCTTTGTGAAACTCTGGTCTGGTGAGGAGAGCATAAACTTCTCAGGAGAAATCCCAAGATTCAGACCCTGTTCACACTTCACACTTTGGTAGCAGGGGCTGCTTTCCCACCACAGCAGCTCCACACACAGCTCACGCTCAGAGTTCACTGCACCAGTGAGGCCAGACCACCCACTGGATATTACCAGAGGTATCTAAAGACAGTACCCACCAGAACAGACATATTCATAGTTTCAGTGTCATTCAACAAGGCTTGAGATCTCAACCCCCAGGAGTTCTCTCTTAATGATTTCTAAAACATCAATCTCCAAAAGTCTTTGTTTTTTTTCTTGTAGAGAGCAAAGAATGTCTTTATGTTTTCACCAAGAGCAGAAAAGTTTTGCAGGAATGAACAAATGAGCCCTGGGACCTCACCATTTCAAAGTGGGACTGTTCCTTACTGCACAACAGCAGCAGAGGATTAGCATCAACATTAACAGCCAGCACTTTGACTAGAAGTAACTGTACCAGCATAAGAGTACTGAAATGAAACCATTTATCAGCAACTAAGCTAACTCAGATATCTTTATGTCACATTCCTGTTGCTGCAGAGCAAAGGAAAACATCCAGAAATGTGAGAACTAATGACACCAAAGTTGTACCTGCTCACACTATATTGTTTTATCTCAGCCTTCTGGAATTTCATCCAGCTGTAAAGAAAGAAAAACTCAAAAATCATGGCTCATTGAATCAGCTACAGAGGAAGCAGAATGAAGGGACCCCTGCCCACTCAATCTGCCTATTTGCAAGGAAATTGTGCTGAAACAGGGGTTTATCAGATACCTCCAGCTGGGAAGAGCCTGCCGCACCGACCCACTAGAACAGGCACCCAGTGGCATGTAGCTGATCCAGAAAATCCTTTCCCTGACTCTGCCAACAGCATCTACTGTTTTTCCCCTTTGGTTTCTAGACTCACTCTAATCTCTCTTTTCTCAAGCTGCTTTGGCCTACCCACTGGGCATCCTCCTGGGAAGCAGCTGAATGTGGGGACAAGTCCTGGAGCTCCTCCTCGGGTCCACACTCCTCAGACTGGAGGCTCCTGGTTGTGATGCATTCTCCCACCGTGGCTCTGTCTATCTTCAGCATCTTCTTTTACAGTTTTCTGTGCTTAGCACAGAATATGATCTTCTGAGTGACTGTTGTTCCATCCACCTCCTCTATAATTAGGACCTAGTTAGTCTCTAGAGTATTAGCTCTAATATGTACAGCTCAGGCTTTTGTGTAGCTGCTTCCTTTCTCTTCCATAAATTTATTTCTTCTTATTGTTGTAATTTTGTTAATTTTTCCTAAAACCTTTCACTCTAATCTACAATTTAATCTAGGTTTTAAGTTAATGAAGTATTCAGTTTATGTAAAGCCTTTTTGATTACATATAACTTCTGTTTACCAGAAAAATTTAAACTACTTGCTGATTGAATTCTTCTGTGCCAAGACTGTGCTTAATAAAGCATTTCACCCCTGCCTATCCCACTGGTTTAATATTTGACATCAGCCCACTGGTTTAATACTTGACAACAGCCCAAGTGTCAGCTGTCCAGTCTGTGTCAATGCAGTTCACCTCCTCAGCTAACATGCTTTCCTACCTGGTTGTATGACCTGTGTTGAGCATAATTACATAATGGCTAAGCAGCAGAGCACAAGTGGCCTGAATGTCACAATCCCTAAAAAAGCTGTTTTGTAAAAGCTTTAAAAATGTCAGTTGGTTAGTCAAGCACAAAATTTTAAAAATAAGGGCTTTGAGTAATTTATTGCTTTACAAAAGAATCTCTGCCTTTAAAGAGGGCTTCACTCACGCACGTCTTCTCTTAGGAACCTGAGCTCTTCTAGGCAAGAACAACATTACACTTTGTTCAGAATATTTAATTTTGTTTTCATTAATAAATACATGTGTATAAGAAAAATGTAGTTGCAGAAGTGCACTTACTTTGAATGTGCCATGTGTTCCATATAACACCTTGGCATTAATGCTAAAGCATTTCTTTTACTTCATTAAAATAATTATTCAAAGAAAGGCTGTCACAAACAGAGTACATCTTCACTCGAACTGGAAAGAATAAAATTGTATGGATTGAAGCAAAACCAGGGACAGTCATTTACTGCTGTGGCTTTCAGTACAAGCCTCAGTCCACATCTTTCATTGGAACAAAAGAGGGATAGTTTCTGTTCACCTGAACACCACTTGTTTCATTGCAATGCAGAAGAAAACTACTAAGTTTTATGACCCATGTGAACAACAAAGAGATAATTGACGAAAATAGTCTGTTTAATAAGAATTCTGCTGCCAAATTATGTGACTAATGCAGTGCTAGGGAAAAAAAAACCAAAAAAACCCCACAACCTGGCACACTGGGAACATTCAGTTCACACAAGAGCTAGAAAATCTCTTGAAGTTGTCTGTTCTATACTCCAAAACTGGCTTTAGTTTTTGAGGTGCCCTGCTCGAAAGAAAGATTAATCATTCATACCTTCATATTACAGCAGCACGACAGTGGACATGCTGAGTAGACCGTGACAATTGTCCTTTGCTACAGCTGGCCTGATTCCACATTCAAAATCAAGCCAATCCAAAGTAAAGCAAAGTACAAGCTGAAAGAGGAGCCCTTCTCCAAGTCAAAAAAAAACCACAATTTCTTCAAACTTAGAAATATATCTTTTTAGAAGTCTAAAAAAATGGGTTTTGTCATTAGGAAAGTTAAGTCTATCTCCAGCCTGAAGCAGAAAGCCTATCTTTAAAACAGAAATGTTGTATTTCACACTGGGAAAAAAGTTGTTGTTTACTTTCAAAAAACCCTAGAGGAATGTGTGATTCATTGGTTGTTTACTTTAGCAAAATTTTAAGCCACTAGAGATTCATCTCTTGCTAATTCAAAAGTTGGCACAATTAATGCAAACACTTGTTCCACAGTAGTATAGATTAATGGGAAGGGGGGAAGTCAAAGGATTATGAAGAAGCAAATATTTTCTGATAATTGACACTTAACTGTCCTTATTTTTTAAATGCATTTTCATAACATTTGAAGGCTAACAGAAATCACCACTTTTGTGTAGGCAGCAGGTTTAGGCAGAGGGATGAGGTTTGGGAATTTTTTTAAGGCACGAGTAAATTTTTTTTTACTTAGAAATAGGAGCTTTATATGTGCACAACAGATTTTTGAGTTGCCTGATAAATCATACCATTCCTCTTAATAGGGAAATAATCACACCTTTTTCAGTCTCTGCAAAGGGTAGGTTTCCGTTGCTGGGAATTAACTGGATCTTCTCCTTCACTGCACAGAAATAAATGCCAACTGCCAAAGAAATCCTGGTTTTGTTGGTGGCTGTGTTGTCATTCAAGGGAGAAACAGGGAGGAAACTGAGATTTTTTTTTACCTCAGATCTCCTCCCTGGGCCAGGGAATGACCAGCCTAAGCAGCCATTTATAATTTTTCAAGAAATCTTTATAAGCTTTCATGAGGAACTGCAAGTCTTTACAAAGACTTTATGAAGACCAACCAAGTTGAAAATAAACATGCCATACCAAAAGTATTAATCAAGACAACAGAGAGCAAGAAGAAAAACTTTACAAAAAAGATACAGGAGTCAGAGAAGAATCTGAAACAAATTTGGAAGTATAGCTGGCAGCGTTAGATATCATGAAGATTTTTCTCCAAGTATAGAAGTGGACTCAGCCAAGGATGAAGAAAGATCATTTCAGAAAGGAATGAGAAATACAGCCACAAAGGATGGTAAAGCAATCCAAGCATTAAATGAATACTTACATGTTTACAACAAAGATGCCTAAAAATCTGTCAGATGACACTGGCTATATATCTGCTATCATGAAAGAATTCAGAAGCAGTTAAGGAAAAGCATTAAGCTAACTGGAGCAGTGGAAATGAAGGACAAGACCACTGGAGAGCCTCAGCTGCATGGCAGCCCAAGCAGGCTGAGATTGAATTTGCCAGTCTCATCAGTGCACAGCAGACAGGCTCAGCCTGTTGACTGCAAAGCAGCACCTGGAGACAGTGCCCAGCAGTGGCACCACTCTGCCCACTGGAGTCTGAGGAAGGAGAAGCCTGACCCTCACAGCAACTGATGACAAAGTTATATCAACAATCCTCCTTAAAAAATTAAAATAAAATTAGCACCCCACAGCTTCAGTTGGTTTGATCATGCATACAAACACCCAGGTGGGCAAGACTCATGTTGATCTGAATAGTACAATTTTAAAAGGGAAAATTCCACACAATTCAGCCTCTTAGCAGTTGCAGGGTGTTTCATGCGCGTGCCTGCAAACAGTGATGCTCCTTAAGAGGTTTAACTTTACAGTAGTCTTTTATTGCCTTCACACTAATGACTCAAACAACAGAGTTACAGTATGGAAAACAAGAAAAAATGTTTCATAAAAAATAACAAAACTGGTTCTCAGCTCCAACAGGCCTCAAAGCTCAGAGGGAAGACTGAGCTAATATGCAGTGAATCATGTACTTAATGAGTTGAGCCTCCTCCTGTCTGCGAATTGTCCAACAACACTTGGCAGTTTTCACATGCGCTCCTTATTCAGAGTTATTTGCAAAACATCTCTTTCAAATAATTCTGATATTCCAGATTGCTGACAAGTACTGCTTTGTGATTACACAAGATTAAAATAAATAAATAGGCCTGTCTGGTTTGCCTAGTGTTGCTCACACAGCCCACTTTTCACTTTTCAGATTGGATAGTGCTTAGTCTCAGTACTGGGCAGGTCTGTGTCCACTGGCTGAAAGTTCAGTTTTCATGCATTTCTCTAAATGAAGATTTAAAATCTGTATTTTCCTGCATACATCCTCTATAAAATGACCCTGAAATTAGGTCAGCTGGTTGGAGGAAGGTTGTGAGTTTGATCCCTGTATGTGCCATTCATTTAAGAGTTAGACTTGATGATCCTTCTGGGTCCCTTCAAACTGTGACTATTCTGTGGTTCTGGTGTTGAAAATCATTTAGCAAGTGTCTAAATTACAAAGAACAGATATACAAAGGGTTTTTATTAAAACACTGAGACTATGATTTTAACTGCTTTCACATTTTAAATTACTATCTTGGACTGTATGGTTTCTCATGGCATAACATCCTGAAGGCTGACTACTAAATGTGTAGGTGCTTAATTTTTTCCCCCATTCAAGCAGAGCATCATCCCTGAAGCCACAGGATTGTTACTGGAAATGCAGGCATCTCACCTATGGCTACGTTAAAAACTACTGTACTGATAACTTTATAGACTTCTTTCTTATACAATAAATGATATTTATACAAACAGTAAGTATCAGAGTAAAGACAAGAATCCCTGAAATACACCTTCAGATGAAAGCCTGCAAATATTTCAATGTACTATATAAAATAGAACTATGTGGAAGCTAAAAGCCCACCAGAAACCACAATCTGATGGAGTGGACCCTTGATCGCCCTTGAGATGAGGCTTTCATCAGTCATACTGACAGCTGACCCCATCAACCTAACTTTGGAAAGCAAACCTGTTGAACAGGTATCTCTCCTTTCCCTTTACACAGGTTAAAAGAATGAGATGGAGGAAAAAGATTTGTTAAACCATGCAGGATTCAGCCTGAATTATCCCCATGTGTTTCACAAAATTATTCCTGAAAAGATCTTAGTCTTTGTAGAGAAGAATAAAGGTGTTTCATGCAATCCTCAGATTCATGGGGCAACTAAATATTTGTTTTTTCATGGTAAGCTATTTATGTATAAGATTCTTCATGTTGTGGATCTAATCAGTTACAGTAGTCTGTGGGAGAAACTAAGTTGGAATTCCAGGCATGTCCTACAAATATCTCGGGCTGCTCACTCCAACTCATACATTATTTTTATTCTTACGGTGCCCTCTCCTTAGTACCAAGTTAGAATTCTTTTTTCTAACAAAAAAAAAAAAAAGATAAGTATTCCTCTTTAAAATTTCAGACTTCTTATTTCTGACAGAAAGGAGGCAGAAGGGTTCTGCATTTGCTGAAAATATAAGCATCAAGCTAGGCACAACTTCTCTACATTACAATCTGCTTTGTCAAATATCTAGGCATCCTCAGCTGATCATGTTTTAAATAGGGCTGGCTCCTTTTAAACAAATCACTCGAAAGCCTGGTTCAGAGTTATTTAAAGTGGCTGGTATTTTATGACACCACAAATGCTGCACAATGCAACTGCTGAGCTTTAAAAACACAGAAACTCGAAAGTGGGTACAAGAAACTACCATCTGTCTCTCGAAACAATTATCATCTTGCCATCTGTCTATACACTAGATAATGTTTTTGCTGTCAATAATATTTGATTGAAAAAGCTCTTTATGGATACTGAGAAGAGGAAACCATTTTAAGAAAAACAAAAATACTTTGCTGATCATTCAAGTTTCTCTTTTCCATAAGAAAACCTGCCATTGCACTGTGCTCTACTGTGAGACAAAACATGAAGGGTACATTGCAATGATATTGGTCCCCTTTGTAAATGAGATAGTGCGTCTTTACCATTATTCCATTCTTTATGAACTCCTTAATATAAAAGATGCATGAAAAGTCCAAAACCTAACTCAAACTGGGAATAGAATGAGGAAAAGTATCTTAGAAATTTGCTTTGGATTTCCCCACTTTTTTTTTTTTTTCTATCCAGAGTAGTGCACAGCAGTTGACCAGTTTAAGCCTTTCAATGAACCTGGTGGCTGTAGTCCTTCATTGTCCAACCTGAAAAGGGATTTAGATCCCAATACAGGAGGGACAGAAAGCAGGAGTTACCCTGAGATTCATAAACTATGGATGCTATTGCTCCCTAGCACATTTCAGCTAGTCTGGAAGCACAATTATGTGGGCATGTAGTGTCAAAAGAACTTCCATGAAGAATACCCTTGAGAAGACTGTTGCCAGATCATGAGTTCCTCCCAACATCTCAGGTTTTGCCCTGTACTTTGCAACCTTTGGGACAAAGGGCTGTGTAGAAAGACACCGCCAAACCATTACACTGTCATGGTTTGATGCTGGCCCAATGCCAGGTGCCCACAAGAGTCACTCGCTCACCCTCCCCCGCCACAGCTGGGCAGAGGAGTGGGAAAAAACAAAAGTTAATGAAGGCTTCATGAGTTAAGGACTGGGAGAAAACACTTCAAGGGCAAAATAGGCTCAACTTAAGGTTGCAAAGTGAAATTTATTACTAACAGAATCAGAGGAGGACAATGAGAAGTAAAATAAGGTCTTTAAAACTCTTCCTCCTCTGGCTAGAAAATAACTGCATGTGTCCCCTTTGTTTTGATTTTCCCAAATCTGTCATCCCAGAGGCATTCCCAGCCTCTCTAATTTGCCCAGTTTTGGCCAGCAGCCTGTCCATCTCCAGAGCCATCAGAGACTGGCTCTGCTGGGCATGGGGGAAGCTTCCAGCAGCTCCTCAAGGAGCCACCTCTGTGCCCCACTGCTACCAAAAACCAGGCCATGCCAAACCAACACATCCATGCACAACAAAGCCTTTAGTAGAATCTTGAATTTGAGCACGTCAGAGTTACCCCTTAATTATGTCATTAGTGTCTTTATTGTAATTATGATTATTAGTGCTGCAATACTCTTGTAAGGCCCACTCCTAAAGCCTGGATCACCCAAGACCTTTCACCAAGACTCAAAAGCCTAATGAGGGGCTACATTTGTTTTCAGGCTGTTCAACTCCTCCATATCTGGCTCCTGTGCAGTCAAATGGAAGCAGCACCAGACAATTACTGAACCAGCGTCTGTTTAGAGTCTAGTGATAATGACATTTGTAAAATCCGATGAATGTTTTATCAAATGAATCAACCATATTTAGTGTGGGGGGAGGAAAAAAAAATAAACAGGTTTCATTAAGGAGTTAATGCACTGTTTTTCCCCATCTATAAAAATTAAATCCTTTAAATGAGGAAAAAATAGTTTTGTGATCTAATTCTAATTCTTTATGACAAACAAGTAACCAAAAATATTTCAGTCAATCAGTAAAGGTCCAGTGACAGATGAGACACATTTAAATTAAGGACAGATGAAAGGCAGAGACAGCTGCAGGTATGGGATTTTACCTTTTATTTGAATTTCATTTGGGGAGGTTATGGGTTTGGGTGATGGTGCTAGTGGGTTTTTTCAGTGAACATCATGTTTCATGCAACATTTTAAGAGAAATAATAGTATTTTAACGGATTACCAAAAATTTTCCAAAATGCACTGTGTACTGAGAATGGAAGTTGACAATGCATTAAAAGACAAAAGCAAAAAGTTCACTTGTCCTGCAGCAGCAGTACCCACCATTATGGTGGAGGGGCACAGGCAGCTTATGTCAAGTGTGCTCTGTAATGTGCAGAAAGCAAGTGCAGAAATCCCTTACTTAGAAAATCATAGTTATTAGTGAAAAGCTGAATAAGCACGGCTGTATTTCCAAATGGGCTTGAGTATAGCAGATGTTCTCTGGACTCTTATGGCTAAATCACAAAACTTGTCCTAGCCTGGAAATGCAGAAAACATGAATGTAAACTTAATTTTGGGGGAGGGCAGGAGAGGAGAAGAGAAGACAGCATAACAGCACAGAGCAGCTGGATTTCCTGAGGCACGTATTTTATTCATAAGTGTAAGCTGGTGAATAATTCACGTGCAGCAGCACGTAGCAGAAGCCAGTTAAAGAACCCTACCGGGGTCAGTCCTGGACTTGGCTTTGCAAGTTGTTGTCCTGAGTTACTCCAGATCTTTTTGCAAACATTCCTCCAGTGGAACTGAAAACAGAGAGCTCAGCTGTTTTTATTCCAGATCCATAAAGTGGTGATACTCTTTGGGAGAGTTACTAGGAAATAATAAATCAGAGTAGCAAAGAAAGGTCTTCAGATAGTTTTCAAACAAATGTCTTGGAAAAGCACAAACACATTTTATCAGAAAAGCTTTCACCAGCAGGCTCCAACTGCTTTGCATCCCTGGAGCTGAAAACTGACCAAATAGGCCAACAAAACTGCTGAAGGCAACCAGTGTGGTAAAACATATGGATCTGATTGACTGGTTTAATCTGCACACTCATTCTGAACTGAACTGGAGAAAACCACATGGTGATCTGGAGCTGGATGAATAGGCTCAGTTGCTAGAGCTATCTGTGAATCAGTGCAAGAGAACATCACCAAGCCATTCCACAGCAAGATCCACTCACCAAAGGCATGAAGGTGGAACAGTAAAATGCTAAAATGAAGAAGAATATCACTTGTAGATATTTTAGTTTAAGCTTTTTTCAACACTAAATGCAAATTAATCACACTGGATTTTTTTTATAAGAACAGCAAATCATATCTAAGTAGTTCAAATGAAACACTTTCCCTGCATTTTGAGTATTAAACCACTGGCTAGTTTCTGATATTTACCCTCTAGGCCACAGCCTATCAATTTCTTAATTCTTCACTCAAACTCCAAGGCAAAAAAAAGAAGGATTTATGCAAATAAGCTCTGTCCAACCTCATATCATAGCACAGTTCTTCAGGTTCCAAATTCAAAATCTACACACCTTCCTCACATATGGCACTTATCTCACCACACCATAAGTAAGCATGCTGTGTAGTAGATAAACTTTTATAAGATTATAAAATCTTAACATTTTGTCTTAGTGGAAATAACAATGAAGCTTGCTGCAAAGGTCCAGTGAGCAGAGCATTCATCTTCCCCATCACTTTGGAACTGAGGAGAAGGACACAGCCTTCTCAGTTCCTTAATCCTTCTCACAAGCCCCAGGTTTACTTCATACCCATACCTATAATTCCTCTTGGGTTGAAAACTAATCAAGCCAGTCTGTGCAGAAAAGGGCAGCTTGATAACAGAGAGGAATTAGACTGAGCTAATAGCACAACTAAGAGAGCAAGATAAAACCAGCCTTTCTGGTATGGAAACAGGAATGGAAAAGGGATAAAGAATGTTTTTCAGCTGATACTTTTCTTCAGACACATAATTCTGAAAATCTCTTGGA
The DNA here is from genome assembly GCF_017590135.1 of Pyrgilauda ruficollis. Lineage (NCBI taxonomy): Eukaryota > Metazoa > Chordata > Aves > Passeriformes > Passeridae > Pyrgilauda > Pyrgilauda ruficollis. Next base: position 8,028,085 of record NW_024528821.1, on the reverse strand, counting down.
AATGAAAGTGGAACAGTGGCAACAGCTGTAGGAATGCTGGTCTGTACAGCCTGTGACACAAGACCCAATACCTGGGCACTTCACGTGTGATAGCCAGGCTGGAATGCCCCCATGCAGCAGTCACAAAAAGCTGGAGGCCTTTATTTCAGTTTAGCACCACTGCCCACAGGAGATTCACTCTGCCTAGGCAGCTTCACTATAACTCTTTTTTGCCCAGGAAAATCAGCTCCCTGAATTCACGACTGCAAAAACAAGTGTCCGGTGTGCTTTGTGCACTGTGCCTTTCATTGCTCAGGCCAAGGAGCCAACACGATTGCCAGCAGCACTAGGAGAGTGTGGAATGAAAGTGAAGGTTAACTTTGATGCTTTCTCACAGCCATAAACACCTAGATAATTCTGAAACAGAAGATAGTTTGGTTTTTTCCTCACTGACATTTGTGCTAGAAAACATGAAGTATTCAGGAGTGACATAATGCAACAGTGAGGCTTCTGACTCCACTCTGTCCCTGTGTAGACTGCAGTCAGCCAGCAGCCCATGGGAAGCACTGAGCTTCCCCAAAAAGGTCATCTCTGTCTTTCCTCCTGTCCAGCAAGCAGTAGGGACAGCACAACAAGATTTCCTGTGCGCTTCTCTAGGTACAGGATTCAGTGATGTGTCTGCTACAGAGCACCTTGTATCCACCAGATAACTATCCTGATTCCAAAAGATTCAACCCATAAGTGCAATTGACTCACAAATGAAAGTGGAAGAGGGCTAGGACAAGTAGTAGGAATTTTCCCCTTCCTTTCCTTTATCATGCCATGCTAATTATGAAGTTCAGATAAGCTAAGGATTTTATGATGTTATAACAGGAGGGATTTAAAGTCCTAATTTTTTATTCCAATCTCTCTCAGAAGTAGTAAATGAGAAATCAAAAAGCCAGTTATTTTAAGAATTCATAAGTTATTGCACTCTACTGTCCAGTACAATGAACTATTCTCAGTTCATGTCAGTTGTTAATAAGACTTTACCATAATATAGCAACTCAGCATGATTAAAAATACACTACAAAGGACATTCACTTCTAAAAATAGCTATTAAAAAAATGGACAAAGTCAATCTGAAAATAGATAAGGGGGAAAGGAAGAGAAGCAAAATAGATTAAGTAGGGCAAATCATACTGGATGCCAGGAATGAGTGCATTATTTCAAGTTCATAAAACATTTTTAAATAAATGTATAAGTAAAGCATGAATTAGCATATTAATCCAGTCAGAGTTATACACAGTCACTTATTTTGAACCAAAAATAGCAGAGGTACTAGCTCACTTCTTAGGGATCCTCACAATGGTTCATTCATGCAAGATAGTGAGAACTGTGGCATTAACAAATTAAGGGTCTCTGTGTGCATTAAAGACATGAGTAGTCTTGCCCACTGATTTTAGCTTTTAAAGTTCACGTACACAAAAACCAAACCAAACCAAACAAAAAACAAATACACACACAAAAAAAAACCCAAAAAAAACCACAACCAAATAAACAAAGCAAACACATATACACACACCCAAAACCCCCAAAACAAACCCCTCCACACAAACCTTGCAGCTTTACTGGGATAATTCAAACCAGCTCCAAACTTGCACCATGGAAGCGGATTTCATTTAAAAGCCCCAAGTCCATCTTTCCTGGAATTAAGCAGACACCCAAATGCTCTGCTGGTTCAGTGCCAGAGCACCCAGCACTTGGGCTGTTCACCCACAATGTAAATGCACTATTGCACCTATTAATTGTGATTGCTATCATACCACAAAGAGCTAAATGCAGTGCAAGTATTTAATGGGTTTAGCACTATTCTAAGGTTTCAGAGGAACATACACTTCTTCAGAAAACATCTGTACATATCCCAAAACTATCTAAAAAATTAATTCTTGGTTTTGTCTTCTTTGGAATTCATGTACCAGAAGATACTGAGTGTCTAAATCTATCTGGACTCATCCTGTCTTAAAAAAAGAGCCTTATTCAACATACAGCTGTGAACATTTCCATGAAATGTACTTTCCCTTATGGTTTCCTTCCTGAAACCAAGTCACTTGAAAATCAAGTTTAGAATAAAGATTTTTTTTTTTGGTTCACAGTGATTAAAACAAGGAAGAACAGTTAAATTGTTTGAGTGCCAAGTGTGTGCAATTTTCTTGCAAAATCCTTAGGTCTCCAAGTCAGAGGGATTTACTTTCACAGAGGCTGCACAGCGCTTACAGGTTTATTCTGTGCCATAGCTCAGCTCCACTGGGGAAAAATAGGAGCCAAGAGGAGGGGAGCTAAAATTCCTCCAATGAAGATACTCAACAGAGATTCAGTGATTCCCTCCTACAGGCAACCTTCTCAGATATATAGTGAAATAAAGAGAAAACCCACATTTTTGACAGCTCCAGTAAGTCTAACCCCTGTAATATTGCCAGTGTGAGACCACACAAACTATGAAGTGACAAGAATTTCAATAATTTGCCTACCTTGAATAATTTTTTAAAAATACTTTTATGGGATACAGGAATACATTTAACTAGACCTACAGACATCCACTGGCTGTGATATGACAAAATATGCAACAAAATCCACCCCAAACAGCACACCCTGTTACCCCAATATATTTTAGCATCCAAAAGAAAGGTTAAGCATTGGAAAGATCTTCTCAAATCTTGTAAATACTACTCTTACCTCAACAGTGCAAAACTCATTTTCTCTTCTCTACTGATATGGATCTATTGAGGCAATTGACTGGATTGAAGTCCAGTCATTTAAACTGAGCAAACAGTTTAGTGAAAATGCTGATAGGTCCTGCGAGATCTTTTGGCCTTTGCAGAGTGAAGTAGTCTGGACTTAGGTCAATGAGTATGTTACTATTTGAGGATCTTAAAAGGGCACATGTTAGTAGAAAATGGAACTGTCTCAAGCTTGGTGCATTTCTTGAACTATAGCAATGGGGATAAAAGACACAGGGACCTCCTTATTGCTTGCTCCAAAGATCATTTATTGCTACATGCCAGGCCTTTTTATGCTCTAAACTGAACCAAAACAAGCAGGCACTGGCTGCGTGCCACTGTGGTGTCCCTGTTCAGTGTCCCTCTGCCCCAGCAGCTTTCTCACCTCGCGGTGTCCGCGTCTCGCCAGCCACTGCCTCAACGCAGGGTGACCACACCCCAGCTGTACAGCCTGTCCTCTGTTACAGAACCCACCTTTCACCCCACTGTAGCTGAACCTTCCCCAGAGTGCTTTCTGGTCAGCAAGGGTGAACTGAAGTCAACAGGATTTCTTATCTCACACACTGCATAAAATATCCGAGCTACAATATTTATATTTTGTGCACCAGAGCTTGATCCAAAGCCCATTCAAGAAAGGTACTCACAGACCTGAGCAGACTGCAGATCAGTATCAATTGGTATATTAAGTTTGATTTTTCTCCCAGAGCAACAAACAGCAAATATGCACAGCAAATTACTCTTATCTTTGCTTAAAACCAGAATTCAACTGCTTCAGCATCAGAGGCTGGAAACATTTGTTTGTTTCTGTGCATAACACAGCAAACATTTTCATCTTCACAATTACAAGCTGATAGAAATTTCACAAAAATGAGGAGGGTAATTAAGATATTTTGATATGAAAATATTAAATATGTGAGAAAATATTTTTGTTTATATTATGCATCTCAGGGTTTAGGCATTAGCAAAGGGGATAGATGAGTGATGAAAGAATTACCAAGGGTATCAAAAGGATTTTGATAACATAAAACATAAAGGTTTGTGAGTTAAACAATGCTATGTTACCAGTAACTACCTCAAGAACTTCACCTTTCAGGAGACCTCTGATAGGGACACAGAGTTTACTAAGCAGACCAGATGAGATCAGTCCACCAGCAAGATCACACACAGGCTGGATATATTTGCTGGCCATCTGACGGTTTAAGAAAAAAATCCAGACATGGTTTCTTTGCTGCCTGAGAAAGTCTCTGTACTCCTGGAATAATGCTGCCATGGTGAAGAGAGAAACGCAAATTCACGTAGCAAGCAGAAGAGGACACAAGGAAAATGAAAGGAAGTAAGAAAAATGCCTCCTGCTGTTACCTGTGGAGGAGCAGGCTTATCCACTGCTCTTCACCTGCACCCCTTCCATATCATCACATATGTCAAAAGAAACACAATCCCAGCCAGAATGGTGTTAGAAAAAATAAATAGAAAAGCATGTTCTGTAATCATCACTAAACAGTCATTCCTGAATGGTGTGATTACACACCACCATCTAACAACTTGGGGTCCTTTTTAATAAATTACTAGAACTTCTCACTGCACTTGGTAACAGTCTCCTCATCTGGGTCAAAAGGCCACAAGAGATGGAGACATCCTGCCATGTTTGTTTAGACAGGGATGTAGCCCTTGCAGTCATGTGAAAGAAAAGTTAATGCATTCTTTCAGATCAATAAAGGCGTTATTTAAGAATTCAGAGCTCAGGACTGATGAAGTTCAAGTCGCTGACATGAAAGACAAAACCATTATGAAGTAAAGAGCATGTAATCACATGTGTATATCCCCCCCCCCTTTTATTTCATCTATTTCTTGTAATATGGGAAATTTTAGGAACCTCTGCACAAAAAGGAAACATTTCCCTCAAAGGATTCTTTCCTTTTTTCAGCAATATAAATATATCTATTTGCACAAATATAATATTCTGATCTCTTAGCAAAACATACAAGTGATGCAGCTAAAAGAGAAAAAGTGAGATCTTGGTTACCAGCATTGTCATTCTAATCAAGAGTTCTAAATCCACCCCCATTCCCCTATACCACAGTGGAAAGATGTTTCTGTTTATTTTCTTAATGCAGGCTTACATGCCCCCTGGCTATTGGAATACAAGCACAAAAGCAGATGCAGTGTTAATTTAATTCTCTAGCAAGTTTTCAGTGGTGCAGGAGCAACATCAAAGACAGACTACGAATATCAAATTAAAGCCATCCATCATTCTTCTTGCACCACGTTGTCCAAATGGCTTAACCAATATCAATGAGGATTTAACTGTCATCAGCAAGTGGAAACACTGGCATCGTAGGCCTAAAATTAGAGTAGATTTGAGTAAATTGAATGATTATTAGAGGGGGGACATGAACACAAGCCTCAATCCAGCAAATTTCAAGCCTGTAATCAATCTTCACCAGGTAATCACCACCCATTTGTCACTGAAAATATTGATGCTTTGTTAGATTACAGGAGAATACCAAAATGCTCCTAACTTCATTAACATGAAAGTACTAAGCAGATCAAGTCTAATTCAGGATAGCACCTACCCCAGCTACATACTTTGCTCTGTCATTTTATCTGCAAGCCTCAGCTTCCTCAGATATGTAATGTATGATATAATATACCTGCCCTTTGTGGAAAGCTCTCACCACTCTGAAGCCTGCAATCTGTGCTTTCTGTGTATCTCCATTTTTATAAATGCATAGACAAGTTTTTGGGAAAGATTTATAGACAGAGACTATTAAGAGCAATTAACACCTCAAAAATAATAACAGGCTGAAACACTTGAAGCCACTGAAGGAAACCAGTGTTAAGTATTGTCCTTTCTTTCCCACAGCCCAAAGGATGCACAGAATTGCACACTTGTCTCTATAGCTGGTGATTCTTCACATTTGAGACTTAGCCCTTTAAAATACTGCATATTATCCCTAGCATATAAGGGGGTACATAAGCACTTTTGCAAACCTCCTGTTAGTTTCACAGCTTGTGATTGAAGAAAGTCAAGACATGCTTCATAACACCCTGTGCAGCAGTCTGACCCTCTGCCACAAGAGTGGAGGAGGACCTGGGAACAGCACTGCAAACAGAAGCTAACTGTGTCAGTCAAAGACATCTTCCAGGGTATAGCCAGAGGGGAAATCAGTGGGGAAGTTCTGTTAAAAAAAAAAAAAAAAAAAAAAAAAAAAAAAAGTATCAACTACTGTCCTGGGTTGCACATGCCCCCATTGCTGGCCCTGGGGCTGCAGGAGCCACTCTGAGGAGAGCTGGGGGTGCCCTCTGTGGTGGTGCCTTAGGCAAAGAGTATTTAATAAAGGGGAAAATGCCACTGGTTAGTGAAGTAAAAAGTGTGAGAAAAGAGAAAAGCCCTGCAGCACCAAGGAAGAGAAGCAGCTGTCCCAGGCCCCAGCAGAGCCTGCCCTGCTCCTGTGCCTCGCAGGTCCGGGGGCAGAGAGGCTGGGAGTGAGGGACTGAGATCAAGTCTGGGACAAAGTGGAGAGGGAAGGTGCTCTATGATTTTTGTCTTTGCTTCTACCATCCTATTCTAGTTTTGACTGGCAATAAATTGAATTAATTTGCCCCAAGTCATGTATGCTTTGCCTGTGGCAATAATTGATAAGTAATGTACCTGCCTTTATCTCAACCTGCAAAATTCCTTATCTGATTTTGTCCCCCATCTTGCTGCTGTGGGTCAGGGGGAGATGTAAGAGAGCAGCTGGAGGGGGTCTGGCAGCCAGACAAGGTCAGCTAAAACTGACAGCACAGCTGTCTTGTAAAAATGCTCACACCTCCTGCTTGAGAATGAAGACTCTGAAAGCAGGAGAGAACTGGGAGGGAGGGAAGCACATGTTCTGATTATTCACCATTACCCAGAGAGGGACTTCAAGCCTATTTCAAAAGTTTGATAAAATGAAACTATGCCAAACCACTCACACACACAATCAGACACTTAGGATGTTTTTCAAAGAAAACAAACACAAACCAAACCCCACAACCTAAACTGTATACAGACAGCAGACCAAAATCCATATTGAATTTTTCAGCCTTTGTCACTGGAAAATAAAGTTTTCATTCCAAGTATTTATCAAGAACAAAAGTATCTGGGAAGTGCTATCCCAGTTCACATAAACAATGCAAAGCAATCTTCAATCACAATTTAAAGCTCAATTTAAGTTTCACTTATATTTGGAGTTAGCTGAGCTATACCACTGCACAAATCACAATTGTTACAGTGGCTGCAAAAGTAACATTTCATCAGATAAGCCTACCATCTTCAAAAGAAAGAAGATGAATTACAAAAATCAATTTTCCACTCATTACAGCAAGTGTAAGGATCACTAAAGATTGCCATGGCTGCCATAGTGCTTTCTGTAATTTATACAACAATTTCTCGGTTTTTCATGGTGGACTGTCACCTATAAGACAGCATGCAAATGAAAAACATAAAAATAATTCAAGCAATGCTTCTGAGAACAAAACTGTTGCAGGGGGAAAAAAAATGAAAGCAGTTCTTGGAAAGAGATGTGAAAATGCAGACAAAAACCCATAGGTGGTTGCTACAGAAACAGCCAAAGTGTATCACAGTATCATCTGCAGTTATTCATACAGATCCCTTAACTGAGACAGCAAATTACATAGACCCCCTTCCCCACAGGAGAACAAAAACGATACATTGCAGCAAAACAAAATCTTTGTGTACTGCCAGCAATACATCAGTTACTCTTTTAAATGAGAAAACAATTATAGACTTGGCTGAGAAGTAAAGTTTTTACCCCTCTGTGGCTCCTAATACTTCAAATCCTGGAAGCATTGATACGATTTTCATAAATATTTGTCACTAAACAGCTGAAAAACAGTAAAGCTCTTTTAGAAATATTTGAGGCATAGAAATGGAGCTAAATCAAATTTTTTAAACTTTTGAAAATATCAGTTACAAGAGGTACTTCCAACAGTTTATTTCAGAGACAGCCCTCTAACAGTAAATAAACACAAAATCAGTATAAAGACTTGCTTCAAACTACCCAGTTCATTTTCTTGATGGTGCAGTAAATTGTGGTACAGAAAAATCATCAGTTTGGAAAATGAGAAATACTTTTAGTAATTTTTCATCATTTACAAAAATAATTCCTCAATAATTAGAGGACATACTTAATTTTATCAGTCCTGAATGCATAAAGAATTGAGGCACGTCCCCTGAGAGTGATTCTCACTTCATCTTACTATCCTATTATTTCTGTATTTTACAGCAAAAGGAGCCCCAGAGTTCTCTGGGGGCTCGAGTGATAAAAATCATTTTTGAACAAACACTGCAAGGAAGGACTATATTTACAGAATTTTTCTGTGCTCATATTATAGTGATTACTTTTATTTTCTTTCATAATATCATTCAGTGACCTTCTTCTAATGGAATACAAACTGTTGACTTTTCAAAAATTGTAAACAATTCTGAGGAGCTGCTGTTTGCAACAACTACAGAAGGATCATCTATATGAGGATTATTATGCAGAGCCACAAATGTGCTCCTAAGGCTTACATTGGAACATGGTCACATGCTTCACCTTCAAACTCCACTTCTCAGTCATAAGATATATAATTTATCTTAGTCTATGTTAAATACTGGATGAAAAGCTTTTCCTTGGTACGGAGATAGTAAAACCTTTTGATGTATTGATTCTTTAAGGAATAATTTTGATCATAATTAGTTTCAGTTGTACCTATATGGAACTTGCAAAAAACTTCAAAAAAGCAAAGACAAAGCCATACAAAAATATATTAAATTACTTTTAAAATAGTAACTTTAAATTTATTGCAGTTGAATACAAAGGTACACATAAGATAAAAATACATTATATATTAATGAGCATCAAAGAGAAGACCTCATGGCTCTCCACAACTACCTGAAAGGAGGCAGTAGCACAATGGAAATTGGTTTCTTTCCCTGAGTATCAAGTGCTCGGACAAAAGGAAATGGCCTCAAGTTCCATCAGAGGCAGTGTAGATTGGATACTAGGAAAAGTTTCTTCCTTGGAACAGTCTGCTCAGGGAAGTCATGAAATCACCATCCCTGGAGGCATTTATAGTGTAGATGTCACTTGGGGCCATGGTTTAGTGGAACCAGAACTTGGTAATGCAGGATTAATGACCGGACCTGATGATCTTAAAAGTATTTTCCAAAATTATTCTGTGATTCGGTGATCAAATTTCCCTGAAAATGCCCACAAAATATGATACTGTCCCTTACTTTTCATGTGGTTGCTCCTTTTCACGAGAGAAATGACCACTATTCATGATAATACATAGCATTCAGTGGAAATAAGATTTAAGCCCAATACAAATGTAATACCGGTCTTTGTGGTCAGCATTCATAATACCATTATTACTTAACCCATAAAAGGGCTCAGGCTTTTCAATGTCATTTAGAGTCAGGTCACAATCTGACCCAGTGAAAGAAGCCCTACTAACAGTCTGGTATATTTAAGCAGAACCAGACTTCTCCTTTTTTTTATCCTCTCTCTCCCTTCATCAAAAGATGACAGTAAGGCCTCTGCAAGGCTCAGACCCCAAAACAACAGAGGATCAGCCCTTTCCTTAGCAGTGGCATTCCAGCCTAAAAATTTAAATGGATGAATCCTTGCAATGGACAGAATCAGCAGCTCTGAAAGCTTCTTTAAACATGTATGTTTAACTGGACAGCAGGGAACCTGTTTGGCACAAACCTTGGCTAGGGCTCAAATTGTTCTAACAGCCTTTGTCTGGAGGGTCTTGCTGTACCCTGCAGAGCATCCCTGAGCCTCCCCAGGAGCTAAGCTGTACTTGCCTTGCTCCACAACTGGATAGATGGAGCAGAGCAGATGAGAACAGGTGGACTGGTATTTCATCTTCCTGCAGCAACATGTTTTCCTCAAGGACTCCCATTTCTTTTCCTTTGGCACTCAGTCTCTGCGCTCATTTTTCAGTTTTCCAGGCCAGCCCATCATCCTGGTTTGCCAGGCTGGCAGTGCTTTACCAGAAACAGCAAGCACATAAAAAGAGTTTCTGCCTCCTGGTTCTCTGAGCAGGCTGATACTGAGAAGGGGCAGTGGTAAAGGATGTTCAGAGCTTTGTCATAAAGAAGGAGGTAAGAGATCAGTACATAGAGAACAAAAATTGTTCACAAGGGAACTTTTATCACATGCTAATCATGCCTCTGAGATGCAACAAAGCAGAAAATGTAGCCAAGTCCCTCCAATGTCTTCAAAATGTGATTCTGGTGGGAAACACCATTACCTGAAAGTGCTTAAAATATTTTTTATTTCCCAAGATTCCAGAGAAAGTAATAATACATTTGCACTAATAGGAGAAAAAATGTTGTCTATGAAAATCAGAAAGATGTGCTCAAACAGTCAGCAATGAACTGCACAGTTCTGAAAGCAAATCCTATATTGAATACAGCTGATGTATTGGCCTCTATCTGGGTCAACATGAATTCTTTTCAAAGGTGAAGTGATTTTCATTTATCCACAACAAGAACTTTTCCCCAAAAGTGGACAGTAGGTGATACCTGACAAGAATCAGAAAGATTTGCTCAGAATTGTGATCTTTGGCTCTGGTATTTAGCTTGTCCCACTCCCCAGTGCAGCTTGAGAATTCTGCTCTTAGGACAGGGTGTGATGTCTTTTGTGCTAAGGATTTACATGTTCATCTGAATGAACTTAGTGTCTGTTTCCTCTGTTCTTCTGTTTCCAATATTCTTGTCAGATTTAGCACCAATGACCAACACAAAAAATACTACTATATATATCTCACTGAAAAATCCCTGTGATATACAGTAACTACCATGAGCACAATCAAGTTATAGCTGAGAAAGAGAAAAGCAGAACATGGACTGACCCAACATTATCCTTCCTAACAATCAGTTAGTAAGTGACCCAGAATAAATCACAGAAAATATCTGTTATCTGTTCCAAGGAGCAGCTTGCACAAAGAAAATCTTCCTTGATAATCTGCCCTTCCAGTTATGTGAGAGACCAAGTGATGCCAACCACTTCTGAGCTCTGTGGTTCCTGCACTGAACCTGCAGGACACCTGGTCTCCATGAAGAGGGACCTGAAGTGCACAACGTGAAAGGGAGCTCAGATATCTCCCTACCAGGTCCCCAAACTTAATGTTACAGAAACCACAACCCCCAGCTCATAAATGGCAGACTCCAGGCATGGTTCACATGCGCTCCTGACAACGATGCACCCTCACCTCTCACCACATTAACACTCTATATCTGCCTCTCAAATATATCATATTCCTTCTATATCTTTTTCCTCCACAAAAGGAGTTAGCAGGCAAACAAAATGAAGCTGGATGCACTCTGAACTCAGAGACAGCTGTCCCAAGTACCAGCCATCCAGTAGATATAAAAAACTAATTTTTCTCCATCTTGTTGCCCAAGTGATCGGAGTAAAACGTAACAGCAACCTCTTTTGCTAATCTCCTCTTAAGGGTTCTCAATTACATTTGTAGACAAAAAAAAAAAAAAAAGAGTGCTTTAAAATTGCTTAACCTACGATGATCCCAGCAGGAGAAACTTGACAGCTAATGAGAGAAGATTTTTCAAGACACATGAAAACCTGTCCCAGTGTGGTTCCTGCAGAAGTTTGCTCTTTTCATAAACCTTAAACTCAAAAAAAAAAAGTCTGATAGCAAACATTATCTTTAAAAGAGACCATTTGGAGCCACCTTCTGAATAAAAAATAAATGTGTGAAGAATGCTCTGAAACACCACACACATACACACTTTAAACACTTTTCACCCTTCCTTGCTGTTTGAAAGTGACTTGCACACATTTTTAGACGCTGGGGAACCCCAAAAGGAAGGGTATAAGCACAAGAGCGGAGGCTACAGCCAGAAATTGAGCAGTTGCTGAGAAGGTTTTGAGAAGGCTGCTCAGCAGAGCTACATCTCAGCTCTGTTCCAGTCCTGCCAGCACCTCCCCAGCCACCCCCCTGCTAAAGGAGGGTGCAGAGAGGTTTTGCTGCAGAGCCATGGGAGAAAGCTGTCTCTCAGCCAATGAAGGCACATCACTGCATTTCAGGAGAGAAATTCCTACTGAGTCACTGTACACCAGCCTTCTCTGCTGCTGCTACTAGCACAGCCAGTAATTTTGCCAGTGGTGCTGTTAGTCTTGCACAACGCAGAGGTTTCTGATTTTATTGTTCATGGGGCAGGCAGTGACATTTTGAGGGCAGCAGCTCTTCTCTACTATCTCTTTTCTGGACACCTAACTTTGAAGATTACTTCTATCAAACACCCTTCCTTGCCTGCTGCAAATGTCTTGACTGTAGCAGCACTAACTAAAATTAAGCTGAGTGCAAGAGGTGCTTTGCATTTGTGGCTAGATGAGAATCCCTCAGAGAGTGCTCTTAAAAATCACACTGCTACCAAAATTCCCCCATCTCAGTGAGAAAAGGAGTAGCTTTTACAGAGGTACTTAGTAGCAGATACAGGACAGTTGGACTGAAGAAGAAACACAAGTTAGGGAAACTAGAAAATGCCTGACTGTGAGATTTATGGGACAAGACTTGGGAAAAGTATGAGTGGGCCAAAAGGGCCTCACCTCAAAGTGTCTGAAGACACCACGGCAAATGTCCCACATCTAAGGTACTGGACACTTAAGGCTGACCATCCTGTTGACAGAGGCTACTGTGTAAAAAAATAGTACCAGGAGCAGGCCAGTGTAAGAAGGAGCATCTAGTTTCTCTACTGGACAAGCACCACAGCAAGAGAATTTCTCTGCTTCTAAATGCAGGATGCAGAGTGAGTAGACAGTCCAAAGCTCTGCTCCAAATACCAGAATGAGTTTGCCACTAATTTTTTTCCCAGTTTTTCAAAGAGACACTAAGTAAATGCAAAAGCACTTGGCAAAGTAGCCAGAGTACAAATCACAGAGTACTCAAACTACTGTCTGAAAAAAGCGATTTCTTGATAGTCATTTATTTTACTACAAAAACTTCATTGTTCTCTACAGCCAGCAGTACACACAAGGCTTGTTCTACTACAGGTTTCTAATATCATACATCCAGCCTGGAAATTCTTGGCAAGATGCAGCAGCTTTGCCTGTGCAAAGCATGACAGGCAGCCCACCACGACGCAAGAGATGCAGGGTGGAACAGCTCATTACAACTGGCAGATTAATGACTTTTTACTGCCTGCTATAACAGAAGCTTCTACAATGTGCAAGCTAAACTATGTGCAATATGCCAGCAGATGGAGAAGGGGAGTTTAAGGGACCCCCTGCACAAGTTGCTTGGTTATTGCTGGCTTCAAAAAGAGAACTCCTTGATGGACTTTTCAAAGCTCATAGCTAGACAGGCACAGGAAGTCAGCAGACCCCACCACAAAGACATAAACATACACACAAACCCGTGAGCCAGGACCAACTAAACCCTTAGCTATGTGCTTCTGCTGCATTAGTTAACTACCACTGGAATTAATGAAGCATATATGAAAAAGCTGCAAGGCTTAAATCAGGTTGATTTTCTAACAAGCACACCACTTTTAAAGGGCTTTGTGACCACTTTTGCCTAAGCTGTGTAACTGCTTTTGTGTGATGGTTACCATTATAAAACTTGCTTCAACCAGACCAAAAACAATTTCAAAAAGACACAGCACTCAGCCAATGAGGAATCTGACTGTCCTTGTGCTAGCTCAACTCACTCTGTCACCCCCAGGTTTTTTTGCATAATCACCACAACAGAAGAATTTGCTAAGAAACACTGGCAAATCCATAAATGCAGCTCAGCAGTGGCTTCAACTTCATGCATGATAGGGGAGAAAACTGATCTTTGTCATCCTATCTTTTCATATAATAAAAAAAATCAGACTGTTGTTCAGGGAGGGCAAATTTGTATTCTAAAGCTATGATGACCTTTCACAGAATTTCCAAAAGGCTGGAATGAGACAGCCAAAGCTTGAGTCCCTGATTTCAAGGAGGCAATATCGTGAACTCCATTATGCTTCCAGGTATCAGCAGAGTTTCTGTAGACAACTTACACCTGCATCTTCAGAATACATAAATTCAGCCACAAACCAAACTCACTAGGGAAATCCTCTTCTTACTTACTCAAATGTCTCTATCCTTCTCCAAGCTGGCAGCCCTACACAGAAATGGATTGCTCATGGAGAGAATAGTGAAGAGGAATACTGAGCTGATTAATTTTTTTTTTCAGCAAAACACAAATTATGAAGCCTTCTTAAGTGGGTTTGCACTTGATTTCAGATAATGGAGAAAAGTCGCTGCACAAAAGCATGATACAGTATCTTATAGCAGCAAAACCTACACATCTCTTATCACCAACCACTCAGCAATGCTAAAAAAATTCACCAACCTGACCCTGCAAATAACCCACAGTAAAGTAAAAGAGCAACTTGGAAGAGCCAAAGTGGGCATTTACACTGAAGTGGAGAATGTACATAAATACTTTTGTTAGCAGCTGTGGAAAAATGTGGCATATTCTATTTTTTCAATATCTTTGACACATGCAGGAGAACCCTGTCAAAGTGCTGATTACTTCAATAGTGTCCAGAATGGGACACTATACAGATGGCATTGCAACTTTTTTTTTCCCGTTTCATGTTTGACAAACATTATTTGAAAATATGTTAGCAAGACTGTCATCTGCAGTATCAACATGCCATCTTTGAGTCCACACACTCATTGTCATTTATGCTGGCTGAAAACCTGGCATTGCTAAGGTTGGTAATTCTGTGCATTAGTAAGATTCCTTGTCTTCCCATTATAAGAGCCTGTTTTCTCTTTCCTCAGAGGGTTAGCCAATGTAGACCATACTGAATATATTTATAACAGGTCTTATCTTTTATCTGATTTTAATTACACACAAACTTCAGCCAAAATAAATAATCTTCACAGTAAAGAAAGCATATGCAGATATTTTTCTGTGACTCTCAGTCAGAGCTTTGAGATCTGTCAAGATAGTTTACTATGAGGTTACCCAAAATCATCCAAAGTCAAATGCTTATTCGAATAAAGTTGGGATATTTCACTTAAATAGAGAAAAACTCAAAAAGGCTACAAAAAATGGGATAGAAATTAGTTGTATGCTCAATTCCCCTATTCACCACATCAGCACAGTACCATCAACTTCTTAATAATTTTTTTAAAGCCACAGAGATGACAATTGCCGAATTCAGTAGGCATACAATAGGTCCAGATCTGCCCTATATCCTCATAAGAGAAAATCCAAGTTGGCCAGACATAGTTTTGAAGAACTATAAATGGAACACATTCAACAAAAGTCCCAGATTGTAGTCTTTAAAATACTGTATAATCTCATTCTCACCAAGTGTGCTCCATCTTTTCCTACACATAACCATGACACACACAGCTCTACAGAGCTATGACAGCTGTGCCAGCATTGAACCTCATCTGAGAGAGTAGTGCAGAAGTCCATGGTAAATCAGACCCAGGAGAACAAGAAAAGAAAGGCAATTGAATGGTGCTACCAGGCTGAGAGATTGGCAGGGACACAGACACAGGCATTCAGTTTGCAGAAACTGCTCTCAAACAGTTACAGTGCAATGCTGCCACTACAATATCAGATGTTACAGATCTTGAATTGAACGCCACAAGCTGGCAAAAGACTTTTGACCTTTTCTCTTTAGCTTCAGCTTCCCTGAGTTGCTGTCACTGCTTCATCTCACAGGCTTGTTGTGAAGATAAAGTCATCATTAGCACTTGTGAAGCTCCCAGACACTGCAGTGGTGACTGCTGTAAAAAGCCTTGAGGAGATTTAGATTTCCTTTTCAGAGCAGAGTTTCAATAGTGTGCCATAAATAAAGCATGGGACCACACACGGACAATGGAGAAAACATAATACTGAATAGCTGCTCATTTAGTGAATGCTATTCATCCTGCTCACTGAATGAGGCAAGAGGAAAAAAAAGAGTATATGATCCTGTAATTAAAGACTGTATCATGATGCATGCACACAAGGGTCTGAATCAGGGTTGCACTGGCAACTTTATGTTTGATTGTTTAATTTTGCAACCTTAATGATGTTTTTTTTTAATGTAGTTTAACATTACATTTGAGTTCTTTCTTTAAAAACTGTATTAGGCAGCATTTGTCAGTAAATGCAAATAACCCAATGCATTATGTATATTTAGTTCCCTCCAGGTCTTCCAGAATGATAAGAATGATACCAAATAACATGTTTAACAAGGTTTTCCGCAAGTTTTTCTGCGAAGTTTTCTCCTGTTTAAATCCTCACAGTGGATTTGTTGAAATATCTCCAACACAAAGCTATGAAGCAAAACGAAACTTCTGTCACAATTATGCAAAGAAATTTAAGTCAGAAGCTTTTGCTGTGCCTCTCTATAGAAACAAGAAAATTTCCCCTCCATCCTAATGATAAAAGGCAGTGAGAATTACTGGCAGCCCTTCAAGAGGACAGTGAAGCCACTGCTAACTGAGGAACTAGAGAGCTGGTGCTAAGTCCCACCTTGTAAATATGAATAAGTGAAAATATTTTCATTGGTAATGTGATTTGCTGAAATATTTGCTATACCAGCATTCTTGTACTCTCCTGTAGGCTAAAATGTGAGCAACAATGGCACCTAGAATGGCAGAGCTGTTCCTCCTCTCAGTTGCACTTGTACCATTTCTAAGGGACTTGAATATTACTGTCAGGCACATATCATCATGGGAGCCCAAACTCCTACATAATAATATTAAGACTTCAGCTTTGGTTTTGAAATCCTGTTCTAAGGCACTTTCTTTTGGTCAGGAGACAGCATAATTTCCTAAAGGTAGAGCCCACACAGACCATCCCAAAGAGAAATGCTCTCCTACAACATGCTCTTTCTTCCTCTCTCCTGCCTTTCACCCTGATCCCCTCTCCCTTTCTCACTCCCCCATCCCCAGAATATGAGATTCTGGTATTTAGAGCAAAACTATTTCCTCCCAGTGGGTGCTCACGTAAGGCACAGGGATGAACAAAGTACACCACGTCTTTTTGTACACACCAACCCCTCAGGTCAGCTGCAATCTGCCAGAGCGCCCTTGGACACCCACCAGGTCTGTCCAAAGGAAACAGCAGTGAGAGGCAGATGGAAGCTGCAGTTCTCTGTCAGAACTGATAACCACATTTGAAAACAAATTAACTAAACTCAGAGCATCTCAATACTACACTCGGGGGTGTCTGGGTACAGTCTGCTTGTAGACCAGACACACATAAGAATGACAACTCTTGGACTTTTCTTTTGAGTGCCAGGCACAAATTTCTGGCATCCCACCCTTTTTGCAGAAAGTCCGTCTTGCATTTTAGCTGTTGTAGCACATCTCTTAGTTGATTCTAAGTTGATTAGAGCTTTTATCACAGAATTCACAGATCATTAATTTTTAAGAGAAAGGGAGTCATGTCCCTCTCCTTTTTTAAATTTATTTTTTCCTTATTACAATACTTCAAGGAAGAGTCTTAATTTAGAGGTCTGTGCTCCAGTGGAGTCACTAGGACAGCCTTCCAAAATATTTTGATTGGCTAAGAAAGTGGTTTGCTTCACATCTTTGACCAAAAAAACCACTCTAGACAAAAACCTGGATGAAGTCAGTAGCTATTTTATGAGGCCACACAGTAAGTACATAAATAAGTTAGTGACAGCAGTAACAGAAGCACACATGTAGAGACCATCCCCTTAAAAAAATCCATCTGCCCTGCCTTGTGGATTCTACCAAATATTAATAAAACTTTTTGTTTGTTTATTATGTAGCACATTGTACAAACAATATGCAAACAGTCACTGATAGTCACCAAATACTGGATGATATTTAGGTGTCAGCTGCATCCAGAGAAGGTTTTTCCCCATAGATATGAAAAATACTAACAAATCCTTGCAGCACAGAGTTGTGCCTCCTGTAGGTACAAATCTGCAGGTATAAAGCAGAAGGATTTTGGGCTCCAAACACAGACTAAGTCCTTCTCATCCTACATTTTGCACAGACTGAGTACAAGCTTTCTAGCCAAAGCAGTCCCTGAGAAACAACTTTGCTCAGTGTTGTCTCAGTTAGAAACATGGAGTGTTATCTTCCTACAGCTGATATGACAAATGAGAAACCTCAGTAAAGTGAGGGGCAGGAGAGTTAAGTTACTTATAACCAGGCATGGATGCAGAACTTCATCCAAAATGTGAAGACGACACCATTGCAGAGGTGTTGAAGCATCACAACACTCAGGTGCACTGGTCAGTGTTAAAGCTATGAAGAGTTAATCAAACTGGTATTTGCTGCTGCATAGAAAAAGATATTAAAGCATCTGGGCATCTTTGAAGTATTAGCATCTTACAGGCTAATCAAGAGAGAAGTGAGCTCACCTGCCTCTTGCTAATGAGCAATGAGGGGTAAAAAATGCCCTCCTCCTAACCCCAGCTGCTCCCTCTGTGCAGACTGGCTGCGAGACAAGAGTGCTGCAAAGCAGCAGTGGAGATGGAGCAAGTGCTTTCCAACACCCAGCTCCAGGGCTCTGGCTGCTGCAGGCAGCTGGTGTTTGAGGGAACCTCTGCACTTCAATTCCTGCTTTTCTTTATTTGTGGCTTGCATTTTCTGCTGTCATTCAAATCTGAATGGTCAACAATAAAACACTGCTTACAATTACTGCTTCCAGAATGACTGCATTGAATGATTTTCTGACAAATTGTTAAAGAAGTGTACATTGCTATTATTATTATTTTCAAATCAATGCTTAAATGAATAATTTGTATGCACCAGTGAGCTTTGCTTGAAATCTAGTGACATGTCTAAAAATAAATGTTGTGCCAATGGGTAAATTCTGGCAAGCCACTGAATCAAGAGGAGTGTGACAGAGGTGATTGGAAGATGGAAATAATTAAGCTGAGTTTTTTCCCTTTTCTTTTCATCATGAAAAAGAATCATTTTGCCTAAAGTGCAATTTGAAGTGCTCTGTAGGAAACACCTTTTGTTTTCCTCAAAAATAAGCCAGTTCCAACACCCAAAGCAGCACCCTAAAAAAATAAATGCATTACTTCTATGCCTTTTTTTTTTCACTTTTATCTTTTTTTCTTTAAATACAGTTTTCAGAGAGCCTGAGATGTAAAAGAGACTCTTGAAGTTCCCCGAGGAAATTTGCACAACAGATGGTAAGATATTGTAGTTTCAGAGGTTTGATTAGAAGAGTCAGTGATGTCTGCTGGGTTGAGCACAGGCTGGAGAGCCAGGAGCTTTCAAACTGTAATCCCCACTTCACCACTCGCTCCTGCCTGTGGCAAGTGGTGTGGCATTCGCATCCTGCTTGATTGCAAAATGCAAACACGGTGGTTCTCACAGGATTGCTTAGAAGAATTAATCTAAGGTTTTACTCTGCTTAGAAGATCTTAAGTGCCAGTCACACTCTGTAAATGAGACACTGCTGTTACACCAAATCAAAATCTGCATTGCTCTACAACCCAAAATACCATTTCTGAAAAAGTACATTTCTAACACCTTCAGTCTAAGCAGATGATCCAGAAAATAACTGGTAATCAATTTGAACAAAACATACTGAGACAAATTCAGTGTGATTTTTTTCATGTGGCACTTATACAAATGTGATGTTTTAAGGATTAATTTTATAAACAGAATTCTGAACAATACAGTAAATAAATTAAAAAAAAAAACACAAACAAAAACCAGACAAAAAACAGGAAGCACACAAAACCTCCAAATAAACTTAAAGCAAAGACATCATTGAAAAGAAGCATATAATCATGGGAAGGACTTTGTTCTTGTAAGAGCTCATAAAGCACCTTAAAAACATGTCTCCAGTCCTGAAGTCCTGATAGGCACCTGAAATACTTAATGCTCACAGCAAACATTTGATTTTGCAATATCATCTCTCATACTTTTTTTCCCCTCATGAGTTTAGATGTGTAATCCACACTTAACCATTTTTAAGCCAAAAGCTAAATAGTTTAATGAAAAAAAGAATGTTATCATTAAAGGCTATACCTAAAAAGCTCTTATACAATTGGTCCAGAAACACCAGATGCAAAAACATCTCAATTCAGCAAAACTGAGGATTCCCTCTACAACCAAAAGTTAAATTACTTCCATTAAGAGGCACAGCTTTGAGAAGTAATATTTTACATAAACCCAATTCTCCATACTATAAGTATGCAGAATAAGTGTAAGGACCATAGTAGATTATACTGTGCTCCTTATCAGTTAAACACAATTCACCCCAATAGGTGTTCCCTATTGCCCTGTGTCAATGACACAGCAGAAGGAAGCAGATGTCTCACCAAAGGCTTGGATCTCTTCCCTTGGCCAACTCCTCTGCTCACTCCTGCTAATCCAAAGCACAGGCCAGCCTGCTTGACCCACAGGAACAGCATGAGAGAAAAGGCAGGACATGAATCCTGGCAATAGATGAGGACAAGGCTGAACAATTTCTCACTTGTTGGACTGATCAGTCCATCAACTCAAATAAGCATTAAACACTGAGGAAAAGAGCATCAAAATAAGTAGCACAGAGGACATAGCAGTAAAATCCTACAACCTGAAACCATTAAATACAACTAGTTAAATACTAGAAAATGTGTTTGCAACACAAAAACCTCCCCAAAAATTTGTACACACCATAAAGCTTCAACATTTGATACAGGAATGAAAGGGAGAGAGGTACGTAGGAGGGAGAAGAAACACCCCACAAAATAAAAAAGTTCAGCCACTTTTCACAGGATGAAAGGTTCCTCCCACATCCATTCAGTAGTAGCTGGTTGCAGGTCTGTTCTATTCCCTGGCTCACTATCTGCTACATCATTGCTGAGACATCCTACACATTCCTCCAACGCTTGGCAGCAAAGCCAGAGAGAAATAATGATGACCATCCACAATGCTCATCTGCCTATACTGTCCAGGGCTAGTGGTAGAAAGGATATAAGGCATATGAAATATTAGTTACATAAGGAAATGGAGAAGTGTAAGGCTCAGATTTATGTTAGCAAAGAGTATTTATTCACTCCTGCTTTAATAAAAATGAAACTAAAATGTTTGATGCAGAGAATATTCAGTGCATTCTTACAGGAAAAAGAAAACAGATGGAAAGACATTAATCAGCTCAGGGGCAGAAATCTTTTCATTTATACAACCAGAGTTCATAGAATTCAAAGAACAGAAGTTCCAGGTTTAAAGTGGAATATGAGACTTCACATTTCAAGACTATATTAACATAAAATCAGGCAAATCCCTAAAACTGAGTGCTATAGTTGTAGTAATGGTCATGCAGTGCTGTAGCCAAACCAACACACGGGGTCATGAAAGTGATATAAGCAATTGTCAGAGCTGTCAAAAACATGAGCAAGAGACTCTAAAATCCTCACATACCCCCACAGACTTGAAAACATTTTTGTATGTTTAGCCCTGACATCACTGTGAGTCATTACTTGGAATCTAATTATTAAGGAATTAGGGGGGCTTGGATGTATTGTAGACACCCGCTGAAAGAGCTTCACGCAGCACTTTGTGAACATGGCTGCTTGTTGCCTGCCCTTAGAAACCCAGGCATACTGTGCTTCACTGAAAAATTGCTTCCTGTATTTTTAGTTATTTATGTTGCAATATATCTTTACATTGAGGAATGAAAAACAATGAAGGAACATGAAAAATCAACTTCCAATGCTGTATTTGTCAGATGTCTGAACAAGTACAATCTTGCCCCGAACCAGAAACTGAATTCAGATGCAGCTTTGACCTTATATCTCTTACGTACAATTGTATGTAAACGACGCCGTTATTTCCAAGTACCTTATCATCCATTCTGGATCCATCTGTGTCCACAGAGAGGAGCTGCATTTTGATTTTAAATTTTGGAGCAAAAGGTCAATCTGCATCTGCATCAGCATGAGAGAGAATTAGAAGAGAACTGAGACTGAATGGGATCCCATTTGTTTGGAAAGCAAATACACAGCTATGCAAGAACTGCCTTTTCATTTTATTTCTGTAAAGCAGAAGTATGACATGCAAATCTGTTTTCACATAATAAAATCATTTCAGTGATGCATTTTTCTCATGCTTAGAATAATGCCTCGTACTTCTTTATTCCATCTTGAAGATTAATTCAAGGAAATCAGGGGCACCTCTCTCATCAGCTGCATGCAGTCATGTGGTTAACATTTGTTTCATATTACCCTGCTTAGTTAGGATTTACATCACCTTCATCCAGAATCATGTTCTGTTTGCTTACAATCTTAAGAAAAAAATAATTAAAATAATTAGAGTTACTAAAATAAAAGCTCCTCTAGTGGAGAAAAATTCCTTCCCCTGTGAGTTTCAGGATTCCTGGAGCTATTTCAGGTATTCTCAACTGTGGCATCCGTAAGGCTGTTTCACTAATTGCACAGAAAGTAATTGTAAGCTTAGAAGGAACCAACAATTTTTATAACAGAGTTCAGAGCTGAAAAATTGCAAGTGTTCTGGATAAATCTGGGTACCCATTTACACTGCAGAAAAACAGAAGCAAAAACCTTCATCAGGGCAATCCTAGATACTGAAACTATTGCAAGGGATGTAGTTACTTCTTTAGTATTGCACAGCTACATTCACAGTTTTGGTCACTCAGGGCAATTCATCGGTAGCAATAATGTGAAATTCCCCTGCCTTTTTTAACAGCCTGTCCTGTTCATGTTTTCTTCAACTACCTGAGTGAAGAAATATATACCAATTAATTCCATTCATACCCATACTGAATATGAAATGGTTGCATTCTTTTCATGATTGGAAAGCATTTCTTCTTTTCTGCTGACAACAATAAAGGCTTACAACTAGTTATCTTCAGGTATGCCATTACCTTTAAGAATTCAATTTTTTTTACAGATAGCCCTTCATATATGTTCAAAATCACTTTAGTGATGAAAATATATCAGCCAAGAAGTTTTCTCTTACAAAGTTAATAAAAAACAGAAACCAGATGTGCAGTCACTAGTGCAAGGCTTTACTCAGGAAAGATAGCTCAGTGCCCTTCATGTTCAGAGCTGCTCGGAATTCACTCAAGAAAATCTATGGGTATTAATTCAGTATGTCTGGTTTGTAAGATTTTGTCTGTCAAGTAAGATCATTGCACTACTGAGCAACTCCTCAAGAAGAAGATGTTTATTGAATTCAATGATCACTCACTGGACTAAGCTTTTCTCAGGACTCAAGAATTACTAAGAATCATTAAAATCTTTCTTAAGGCAAGCCTTTGTTAGATGGAGTCCTTTAGGGTAAATTAGTTTGGGTTGATAATTTTCCACAGATATTACCTGAACTAGAAAAGTGGTTAAAATCTTCTTTCCCATTTACCCATCTCTTATTCTTGTTTGGCTCAAGGCCCTGGCTGGAAGGCTTGGAGATGTACACCACAATTACTGAGGAGTGGATTATTTTTAACAGTTCCGTCCCTTTCATTTCCAAGGATACATTGCTTCCTATTACTTGACAGTAATAATTTATGAGAGCAATTGGAGGGAAAACAGCATGTTTCTTTCCTAATCCAAAATAATAACGGTAATCTAGGCCACTTCTAGACATTCTGATATAACAGGAGGGTGGAGCATGGGAGTCTGTGGTACTGGAAATGGAGGATATTAGAAAAGCCTGAAAATGTCATATAAAAGCTAATGCAGATAATCTCAAAGTGAGAAAGATCATGAGAGTCTTGAAAACTTATGTTGAATTGATGAGAAAGGTCTGCAGGTTTTTCTATCATTCATCTTGAAAACTGGATGCAAAATTATACTCTAAGCATCGGCTACTGGTAACCCTCAGGACAGTCAGCAATACTTTCCCTGTGTTCTAATTACAAGGAATTAACTCTGGGGCAATTTACTGCATTTCCTTGTACTGCAAAAAAAAAAAAAAAAAAAAAAAAAGCAATAGAAATGTGCATAAACTGTGGACATTAATTTGCTATTGCACTCTACATCTGCTTCAACTTGATGTCCCCCTGTTGCCCGGACCATTTTCGTACTTGCAACTTCTGTTCCTGTACAAAAACGTGCTTAAAGAAGTAACTTGATGTGACCTAAACATCTGTGCCTCGTACCTCTGGATCTATTTTTTTTTTACCTAACTTACTGCCCAGCTCCACACATACCTTCTCATACTCTTTAAAGACCTATTTTTGGGGGTTTTTTTTAAACCTGGATTCTGAAAGAATCAAAATTTGCTATCATAAACTTCACTATGAGAGCATGACATTGCACCTAGGTTTTGAACCCAGTGTGCACAGCCTTGATATAGGCAGAATTTAATCAGCTTCACTGCCGAGCACAGGATTCAGAAATCCAACTGATTGAGCCTCTAAGGGATTGACTTAAAAGCAGAGCATGCAGCCCTTTTTATTTTAGAATGGCCTCAGGACCATGGACAGTAATTGCAGCAACACAATATCAGTATCAAAGGCTTCTAGACTCTCTTACAAACTAAATTTATGGTCACTGAGAAAGGTGTCAAGTTAGATTTAACTTTGAAAGAGACATTGAAGGGAAGCTCATAAAAGCAGCTGGATATACTGCACAAGACGTTTCCAATGATCTTACATATATGCAGAAAGAATATGGTAAAAAATATGGTACTTGATTTCCTGTGCTATTATTCAAAAACAGAGAGAGAAAGAGAAATGTAGTCCTTCTTATTGTTTCCTACCCCTTAGTTTCCCCTTTCTTAGGAGTCAAGTTTCCACAACTATTACATTAGTGAAACTGAGCTCTGTAAATGGGGGTTTGTTTGTTTGTTTGTTGTTAGTGGCTGCTGAAATTCAGCTCACTGATAACTCATTGTGGCCGGTGTCTTTTCCTGCTCTTCTAGAGACAAGGTGGGAGATTAATCTTAGCACAAAAAAGGCAAGAGAGGGGGTGACTATAGAAAGGCAGCACCAGGACAACTGCAGTCATGTTATGCTGAAGTACTTCCCCCTTCCTAATACAGGCGGGATTTAGATCTTTTAATATTGACCTTTGACTAAAAGCCAGAAGAAGCTGTCTTTAAATGCAAACTCATCAGTTGTATTTGCAGAATGCCAGTTGATACTTCCAGCTGGAGCGCATAACACCTCTATATTGACTGTACATTTGTTACATAAAGACACCTTATTTTAACCCACGAGTTTCACAATTCTTCTTCAAAATAAAATTTGCATTCCAAAATAAAAGCACAGAATTATTCTCATCCACAACCAAAATGAACAGACAAACAGCAAATTCCCTAAAAAAAACAAAACCTAAAAAACCCACAAGCAACACAGCAAAAACCAAGGCATTTGCAAGACTCTACAGGCTAAGAGATTACTGACTTGTGTCTTCATAAATATTTTGGCAACTCAAAGGTACAAGCTAAGAACCTGCTTTCCTCTAACAACCCTAACATCCAACCAGGCTGAAGTCCTACTGCTGGGCAGGCAGACTTGGTTGTTTATCCTCTGCTATGCTTTGAAAACCAACTCATCACCTAAATTCCTAGTATCTAACTATTTTAAAAATTTGATCTAATAATATGTTGTGATTTAAATAATACCACAGAGCCACTCACTAACCTGCCCTCAGTGGGATGGGGAGGGAAATCAAAAATATAAACCCCATGGGCTGAGCTAATAACACTTTAACAATTGAAATAAAGTAAAATATAATGGTAATGATGACGAAAAGGAGACTGAGAGACAGAAATACAACCCAAGAAATGCAATTGAAGCACAACACAGTTGCTCATATCTGTTGGTCAATGCCCAGCCCTGCCCTGAGCAGGAATCGGTGGCCTCTGAGAAACTCCCCCAGTTTATAAACTGGACAGGCCTTCTGTGGTGTGGCAAATACTTTGGCCAGTTTGGGTCAGCTGTCCTGACCATGCTCTCTCCTGGCTCCCTGTGCACCTGCTCCCTGCAGAGCATGAGACTCTGAGAAGTCCTTGACTGAGTGAGCACTACTGAGCAACAGCTAAAGCATCAGTGTGTTACCAACATTATTCTCAGACTAGATTCAGAACATGTCACAGTACCAGATACTAAAAATAAAATTAACTCTATCTCAGCTGAAACCAGGACTTAAAGCTAAATCAGAAGACAAAAATCAGTGTGAAAGTAGCTTATGGTATTAGTCATTACCATTCAAGTGGAGAGGAAGTTATATTTCTAGTATTTGTTAAATTATCACCTCCAACTTTTACACTCTAGTTGAGAATTTTCAAGTTGAGATCAACTCATACAGGCATTCCTCTAATTTCCTTGTCTTTGAGCTGAAGCTTTGATTGAGGATGACAACTCTTGCAAGGACAATTTAAAACTGACCCTTGGGCCAGCAATTGCCAATCATCCCTTCATATGCGTTAGTCAAGCATTCTGCAGAGCTGTAGGGTTTTGACTTAACCTTATTTCACTTCTGACAATCTTTACAAAGGAATTATTTGCAGTTGATACAATGTGTGATGGATTTGAACTTAGGTCAGGGAGATTAAATTAAAGCAGAGGGCATCCTCGTGATGAAATCATACCAACTTTTCCAAATAAAATTACTTATCCACACACACCAAAGAATTGAATAATGTAAGGTGTCCTTTTGTGATGGGGATTTTCTTCTCATGAGAACAGGTTATGCTCTACTGTCAAAAATATTTAAAGGTCAGGGACTTCAGAACCACAGCAATTCATTTCAATCTGTGAAAAATGGTTTACATCTCCCCCCACTAAGCTGATTTGGCAGCTTGAATTCAGCAGCTACATTTCCAGCTCAGCTGCTCACCTCTCAGACTATCTGTGTTTTGTGGTGCACCCCATGGTGTTGCATTACACGACCCCAGGGTCGTTTCCATACCGTTGGGTTGTGAATACCAAGTTTAGATTGCCACAAAGATGTGCTTTCTGAAGGTTTACATTTAACATGCTGCTCCACTGCTACCCTCCACACACAGTGATGCATCATTAGCACCGGAGCAACTCTGCTTCTTTATGAAGGGAACTGACTGTCATAAAAAGAAACATCAAAACAAACTACATCCCATCAGATAAATTAAGCATGATAAAGTTAGAAGAGTTCAGTCTCAGTAGGAATGGGGGGTGTCACAGTCCATAATTGGTGAAAGCAACAGAGACACAGCCCACAATGAGATACTGTCATCAGCCCTGACACCAAAAGTAAGGCACACTGGAAACCTCATTTAAGAGGTGCAAGGCAGCAGATCTGTTCCCTGCTTTGAGCTGATGTTCATATCTGAAAGAGCAGAGCTGAATAGTGGAACTGCTGCATCTGAGATTGCTCCCCCTGCCTCTCTGACCTGCCAAGGACTGTCCCTGCTACATAACCACACCTACGGGGGTGTGGAAGCCACAGGACTTCCCCCCAGAGGTGCTGGATAGG
Source organism: Pyrgilauda ruficollis (assembly GCF_017590135.1). Classification (NCBI taxonomy): domain Eukaryota; kingdom Metazoa; phylum Chordata; class Aves; order Passeriformes; family Passeridae; genus Pyrgilauda; species Pyrgilauda ruficollis. Next base: position 8,000,959 of record NW_024528821.1, on the reverse strand, counting down.
GCTTCTTTTCTGCCTCAGCACAGCCTGTGCTCTCCTCTTTCAGTACCTGTCCTTGACAGAAAGTAATAAACACAGTTCAGAACCTTATACAACCCTGCAGATCTGGTGTCACTCTCTACCACCCTGTCACAAACAGAGGCCACAAACACTTGATCCTACAGCACTTTAAATGTACCATTTTCCCCCATTACACTTTTCTGTGTCGTAAGGGCAAGTCAGAGGTGTGTAACACAGAGATGCCACCCTAACGTGAAGCCAAAGTTACAGAAATAATCCAAGCTTTTTATTAAAGGCAAACAATCCCTTCAACCCAGCCACAAGTACTACAATTTTACAACAGGCTATAAGGACAGCAAAATACTAACTTCAATAACTTCACTTGCAATGTGCAGGGCAGCATCTAAACAAACCAAACAACCATTACTGGGTTTCTTCTTTAAAGCCACTATGTGTATTTAAAACTCTAACACAGATTCCCAGAGCAGCAGGAAAAAAAACAATTCTAGAATCTCAAGTGGAGCAGAGGAAATTACTTTAAAATGTAACCATGTGCCTTACCGGTATAAGCTGCTTGGTGTTACACAAAAAGGAGTCATTCCTCAGCGCTGTCACACACAAAGTGGGACAAGGATTTCAGCTGACTATCCCATACAAAACAGACTTAGTAAAAACATTTTGTCTTTAATTCCCAGCGTGAAAGAAGAATGTTATTGTCAATGTGACTTCGGGAAAAAAAAAAAAAAAAAGCGACACTCCACCGGCACTGCATTACTCAGATTTGTTCTCTTCACGTGTTCAAAGTTAAACAAACATTTCTGCATTTCCCTCCCATTATCTCAAAGTCACAGGAGTGAAATCTGGATTCTTCTCTGTGTCTTCCATAAGCAATAGATGCTCAGCTCTTTATTGCACTTCAACTAACAATGAGGAACTTCACTATTTCCAATAATGTGCAAAAAAGAGAGGCCCAGCACTCAGTTTATCTGCCTGCCAGTCTTTTTATTTTCCAATATTAGTATACATTTATTTGCAACCAAGTTTTTATAAGACAACTACACAAAGCAAATATAGAAATATGAATTAATACACAGTTTTCACCTCATGCACATTGCAAATAAGTACTCCAAATGGTAAAGACTCCACTTAATCTAATTAAGTATTAAAAGGGATTGTTCCTCTTCATCTTGCGCAAAATAATAACTCACATTTTCTGTTTAGTCTGCTTTCTTGTGAATAACAGAAATAATATTTACACAGACCAGTTCCAGCCCAGCTCTAAAAGACAGAGTTTCTTCCTGGTATAAAAATTAATCTGACAAAGGAATCCAGTTTTCAAAATGTCCTTATGCACGTCACTAAAGGATTTATCATTTTGCCTTTTTTTCCCCAGAGCTGGCACGGATTTCTCTCAAGGTGCATTTCTAACATTCTATGTAATTAATGTCTGGGGATTGGTCTGGGGTGGGTTGTTTGGATTTTTTAAACACTAAAGCAGTTTCTTGTAGTAATGTCAGCCTCAAGTGCAGACAAGAATGAATAAAACCTCAAATACTGCATTTTAATGGGAATCAGCTTAGACTGGTCTCATGCTAGGTGGTACTTGTCAACATTATAGACAGAATGTCACTGGATGTGTTGACAATTTATCTTTTTTCCCTTCCTCTGTCCATAAGGAAAGGTCTTTCTAAATCCCCTAACAAAGCAGGGAGGCTCTGTCTGCCCAGGAAAGAATTTGTGGACAATTTTTCAACTCCTCTCACTGACAAGTGTTTTACCTGTCATTATATAAAACTGTTAAAACATGTTACTTATAGATGCAGATATACAGATTAAATTAACATGGCCTACAATAAGCTTCATTAATCCATCAACTAAGAACAGATTGACATTTTAAACTGTCAAGGAAACTTAATGACTGAAAAGGATTCATCTGCAGAAGCCCAAACCTTTTCAGTTGCTCAGGATTGTAATAGAAGGCTATAAAATGGAAACAGAGACTTGGGAAACCTTGACTCAGCTGAAGGCAGTAACAGAGGTACAGAACCCTCAGAGGAGCTATGAGTTCATTCCTGGTACTCAGAGCTGTGCCCAGAGCCAGTGAACAGGAGAAGTTCACAATCCTCTGCTCTCTGCCCTTCTCTCCTCTGCTGACTTTGCTGTTTCACAGCAGCCTGTGCTCATGCCTACACTTAGACATACTCACAACCTTATGGCTTCCAGGGGTCATTCACCTGTTTCACTACAGCAGGCACATAGGTATTTTGCTCACTTGAGGACTGCTGTCCTCTCAAATCCACATCTTATTCTACATTCACACAATATCCCACTGAGGCCATGAAAACTCTCACAAGGGCCAGCAACAAATGGCACACAAAAAATACCAGTCTGGTTTCCCTTTCCTGAAGAGTTCTTTAGTGCAAGGACTGCCTTTGAATTGTGTGTGCATAATACCCTGAGCTAGGCCTCTACATGATGCTACAATAGAAATAATTTTTAAATCTATGCAAAGCTAATCAGTACAGCGCTGTTATTCCCAGCAAGTAGAGCTAATCTTGTGTGATCTGAGAACACCCTAATTTCTCATATTTATTTCACATGTGGGTTTTCCCCACTCTCCTCCTATCTGCCCTCCCATCCCCTGTCACTTGGTTTATTTCTGGAAAGCAGCTCTCTCCATACACATGCTAGAACTTACCTAGAGAAATTGGATTTCCCAGTTAACCCTACACCACTTCCTCTATTGTTTTTTGAAGTGAAATTAAGCTCCTTGGTACTACTGTGCTGCACATGGCCTTAGATTAATGTCTTTTCTACTTTTTCACTGATGAAGGAGTTGTCAAATAAACGTGCCCTTTAGCTAGCTGTCAGGGAAAAATCAAGCCTCCTGTGGTATTCAGGAAAATAGCACAGAGCAAAAAGCAGGATTTTTTACCCCAAAGTGGATAAATCTATATAAGCTGAAAGCTGACTTCCACTTGAAACAAAAAAAGAAAAGCAGTTCCCCACTGAAAACCTCAAATCTTTCACAAAGGCATTATTATTCACAGAAGGTCCCCCTATCTATCCAGCAGTACAAACCTTCACTTTTCTGCTCCCTCCAGATTCTTTACAATTCCTGTACCTTCTGCAAGACACAGAGCAACCTCCAACAAAAAGCAGCTGATTTTTCCATCTGAATAGTACCCCTGAAGAGCCATGGGCTCCACGCTCCCTGCAGCACCAGCACAAAGCAGCAATGGCAGTGGGCAGTGGCGGCTCCTCAGCAGCTCAGGTGGTTTGGTTCCTCATCAGGTACAACGAGCCCCAGGTGCACGGCCAAGGCTACCCAAGAGGCACCAGTGATGGCACCAAACTGAGCTATTCTGAATTGATATTTCATAGCAAAGAGAAGCAGCAAAATTCATATTTTTCTGCTCACTGAAGCTAAGGAGAAGCCACAGCGCAGAGCCTGCAAGTTCTGTAGGAGCTGTTTAAGAATGATAAATTTTGGGAAAGGGAGTTAAGAGCACAGGGAGCATTACCCCATGGGTCCCCTGTTCCTTGAGGCCTGAGGCCCAGGCCCCAACCACTACACAGCCATTTCTCTGTAAAATTTCCATATCCTGACCGATCTATGTAACACTGCAATCTTCTCCCTCCTTTTAAAGGAAAAGGAGGAGAGTAACACTGCAATCTTCTCCCTCCTTTTCCTTTGGGGATGAAAATGGCAGGAGAGCCAGGGAATTTGCTCCTGCAAATGCAGCCTGATCCAGCCACACTAGAGATCCCTAATGCTGCAGAAACAAACTCTTCACCCAGCAAAGCAGAACTGCACAAGGAAGGGACAAATGAGTTACAAACCCCTCTGGACTGTCATCAGGAAGTACACAGTCAGATATTTCACACTGGTTTTCACAATCAATAAAATTAGATTAATATTTTTTACAACCTTGTCAACTGAAAACAATTTTGCTGAAATCCAACTTGCACCATCTAGTCCTAATTGAAAAGAAATTCAGGTAACTGCAAATGATGGAGCAACATTTTTTGTGGTGTGAATTCCCCAGTGAACATAAAAATTAACAGATGTTTTCACAGTACAAGTTATTTATCTGTAGCACTATTCATTGCTGGGGGACATTCAGTAACAATCTGGGCTTTTACCAGATGTCTGCAGAGTAGTAGCTACTCCTTGATCCACTTGACTTCTTTAATGCCCGAGGATACATCCAGCATACATTTGGTAAAAGGCATTTCTATTGGCTCTATGGTTTATGCTGATCATCATCATGCTTGTTGTCATAAATAATAGGGTACTCCACAAGAGATATGATTCTGGGTAACAGGACCAAGCAACTGGAAAAAATTCTCCCTAGAATAGATTTTCAGATTCAAACAGAGATATTGGTTAGACTGTATGTATATGCAAACCTATTTCTTTAGGCAAACATTAGAAAGGCAAGGAGAATCACAAAGTCAATTTTAACTGTGAATATGCACTTTAAAAACACATGAAATTGTGTCTTTGTCTGTGGCTCATACATTTATTTCTTCTGTGCCCTCAAACAAGCTCAATGAGACTGAAATCTGGATGAATTATTTTAAAACTTAAAAGAAGATTTTAACAGTTGGCAGTTTGCAGTGAAGTTGTTCTCATGTGCACCTGCACATTTGAGAGGGAGGGAGGGAGGGAGAGATGGACTGAAAGAACTCTGCCATTAAGTCTGTATCTTGAGCTCTGAACAAAAATATATTCTAAACAGATAGCACAAATGTGACACTAAAGGCTTCTCCCCTGAACTGTGCTCATTTCCAATGCAAAAAAACCTTGAGAGCTTCAGTTGAAAGCATGCTATGATAAAACCTGAGGAAAAAAATGCAAATGGATTGAAATCTCCCAGGTTAACTAAACAATTTTCTGAGACAGAGACCAGTCAAAGGAGTTTTCACTAACTGGAAAAACAAAAACAATGAAAACCCCAGAAAACAACCAAAAAGAAAGATGCAGCTTTTGAATAACGCTGGAAGTCTGGCCACTTCTTTTCAGAAAATGAAAGCAACATCTGCTGACAGCAGTGGAACTCTGTCCAAGCCAGCATCTGTCCTCGGGGTCGGGGTAGAGTGCCCAGGCAGCAGCCCTCGGGTACCAGGAGCTGGGGCATCAAACACTCGGGGTTCAAGGGTGAGGAAGCTCACATGGGTTCATCGAGAGCTTCATTTCACTGCACACCCTGCAAGGCACTTGTCAGTTGTGTCTTACCTCTCCCAGAGAAAGGAGAGGGTAAAAGATCACCCCAAAACCCAGAGGAAAGAACCAAAATAGCTGCTTGTGTGGGTAACTCATCCATCAGCCTTTATTTTTATTTTGCAGATGGGTGAGGAGGCTGGGGCAGAGGTGAGGATATTGAGAGGCCATCCTTTTGTGCAGCTGTGGATTGGAATTGATGGGACAGGCCTCAAAATGACAGATGGATGCCTGCAGCTATTTGATTTATTCACTGGATGAATAATAAATAAAAAGGCAATGCAGTGGCATTTAAAGGGCCTCAGACTCTACCATCTCCCAGACAAGCAGGCTACCCAACTTCAGATAATGCTCAACAGAAAGCTTTACAATTCTCAAGGTCTTGTTTTACTGCTGGGAGTGGGCAAAAATCAATGAAGCGGAATTTTAGTTTCTGCTGCCAAGAAAAAGTAATTTTTCCACAGTTTTATCCTCACCAGAGCTCTCACAGGTTTTATAAGCCTACCAGGAATTGGTACAGCTCTGGCTGTAATTAACCCTTGGCTTCACCAAAAGCCTATTCCACTGCAAGCAGTGGAAGAACTGGAATTAGATTCTTAATACATACAGGTATTCTTCCACATGGTGTAGAAACATGAAGCAGCAACCATAAATACAAGCATTAAATGGGCTCCTTTCTATTACTAGAGGGACAAACTTATATCAGCAAGTTGGATCTATTTTATATACGTCATACCAACTGTAATAGATCCTGGTAAATCCTAGCCAAATACAAGCTCATTGTTCTCCTCCGCTTTCCATTCCCTTAATATCAGAGCAAATATCCTCCCAAAGAAGCTGCAGCTGCTACTCCTGAGATGGTTCAGAAAAACTCATAGCAGCCTCCAACTGCAAACACAAATACAGTGCTTAGTTTTGCTGCTGATTTACTCCAATCCCCTTCCCAAGACATTTGCTGTGATGACAAATGCCACTGTCTGGTAGCAAAGTCATGGCACAAAACAAAATACAGATGTGACTTGACAATTTAATTTAAAAAAACCAAAAAACAACAAACTATATTGATACTTGATTTATTTTTAAGCTATTTAGATGAAATGTTATTAATGAAACCTTATTTAATCTACATTATTTTGATCACTAAATTGCTGCTAGCTAAGCTTGAGGTAACAGCTGTGATACACCACCATGTTCATGTTATTTCAGTAAAACGCAGTTTCAGTTAAATTCTGTTTTTTTCAGAATTGTGTAGTACCTTGTAAATCAAGCTAATGTAGAGCCAGAACACAATCATCTGCCTTTGCAGGTATTGGGCACTGCCTGGTCCCTGCCTGCTCTTCATTCTGTGACACAGGACAGGACACAGCAGCTGCTCCTTTGACATGCAGCACTCTCCCTTCCCTGTGCTTTGCACATCAGGAGGAAACTCTGAAGCAAGTTCCACTGCTCTCTCTGGGGAAGGCCAGCACTGGGCACTGCCACAAGAGAGAGCAAGACTCACAGGTGACAGCTCTGCACACAGCCAGAAGGGATCTGCACCTTAGGGGTGTGGCAGCATCCACAAAGGAATCAAAGGATCTCTGTCACAGGAGTCTGGCAGCCAAAGAGGTGATTTACCGAAGCCAAATCAGATTTTATTTTCAGAAAAGTCAGTTAAAAAACTATTTTTGCTTTCCAAGGGAAGAATGGGTACAGCAGTCTACTCTGACCACACTGTCACAGTGAATAGATGATATATTTGCAACAAGGGGAAATATGTCATGTTTCCTTTACCAGAGCTGCTCCCAACAGGCATTTCCACCAACAAACTATCGAGCATCAAAACTCTGCTTTGGTAGAGTGTTGTTTGTTTCACTGCTAAATTAATAATTATATCCTACCTTGCTTCTACAAAGTCACAAGACCCCCACCAGCTTTTCATAACTGGCAGGATATAATGGAGATCACAGAATGGGCTAGGCTGGAAAACACATTTAATATCATCTAGTCATGGATAGCCCAATACACACCAGGACTCTCTCATCCAAATCCTACCTCCAGGACTGATGGCAGCAAACCCCCACTGGGAATATGGACTGGTGACAAAAAATATCAGTAGAGGGCAATTAAATCAAGTCACTTTGCACCATGGTCTGTGACCCACTGCCCAAACACCCATTTGGCCACTGGAAAAACAAGAGTCAGAACTCCTCCCTCAGTCTGCTGGAGTCTGCAGGGAAGGTTTACAGTCTTTCAGCAACAAAGTAAATTTAGCCTCGCTAGGTTTTAATTCTGCTGGGTTAACTCTTTGCTACAGTCAAAGTCTTGCAGGTCACAGTGACCAAACACTGCATTTCATTTCACCCTTCTTAAAAGAGAAGCAATAACTGTTTATGTTGCAGACTTTGTACAACAAGATCATTAGTTTTCTAGCTTGCTCTAATCACAATTGTCAAGACTCAGGGGAGGTTTAGGTTGGATTTCAGGAAAAGATTCTTCTGCTAGAGGCTGGTCAGGAGCTGGAACAGGGTCCCCAGGGCAGTGGTGCCAGCACCAAGTCTGACAGAACTCAAGGAGTGTTTGGACAACACTGTCAGGCACATGGTGGGGGCATTCTTGGGGTTCTCCTGTGCAGGGCCAGAAGCTGGACTTCAATGATCCTTGTGCATTCCTTCCAATTCAGAATATTCCATGACATTATCATTATAGAAGTCCCACCATACCAAAGTTCAGCACTGAAGTTATTCAAACTCCTATACAAATTGAAAAGATAAAAAATCATTCTGGGAAAAAAAAAACGTTGTCATAATATAAAAATACCTTACAGTTGTATTTTTGGTTGTGGGTTTTTGGTTGGTTTTTTTTTGGTTTTGGTTTTGGTTTTTTTTTTTTGGGGGGGGGGGGTTTGTTTGGTTTTGGTTGTTTTTGTTGTTGGGTTTTTTTGGTTGGTTGGTTTTTGTTTTGTTTTTTAAAGCATACTAATATCATGTAAAAATTAAGCATTTATAATTTTCACATCAGAACTGGTTACTCTAGCATAGCTCCATAGAATGCATGATTAAGTGGAGAAACAGTCATAAAAGTTTCTAGCCTCATCTGTGCACAGGAGTGAGTAAAGTGAATATCAATTACATTTAGCTGTACCAACACTCAGATGCTATTTCAGCTGAAGCTGCTCTTAAGGAAACGTAGTTGGGTGTTTTATTTTGAAGCCATTCCATAGTAGAGTTGAAAAGAGAGCAGTTTCAGATCAAAACCAACCCAAAATTAAAAATTGAAAATCTTATCAGAAAATCTGCAGCATTTTGCACAATTTAAGCTTTTGATGGAGGAAAAAATGCTTACTCTTGCATCAATGATATTTTTAGTAGAAGTGGCATTTTTTTCAGCAGAGTTTCTTCAAGGAAGGGTCCCAGCCATTGCTGCCTTCCTAACATCCAGTCCATGATGCCTCAGCAGCTGCAATAAGTATTAAAACTGTGACTCCCAGGGACTAGCAAAGGTACTGCATCTTCTTGCTCTCATTACAAAATCAAAATAAAGACTAAGAAAAGGTGATTTTAAATTCATAGTCACCTTAAAGGTCACAGAAAATACTATACTCTTACAAGATTAGCTAATTATATTATTTATAGAAAGCATTTGTTCTAGGAACAGAGATTAGGCATAACTACAATTGGATGTGTCCGTGACAAATCTGGAAATTAAATAAAGCTCCCCTAAAGTTAAAGCCAAGGGATATTTTTTTGTACCATAAAGCCACCCTGTACATGCTGTCCTGGCAGGAAAACCTCCTTTCCATTATTTATCACTCTGTGAACTGCTACTGGCAATGCTAACAGCTCTCAGCACTGTGCCCATAGCTGAGCAACTGGTGGATGCTGAGACTTCAGCTGAGTCGCTGTCCAGTCTGTCAGCACCGGAGAAAGTTTAGCAGCTCTTGAGACTCCACCCCAGAGAGCTCTCAGCTCAGCCTGACACTGCCCTGAGGGGAGGAAAGCCAGCTCTGCCCCTCAGATCTCATTCTGCAAGAGGAAGAAGGCCAGAACAGATGCTCCTCCCCTCCACATGCAGCAAGGCTTAACCAAACTTTAGCTCTCACAGTAAAGTTTACATTTAAAAATTACTCTGACAAAAGCTCGTCACCTTAAAATATTCCTATGTAACCTGGGAAAAGAACAGTATTTTCAATTAGGTAATGTGTGCAGCCTTTGCTGTGGCCGGCTCCCTCTGTGCCACTCTGGTGGTCCATTACCCATAGGAGAAATTTTTTTCAGCTGGGAGACAGAAGGGTGCTGGTGGGTAAAAGATGGTTCTGGGACTAAGCAGTGCTCACCTGGACTTGAGTGCAGAGCCAGGCACAAAGAATCCAGCATCCTAACACCCACGTTTCTCCCCAAGCTCCATTTCAATACCCTTAATTTTATTGCACAAAATCTGGCATTTGGGCCCTGCTTGTAATACACTTTCTTTACAGCAAGAGGATCTGTGTCTCCTGCCTCCTCCCCCGTACAATGCACACATTTTTATTATTGTTTCCATTCTGAGCCAGAACAGTTGAAGTCTGAGCATGTTGCTTAGCAATACAGGACTAGGATAAGCTATGCTTGAAGTCTTCTTCCTCTGCTAAATGTCCTGTAGTGGCCATTACTAGAGGAAAAATAGACTTTTTCATCATCTTCTTATTGTTTCCAGGGGAGTTTCTCCCCCGTCCCAATTGCATTTGCTTTGGATTCCCCCTCCTCCCAATGTTCTCACATTAAATTTTTCTTAGACACAGCAACTGCTCTCACCTCTCTCATATATCTAATACATTTCTCAGCTGTAGGCTCTTTAGTGGGAATTTTCCACCTCCTTTTTAGATAACTGAATTCATTACAGATTTAAGAAAACAAATCTGGAATGTCACAGGACAATACCTGCAGGAAAAATAACCTCTGAGTAAGTAAAATACTTTATTTCTCTCTTTTAGCTAATGTTTAGTTGACTTCGTTGTGAAAAACTGACAAACAAAAAGAAAAATAAAAAGTGTCTAAATACCATTTTTGCAGTTCAGCTTTTTTTCTCAGCAAAATCCCTGGCTCTTAATTTCAAAGATGTACAAAAATGAAAGCTGTATTGTACTCTATCCATTTTGGTGCCTGATACTCAAATTAAGTTCACAACAAAATTAAGAGTGAACATAGGAGTCCCTTAGACTAATCTTTCCCATGCAGAATCAGCTTCCTGAGATTCTCTGAGGAAGTGAGGTCAATCTTTCAGGCCCATTTCTTGAGGAAAGCTGTGCCATATCATGTCTGTTGAGATCTTGTCTTGCTCTGTCTGACAGAGGCTACAAGAACCTGTGTGACTGGTGTTGAGGTTTGGTACCAAGTGGAGGTACAGAAAAAAACCCACACCTTAGCTGCAGGTAAACCACATCATGCATTCATGTACTAGTCCTCACTGCATCATCATAGAACAGACCCAAGGTTTTGTTTATGCATTCAGGCTGCAAGCCTTCCTCAACTTTCTATTGTGGTGTTTATTAGATTTGCAGTGCCAATAATGATGTTAGCAGAAATGTTTAAGGGACAGTCTCTCAAGAAAGATCACTGCTCAGGAGGGAATTATCCCTATCTAATTACAGTTCATGCCGCTGCTGGACATTCTCCTTGCTCTGGCTGTCTGACTGCTGCTGTCTCATTTTAAAGAGCACTGACTGCTCCAGACGTGGGATTGGCTATTTGCAAATCAAAGCCCCATTGCAAAGTGTGGCAGCTCACGGTCAGTGAAATGTGTGCTGCAGACCAACCCTGGAGCCAGCGGGCTGTGACCGCACCAAATCCTCTCAGGGAAAGCTGGGAGCTGTAAGTGTCACCTGAGGCTCTGTAGCAGCCATCCTGTACCCTCCCTGTTGGAGCAGGGCTCATCCCAGCGGTACCCAGCCCTGTCCTGGCTCTTGGTCCTGCAATGAGCTGCAACCTGCTGGAAAGCACAGCCTGCACAGAGCCTGCTTCCAAACAGACAATGCTGCAGGGACACCCGGTGTGCAGCAGGGCTGGGCTGGGCCCTGGCCGTCCCGGGGTACCCAGCACGGTGTCCTCTGCACAGCCAGGGGCCCGCGGGGGCTGAGGCAGCTGCTGAGCGCAGGAGCAGCCCTGCAATGCAGCACAGCTGCCCCAGCAGCACAGGGCTCTATCTCAGGGGAACCAGTGAAGAAATGCAACTCCCGGAGGCCACGGCCTCCCAGCCCCCCTGGAGAACACAGCGTGCTGGACCAAAGTCCTTCAGCGCAGGCTCCTGCGTCAGCTTTTATTGCAACTCTTTAAATTTCTAAGTCGTCTGGAGACTTGAGGTCCCACTCATTAACATTTTGGCACGATCTCCCAGTCCTGGGCTACTTCCAAAACACTCCTACTTCTGGCACAATAAGGTTCTTCGCCTGTTTCTAACCAAGAAAATAATTATATGTGATTTTTTTTTTTATACTGCAGGCATGACGCATCTGAACATTTTGCTGGTTGCAATATATTTTTATTAATTCATCAATCATTCAAAGACTTTTGTCCAAGGAGTTTTCAGGAAATTAGAATGAGCCTTGAAGATCACACTATTCAACAGATATAATTTCAATATTAAATTCTTATAAATCCTTGAATGAGTAGTACTGCCTAAATTGAAATCAAAGCCCAGATAAAAAAATGTATTCACTCATTTATTTCAGAAGACAATGTGGAGAGCTGCTTCCTTTTGAAACCACTGGTTATCTGGGAACAAACCTGTCTGGGCTTCAAGATCCTGCATCACACAAAGCTGCAGCACCTTGTTGTACTTGGGCTCAGCACACCCAAGCACACATCTACCTAAAGAAACAGAACAAACAGTTCAGGATCTCCTGGCTGCTCCATCTGTAATCCCAGCAGTTACACTGCCTCAGGGGCACTCTTATTAGGTGAGAGTCAGATACACATCCTTTCTTTTATTATTCTAAAAATCTCTCCTTTTATTCTTATGTCTTCAGATGCTTTTTTTTTTTTTTCTCTCTCCCTACAGCTCTTCCAATCATTGCTGTTGCAAATTTTACTTGTGAAGTCTTTGTTGGTAATTTTCCTCCACCCATTAAATAGCTTCTATATCTCAAACTCAACATTAAACTTGCATGGTCAGTGTTTTTGAGCAGAAAAGATTGGTCAACAGAGGAGATGACTTTACTATCTCTAATAAATGCTCGGGCACCAATGTCATTTATGCATCTGCTTAATCAAAGAAGACAACCTTCAACATGGAAGATGGGGAAGGATAAAATATAACAGAAAGGTATTTTAATTAAGCTACAAAAAGCTTGCTGGGTGATCAGTCTCTGAGAGGCCACTCAGGTGTGGCTGAGGGACAGCAGTGTTGGCTCTGCAGTTCCAACTGCAAGCACTGGGAATATCAGGAGGAGGTAACAGTTGCCCCAAGGCAAGGAATGATATTTTTTGCCTCATTTTCAAAGGACCCTTTTTTGCAGCTGGAGCATCACCATAATTCAATTGTAGGGGTAAATACAAGGTCAGTAAACTCAGGCTCTAATACCTGGAATGTACCTTAGATATCAGTTTCTCCTTGTACTCAAAATTTTATTGAGTTTTATTTGTTTGTTTGTCGGTTTTCTTAAGGACAACAGAGGCCATTTGAAGGTGAACTAAAAAGTTGATGCACAATTTTATCTAACTGCAGGAAAAATTGAAGATTTAGATGCTCTATACATAAAAAGAAGCTGCTGTTGAAACGTTGCTAATATCACTAGATCCAGAATAAAATGTTATGTATCCCTATGGTATTTCAGAGGAATGAAGGGATAAAATGAACAGTTTGCAAGCTAATTCTCCATACATATCAGAGTATTTGTCCAGATTTAGACTACGATCTTCAGGGAGGCAAAGGAGGGATGGGTTCCCAAATCCCATTGACAAGCAATGAAAATTCACCTATTAAAAGAATTCAGATTAAATTTTTTCCTTCTACATTTCATCCTGTTAGTCCCTACCTTCATAAAATCAGTGAAATTATCTAAAAAGATGTTTCAATCAAACAGCTAGAATTTCAATGGTGTATTCAAAAGAATTAAGTAATCACAAGTATCATCAATGTTAAAAGGAAATATGAAAATAAACACACAATGTGGACTTTCCACTTGTAAAATGAAAGGACACTAAATTAGCTATTAACATGTTACTAATTGTAAAACAATAATGATAGATACTGGAAGTTAAAGGAATGAACTACGGGTGGGCAATAGGTTAATTGCAGTACAAGAAAATTTGAAGGAGGAAAGGAGAATTCTAGATGAGGGGAAAATCCATTAATTGCATTAGATTTTTTTTTTTCTCAATAAATGTGCAAATGTAGATCAGATGTTTATTTGGTATTTTATACAATAAAATACAAAAGGATAAATTGTGAATGAAAAAAAAAATAGTTTTCCTGTAGATGCCAAGAGCCAGCCTAAGTTACTGCTTTTTCCAAATTAACCACCTCAAATACTGAGCAGAGGGCCAAAGATCTCTTTGAACTACTGAGATTTAACTTTTAGCTTGCCTCAAAAATGAGGAAGTTTTTAAAGGGAGGTAGGGCTGCCAGCTTAGTTTGTGTATTTCAAAGGGCAAAGGCAATGCAGAAAGGGCAGCAGTAACTAGGCATCTTGCAGAGGAACAGATGGTATAAACCTGATATATACTGCCAGTTAACTACAGTTAAGTAAAATGCATTTTAATACATCACTTTATCCTGTAATAAATTTGGAGACAAGTCATAGTGTTAATTCAAAAACAGAAGTACAGGGAAAAGCTTAGGGACCATCACAGGTAATTGCCTCAAAATTATTTCCCAAAGGTGTTCAGTGGCAGAAAAGACTAATACTATCCCTGAGTGATTAAAAAGAAGATAACTGAAGAAGAACAAAGCCAGTATCACCTCTAAACCCAGCTTCAGTGAAGCTCTTATTAGGCTGTTGCTCCCAGTCTAATTCAAGGAAGATATGGAAAAGCAATGAGCAATTTAAAGTAGAGCCACAAATGGAATTCACCAGCTGGGAAACAAGCCTTACCATACAGGGCTTAAGGCATTAAATATACTTAGCTTTCAAGAAAAGCTTCAGCTGTAGCTTGATCACTGTACATACAGGTGAAAGACAGAGCTGTGGTGGCAGCTTTTCAAGGTTGTGGACAAAGAAAAACAAGAGCCAACAGATGGGAGCTGAAGTCATACAAATTCAGTCTGGAATATGAAATAATTTACCATCACAAAGGCTAATTAAACACTGGAACAGTTTTTCACTGAAGGTGATTGCCTTCTTTCAATGTAAGCTTTTAAAAGTGGATGAAACACTTCTAAAAGATGTTCTTTGAACCATACATCATTTGAAGTGCTACACAAGACTCACTGCCAATATTCTGGAGGAATTACATCGCCCCTGCACTGCCTTCAGTTTCTGTGACTTTGCATGAGGGTGTCTCACCTATTTAAATATTACAAGGCCAATGCACACCCTCTGTAAAATACAAGGATTATTTCTCTTCTTTCCCCTAACAGTCCTTTAGGGAATCAGTCAAATTCTGATTAATTTATTTATCATTCCAAGCTCTGAAATTTCAGACATCATCCAGAGCCAGAGGAAAAGACTGCCTGTGAAGTTACTCTGTGCTCTAAAATGGTGCACCAGTCTTTCTCTTTCAAGGTTAAAGTGCCCAGCAATGCTGAAGTCAGACATTTAGCCTCAGCAGAGACAAATTTTACCTCATTATTTTACCTCAGCACCTGCTTTGGGTTTGTTCTGCAACTTTGGCTTCTAGAATTATTTAGACAAATTTCCCCCAGTCAAGTCCTTACCAATGAATAGAGTTTGTTTTCTGGTTCTCTCTCTAATTTCTTCTTTCAGCACACACAAAGCCCCAAGGTCAATCTAAGCATACCTTGGTAAAATGTAAGGAAACCATCACATTTAAAAGAGGGAAAAAAGGGGAGAGGGGGGGTAAAAAATTACTTTCTGCTCTGTAACTGCAAAATAAAGACACCAACAGACAGCACTGAAGGTTTATACACAGATATAAAATATATCTCTACTAGTAACATGGAAAAACTCACATCTTTTGACCCAGCATCTCTGTGAGCCTTACTAGAAATGCCATGAGAATGAGCATTCCATCAGCACCACCACTGAAATGCTCTAGTCAAGCACTTTCAGCAAATTACTGTGTTTTGACAAAATCTAAGTTGATGGCACCAAGGACGTTTCTACCACTCAAAACAGTTATTAAAATAATCTTGTGTAACACAAATCACTAGGAATTACATTCCATAAACTGACTTCTCAAACAGGCTCAGGATGATCTTTTACCCTCTCCTTTCACCAGATTAAAAAGGAATGAGAAGACACAGTGCAGTAGGTCACTGAGATGTGTGCAGCATTTGACAACCTGGCCAAAATCTATTTTAGTTTGTGTGGCTAAATAAGTGCACTAATCCTTACCCCAAATCTCAGATGACTCCCCTGAAGCCACTGCAGCCTTAAAGATTAACAACTGAAGATGTATTTTGATAACTCAAGCAGAATAAAAGGAGGGAAACAGAGAATGTCAGAGATGGGAATTGCATATGTTTTTAAAATACTCGGGGAATCCTATTCACAAGACCCACTTCAGCTGCTACTCTCTCTGTTTAACTATGATGGGAGAAAGCCAATACCTTCCTGCTTACCCCATTCTTATTTATAATAGGTTATTACATTTTAATTCAACCAACTGCTCTTCTGAATTGTCAGGCAAATTATGCTAAAAGCCCATGTAAGCAAAAAATATTTTATTAATGTACTGGAATCCACCATTGTGGAAGTGAGCATTTGATTTCTCCATTTTTAACACCCTGATTCCCTACTACCCTCAGTTTCTAGATGGTAGCTTGAGTTCCAGATTTTCTCTTTTCAGCCACCTTTCTTGCTTATTAATAAGAATTATCCTAAACTATCTGCAGTTACCATTAGAAACTGTGATTTTCTCCAACAGCCACTCCCTGCAGTGACAGACAACACAACTCACTACAAATGAAAATCATGAAAAGTAATGAGAGAGGGAAAATGGAACAAACACTACCGAGTCAGAGGCACCGAATCTTCAGTTAAAATAATGAAGAAAACCCACATGAAAAATTACAGGATCTAAGCTGAAGTGCAGTGGTCAGATGTTGTCACTCCAGTTCTAATCCCAGTTCAGGGCTGAACAGAATTCCCAGTTCAATCACACATCTATTACCATCACACTAAGGGTAAGCTCTAATCTGGCAGCACCAGCACTATCTCATCTCTGCAGGCTCTGCTTCTGCAGGGTTTGTGGACATGGAAATAACCAAGGGCTGGAAACCCACATGTACACCATAGGACAGCACTCTTAACTCCCTAAGTTTACATAGGAAAGGGGAAGTAAATATATTTTTCCAGTAAGAATATAAATATTAATCTACAGCAAACTATAGGGGAAGATCCCAGGCCTAATGCTTTGATGGCTCCCAAGTACCTCTCTAGATAACTGTGCTGTAACCCTGTAGTGTCTGTTTGAAAAATCCCACAGAATTCATTTGCAAGCATATAATACATGTTCAGCCCTGTGTCTGCTGTGGACCTAAAAACTGCAATCTATTCCTGATGGATACTATGTTTCTTCATTATGTGCTCTATTAGCATCAGCTTCCTTTTCAAAATTCAGTGTTCTTTCTTTCTCACTGCCAAAATTCCAGATATCCAGAATTGGATCTCTGTTTAGTGATCTGCCATACAATTGTTTTACTAAGCTTAAATGGTTAGTAGTTTGTTCAATGCTTTATAAATTCTAGACAGTATTTATAAGACTGTTGTAAAAGCTGGAATTTGGCTAATACCAAATTTCTGCAAGAGCTGCTACACATGCAAAAGAGCTTCTGCTCTCCAGTCCCAGATCTGTGGTTGTCACAGTGATTAAAACTCCATGTTTCCTAAACAATTAACTAACATAGTCTATTAAATCTCATTTTATTGCTTTGAATGGATTTAGATGGTACAATAATCCAGCTCGGAAGCAAGACAGAATTTGCATATCTCTTTCAGAAAATGGATGAGACATAAAATGAACGACATGGTGGATAAAACCAAATCCTAGTGTGTTCTCAGTCTGCTTTGCATTTGATTTTCTCTGCTCTACCACAAACAAGTTTTAGCAGTGATAGACTAGGATATATAGAAATCAAAGACAGAGAAAGCTCTCAGAGACTACAAAAACAATTCACTTTTAACAGAACACATCACTCAGTATATTTTGACAAATTGGAATGTGGAATCAGCTCAAATGTTTATTTTCTTTGACTAGTACTGCTGGAGACAGCACTTCATGTTGTGTATCCCATGCTGCAACTTAAATTCAATTTTGTGATTCAGAAAGTTTTTCTTTTAGTGCTTCAAATGGAATATATGACCTGCAATTCATTTATATTTCCTATGTAATTAGTAGCTGGCAAGTAAAACAAATTAGGTGCTTGATAAACACAGACAATTATATTTTCAAAGCAGTTGTATTTATGCTTGGAAGGAAGGACAGTTTTATGAATATGTAATCAAGGATGTAAAATTGGAAAGAAAACAAAATAGAGCATAGTTAATTTGGTGGTAGTGACAAATTAACACTGAGCCAAGCCCCCTGCACATGCACTGCCCTGATAAACTTGTTATTAGCAAAGGTTCACTGAGAGGAGCTTGGTAATCCTTCTTCTGTGTTTGCTCTTCTTTATTAGCCCTTGGAGAAAATATTGTTTATAAAATAAAGATCTGCACAAGCAAAGATAAGAGTCCCTGTTTCCTGACTAACCTGTTTAATAGCTAACAAGCTGGGAATATATAGCTCTTTTCTCCTATTTCCTTTACATATTTGGCTACAGGTGTGTGCTGCACACCAGTGATTACCAAGCATTTAGGAGCAGCTGTGCCTCCAAATGAAAGATGAAAGTGAACTGAAAGTTTGTTTGAAATGGAAGTAAAACCTGGCAGATGGCAGCATCCAGAAATAGCACCACTGAAACAGAATTTTTTGTGCAGCTACTGCTCCAGAGCACTAGTGAGAACAGGGGGAGGACATCTCAGCAACTATCTACAAGGGGAAAAGGGGAAAAATAAAATAAAGGCATTTTTAGGGGGAAAGGCAACAGCAGAGGGGATAGGAAGAAATGAAGAAAATTAGCTTTATGTGTCAACAACTAAAAAAGAAATTTAAAGAGTCTATTTAGCAAAATGAAAGAACTATAAGTATCCATAAGCCAGGTTTGTTCTTTGAGCAAAAGAAAAGCTAGTGGAAATACATGGGAAAACGGAGTCATTTAGAGAAAAAATATGAAAACTGACCAGTGGTCAGAATCAAAGAACAAATTAAATTATAATAAGCCTTTGATGTATTGTGCAAAGCCACACTATCTTCAAAAGATTGTGGAAAGTCATTATGCTGAAAGAGATGTAGATCCAAGTGTTCAGGGAGATTTGGGGTTAAAGGCATATGCCAAAAGGAACATTCAAGGGAGGGGTTTTAGGTATTTTGCAAGAGGAAACTCATTTTTTGAAGAAGCAGCCACAGTGCCGATGCTGATGGCCAGTAGCTCCACAGTGCTCTATGTTTTGGGGGCTGCAGTGGCACTGAGAACCATGCTTCCCTTAATCCTCTTGAAGGCTGACTATAACTTTGTGTAAGTATTTGAGCTGAATCTTCTCAGAAATGGCCTGAAACTGAATTTGAGAGGAAATGTAGCCTAAAATGCTTCAGCCTTTGGCCATTCCCCATTGGACTGACACCACATCCTCCCTCCAGTGATGGTGAGCATCAGGGTGCTCTGGCAAGAGCAATTCATCTGCATCAGGGATACAGGCTTTTGATTTTGACATATTTATGCATAACTCCACTCTGCAATTCTCAATAACCAGGTTTGAAAATCTCTAAATCACTTTTCAAAACAGAATTTTGTTCAGGAAAATCACAGAAGTCTTCAGAAAAAGCCCTACATAACCAGCTCCAGCTTGATTGATTGGCATTAAATTAATCCTATTGCTGCTTTCTAAATGAGGAGGCCAGAAGAAATGTGTTCTTCTCCATCCACTGTGTACACAGAGGTGGAACAATATAATGTGACAGAGTAATTAGAAACTGTAAATTAAGATCTCACCTGGATGTAGAAATAACCTAAATCTTGAACATTTCACTATGGAATCATCTTTTTTATTTAGTGTTGCCATTTGACTGCAACAAATGTCAGACCATGCAGCAGTCTGAAATCAGCAATATCACAGGCACATCATCCTGATGACTTTAAGAGATCTCTAATTGCACTGCTGCTCCACAATCTCTTGTTGTTTAGGGAAAGCTGACAACCTTGCCTTCCTGACAAAAACTGTTCCAGATGATTCAGACGAGTTACTCGTGACAACCACTTTGCAAAAATCTTCTAATATGAGTCATTTTATGGTGATTCATTTACTTTTCCATCATTTTAAAACAAGCTTTCCAGTGTGAAAAAGTTTAAAGACCTCTTTGAAAAGACAATTTGCAATTGCAGAGCTCTATTTTTCACTAGAGACAGAATCATTGCTTTACCAAAACAAAGTTCTTCTGAGCAATTTTCATCTATTTCTGGTCTTGTAAACCAAGCCCAGTCTGAGTGCAATGTTGAAAACTGTGACATCAGATATTCTGGGAGGGTTACTAGGCGACGCTGCAAAGTTCTGCAATGTTATTCAGAATCCCAAGCTTTCTCAAATCTGCAGTCATTATGTTATATTCACCCATCTAATAAATATCTGGAGCAATGACATTAAAAGTTTCTTTTCGAATGAAAATATTTTCTTCAAAAGTTATTTTTTTAGGTCTTGCAAAGCAGCTGTGATTTTCTTTTGCAATGAATATTTGTTTTGCTAAGGAAGTGTAGGGTAATCTCTATACAAAATTGGGAGCTGTTGAAATCTTTTAATTAGGGAATTTTATACTGGATTTGAGGTCTAAAATTTTTTTCTAAACTGCCCCAGAAGACCATAATTCTCACCAGTCCTTAACAGAGAGTTCCACTGGGAGTGATATACACTTACACTTACAAAAAATGTATCAACGTATTTAACCAGTTGCAGTGGATGTGTGGACAAATTGGCGAACATAACCAAGGGAAAGCCCCTAAGAATGGGAATGTCACTGACATTTAAACTCCCTGAGAGCCACCATCTGTGAGTAATCAACCACGAGTTAGCAGAATTTTGTAGAGACCAAAAGCAAAGAAACTTGTCTTTAGTGCTGCTATACTGGTAGCCTTTTTAGCCTCTGCTAAATACAGAGAAGGTAAACAGTCAAACCTGGATTGAAGGAGGAAATTAAATTACAGGCAATTAACAGAACACAAAAACAAAGTCAAATTTGAAATGATGTCCTCATCAAATGCTCCTTTCCCAAAGGACAAATGATTGCAAAAGAGCAGAAGATTTTACATACTGGGCATGCTCTGCTCTGCAGTTGTTTAGACTCTGGAGGGAGCTGAGGATACTCTTTCAGGAGCCCAGATTTCATACATCACATTTGTAGGTTAGAACCACCATGCCCAGAGAAAAGAGCCTGAGGCTTTTGAAGACACCGAAAGAAGCTTTGGCTGTACAAACATAATTCAGAAAGATAAGTCACTTGATGTTCTTGTTAAAAAAAAATAAATAGCCCAATGATGTGCAATGTGCAGATCTGTATGAGTAGTCATTTCAAATGAATGACCTCATGTACAGTGCAAAATCTGTCTTTCTTATACACAAATTAGTGGTTTGCATTTGTCCAGTAAAGCAAGACTGAATAATGTATAATAATAATTAATTTCTTGGGAAGACGATCAGCTCCCTTTCTATATTTGTGCCATTATAGTAGTCTCACAGCATTTTCAGTGTGTCCTTATGATCCCAGAAATTTGGATTTTTACCTCTTTTGTGACATTTTATTAGGAAAGTACAGAGTTTTCTCCACATTCCCACGGGGGCTGAACTCTAAGCTTAACTAAAACTCTACAAATCTCTTCCTGCTAAGAATAAGTTTACATTTCCACATTGTACCTATCTAGGAAAAAATGTAGAAAAACCTGGTGCTATTGAGTTCTGTAAATAAAGAACATTAGCACATGGTTCTGGAGATCTTTCTGGCAAAACTGTTCAGCTATTCCATAATAGGCATGAAAGACAACTACTGTTCTTTCTTATTTCAAAAATTTTCTCAAGTAGGACTTGTTTTCTGCCTCTAGCAGCTTGTTTCCCCTCAAGCCTGTTGATACAGAGAGCTGTCTATCAATATGTTATTTTTTTTTGATACCTGCAATACTCATGCTTACAGCCTAGAGCAAAAGGTAGAAAAAATTATGAAGGTGTTTCAAACATTCTCCACTTCATGTATTCTCCCTGATGGTCAGAAAAGCTGAGCCATGGAGGCATATAGCACTGCCTAATAAATGGGACAAGGCAGACACACACGAATGGAAAGAGACACATTGGTGACTTTATGTGGCCCACAGATAGATGCTTCCATGATCTGCTAGCATTAATCAAAAGCAGAATTATAGACCTCTTTATGTTTATTCCTTATTTCACTTGTATCAAAAAGATAGGCATTCTTGTTGTTCATGCAATAGCCTCCAAATCTTTGACAAGCTCAGCCACAATCAGCTTCCTGTCAAAACCACAAATGTTTACCTCAAATTGTTTAGACTTCTTCTTTTTTCCCATTCATGACCCACCAGTTTCTGCCTCCCAGATGTATCTGGTGCAATGTCTTTTAAGTCCAGCCCTGAGCTATAGGGTAGCCATAAATTTAGGCTTTATACAAGAGCAGTAATATTGTCTTAACTTTCACAAAACCCTTTGCAAACACTCTTCTTCTTGTCAGGATCAGTAATGACATTCCAAAATAAACCCCAACACAGACAAGTCAAACATATTTCAACTTTCTTATTACTCAGACATACTTTATTGGCTAGGTACTAAAAGTTCCAGTCAGAGACTAAAAACTGCAGTGGGAATTATCTCAGTGTGCATTGGCTGCTAATCTAAAAATATATGTTTGTTTTCACTCTGTTTAATAATTCTAAAAGACAATTTCAAAATAATGGATTTTGTTACTATGAACATCCATTCTTCACTATTTTATTCTGTGAGCATCTTCAGTCACATCTGGGTTGTTGAATCACTGATCCACATTTGTTAAGACTTTTGTCAAGAGCAGAGGCTCACCCAGGTTAGGGTACATGCTGAAATCAGCATGTACAGATGAAATGCACTGCTTGTGCAGGACTGCAATCCATCATGCAAGCTGTGGCACCCTGAAACTCCTAAACTCACAAATTTAACAGAATTTTTACTTTAATCTTCTGAGTCTTAGTAAATCAGTATCTGTTAAAGCATCTGCTGACCTGCTGCACTATCCCAATTACACACAGCTACTCGTCACCTGAAGGGAGCATTCTTATCTCCTGCCAACACAACATTAATTCTACCTCTAGACAATAACCCTCTGTCAGAAGCATATTTTCCAGACTGAAATTTCTAGGGATTCAAAATATTTTATTAAAGGCTTCACAGTCTAAATGCCAACAGTGTTAATTCTCTTCTCTGTTGAGTTCCCCCAGGGAGGAGTAAAAGAGCCAATTTAGCTGACTGGCCCTTGTTTTCAGAAGCTGACAATATCAAAAAGAGCTGTAAGATAGAGGCTATAATCCCACAATATTAGATTTTTTTGATGTTCAGCTCTAAGTGAAGCGGATGCTGAAGTTACTGGTATACATAATAGTTGCCCCTTGAAATGAGCTATGTAATTAATACAGAAATATGAACACATTAAGTTAAAAGTTAAGTAGCACCAGCATAAAGCTTGATAGCAATGTTGCTTTCATTAAACATCAAGAGGAAGAAAAAACATATAGAAAACCTATGATTCTCTTTAACTGCTCTTGTTCTCTCAGTGTCTCACAGTAGAGTACTAACATGTATGATCTGGTACACAATGGATTTGCTATCCTTATATTGTATATATATTGTATATATATTGTATCCTTGTGTTGTATATATATTATATCCTTCCATAATATATCCTTATATTACCCTTATTATGTTATACACTTTAATGTATTTTTATTAATATGATCATTTCTATTAATATGATATTGCTTCACAGTACCTTTGTAAATAGCAATACTGTTTGATAGATCCAAAGAAGATGTAGAAGAAATTATCTCAAACTGCATTAATTATCTTGCAACATACAGGCAAAGCCACACCCTATATGCAAATGTCTTGCAAATCCCATCTGAAAACAATCTGAAAATAGAAACTTATTCTTTATCACGAGGTTTTTGCAATGTAATACGTTCCCTTGCTTAATTCATTAAAAAAAGGTTTTACCCAACATCTTGAAATTAACCCCTTAGAGAATTTGAACAATTCACCAAGACCCAAAATGAAAATCTACCTGGATGCCAAACTTTGCATATTCAGTGTTGTGAAGAGAAATAGATTCATGGGTGAAAGATCATTTCTCATTAAGAATGCCCTGACAGAAGAATGAACCTTTTCTGAACATCATTCATTATTCTCTACGTGATGTTGGCAGCACCAGCAGCCTAACTAGATTCACATCAGAACCTGCACAGAAATCTAGGGAGAAGCCAATGGGATGGCAATCAGGATTAGCTTTTTTGTATTAAATTTCAGAACACAGTACCTAAAACTTACAAGAAAATAAAAGATCAGTCTGATGGCAATCTGCCTTGCTCCAACCACCTGGTGAGTACAGAGCAAAGAGGGCATCTGCAAAACACAGCAGACACATCCAGGCATCTTCAATCTTGGCATCTCCATCCCAAGGATGAAGGATGTCACTGAGGAGGAGTCTGGCAGAGGCAGAGTTTTTTATTCCATCAGGATTGCCAAGGGTTTGTGAGTTTATTTTTAGCAGAATCCTTGAAAATTCAGATAATAAAGGCAACAAATCTAAAAATCTATCAGATATATAAAATATTGAACTACACCTATAGGAAAATCTAAATACAATACAGAAAATATAATATGTAAACAGCCACTCATTACATCATGGTGGGTGAAAACTCCAGTCAGAGAGCCCTTGGAGGTGGGCAGGAGGACTGGAATGTAATAAACAAGCAGACAGACTCATTTGGAAGAAGAAGAATAGAGAAGGATCTGCCTCTAATATAAAAGTTTGATGAAATCACTACACTGAAGTTATTGTGCTGGCAGGTTCCACTCTGACAGTGGAGTAGCACAAACTGAGACCCAGTGAGTAATGAGGAAGCATCACCAAGAAGAGTCATTACATCTTCCAGGGCTCTACAGATCCTTGTTTATTAAATTTCTTCCAAAATCTTATACTAAAGCAACTTTACAAAACTTAACACAGTAAATTTAAAACCTGCAACTTTTAAATTTATTGTACTAAATGTCAAAAACAATGACTGAATTTAAATGCACAGATGTTTAATTAGACCTACCTTACGTCTTTTTAGGTAGCACCTGCTGGTCTCCACTAGCAGACTTCGCTAAAGAACACTATTTCATCTACTTCAGAGAACTCAGCAAAACCCATTTTCTTATTTTTACCCTACCATGCATTCCCTTCTCTTGCAATTAGTCCTCTACTAGTAATTAGCAACTGTCTTGCTCAGTTTTGGACCACTTTTATACTAAAGGAAACAAGGGCTAGAACTCCATATTATATACTCTATTGTATAGAATAATTAAAATGTCAGACATAAAGTTTTCCTTTTGATTAATCTGTTTACTAATACTGTGAATGACAGAGAGAGTAAACAGCTCTTGCTTATTTCTACTGTGTGCAGGGTGTTGTCATCCTGAAGTGCTGTAGTTAACACATTTCATAACACAGTATCTCATGGGATGAAACAGTTTCCCAAAATTAAAAAGGGAGGGGTGACTGTTTTAATTAACCTGCTGCTACTAAAATTCTAGGGATATTAATTCCACATATCTAAATAGGTGTAAGATAAAATTTTTCTTGTTAACAGAAGAATTGTTCTTGATTTCCATTTTTAGTATGTATTCTTTGCCCACAGGACAGTTACATTCCTTTAATATAAGCAGACAGCTTTTCACAAAAATTCAGTCCCATAAATAAAATCAATGCAGCAAAACAAAGAGAAGCATTCAGACTGTGGCTTTCTTTCAATTAGAATAGAACAAAAGCTGTAGTCACTGTGCAGCAGGGAAAAGCAGAGGAAGAGAAAATACATTGTCCATCTTGATAGGACCAGGTACTTGAGGAAGAAGAAGAGTGAAAAATGCATGATGCACTGTGTTCATGTGCTGACTGCAGAGAATGGGCACAGAGCCACTTTCAAAGTGAAAAATAGTTTTATGAAATTATTTCATCTATTCATCCAGATCTCTAAAACATCCAAAAGTGATCCTGCACATTCTCAGTTACAGAAAACCCCAACTAACTTCAAATATTCAGCACAGCAAAGTCATGTCTTGAGAATAGTTAGGAAATTATTTTTAAAATGGTCTAGGATTTCAACTAAGCAGGTTTTTAAAAGTCAAATCCAGAAGGAGCTGGCATGCTTGCACCTGAAAGCATGCAAAACACCAACCAATATAATGCAGCTGTAACCAAAACTATTAATCTTTCACTTTCCAGAACACCAATTTAAGTGAAAACTTCTTAGTAAAAGGGAATTTAAACAGTATGCAACCCAGGATTTAAACCCACTCACTTTTTAGCTGTCTGCAAGGAGACCTTTAACCCACTTTTTATAATGGAAGATAACAGATATATGCTATAACACTAGACACCATACATTATTTTACAGCTATGCACCACGAGTAACTTCTAATTTTACTCATTCCCTACTTGCAGCCACTAGAGATGAATCCCAGCATGGTTGGGAACCTTGTCAGAACAAGACATAAAGATTCAACACGTCAGAGGTTGGGGATAGAATCAGGCAATTCAGTGAAAATGTGCAGCTCCAAAGGAAGTGTAAAACACGAGGAACTTCCTGCTGAAGGTGAAGGACCATGCAGGAGCAGAGCTGGATATCAAACAGCCAGTTCTTCCCTTTCTAGCCTATTTTTTTCCTATTGTTCTTTGCCATCCTTCTCAAAGTCTATTATAATGAAGCATTTTTAACCTGTTTCTTCAAGAAATGAGGCATATGCGGCTGCATCGCCTGGCCATCTGTCAGTTTGCTATTTTCCCTCAAGCACATTTTGAACCTGTTGAACAATTTCAGCCAATTTGACAGAAAACTAAAGGTTTCAGACACAGAAATTTTGGCATATTTCATCAAAAATCAAAGCAAAAAGAAGAGAAAAATCCTGTGTATTGCTGTGTATGGGCTGGCAAGGTGGATGGCACAGCACACAACACTTGGGGGTTGACAGGGATGCTGGGGAGATGGAGCTGAGCTCCACTCGTGCAAATCCACTGGGAACTGCTTCCTCATCAACCAATGTTACTACCATTGTGTCTGCAGCTTACAGCCAAAAATCAGATCATATTACCAGAATAATATCTTGTTCTTTTGGTTTTGTTCACCTTTTTCCTCCAAATGGCTTTCAAGCCAAGAAAAAGATCAGTCTGATGGCAATCTGCCATCAGATTTCTTTTTTTGTTCACCAGAGGAATGGGGTACATCGGTGAGAGAAATGGCAAGAAAGCCAGAGGTGCTGTGATCATTCTATATGCATGTACTGGAAATCAACACATGTGACCAGGATGGTCAGAGTGTTGGAAATAATATAACTTTTAATTTTTTTTAATTATTTCTCTAGTCAGGTTTTGTTTGCCTTTGCCTTGGGGAAAGGAATTTTAAGGTTTTTTTTATGGGGATGTTGCACCACTCAACAGAGATGAGTTTAACCACACAACAGACTGGGAGTAGCCCAAAAGACAACCAAAAAGATAAGAACCACCAGCAGAACATCAACAGCCAACAAACATCTACCCCAGACACTGCCCCTGGCAGAGCTGGAGATACTTGGTCCAGAAAAGACTGATAAGGAAATCAAGGAGTGACGACCTAATTAACAACAGAGGCAAAGAAATCCAGATCCAATAGGAAACCAAATACTAAGAACTATGCAACTTGGGACCAATGAACATTGACCCAATGGATTTCTATGAGGTTTGGATTTTATAAAGTTTGGAAAAATCCAGTAAAACTCATGTGTATATGGAATATTTTACGTGACACATCCTGGCAAGAATAAAGTAATGCCTGATTCTCTATCACTTCAAATATAGTGTTAGAGGGTTTCCTCTTTTCTTCCTGATTTTGATGACAAGAGGCCCAGAATAACCAGACACAGAATTTTCCATCTAGCTCATATAATCTCTGGGCTTGGTCCATGAACACTGGAGATTCTGAATTATTCAACAGCACATAAAAATCCTATAACCGTTTTTAGTTATTGCATGCTACTGTCTCCAGGCAAGGCCTGAACAAATATTAGTTTGGTCTTAACTGTCTCCAGCTGCGACCAGGAGGGAAGGAGCATAAAACAAAAGGGAGTGATACTTCCATTGATGTCCATACTCATAGCTCCTAGGTATCAACAAATTAGGTTTTCCTGAGGCAAATAGCATCTGTTTCCAAGCAATCACATTTAATTATCATTCCTGTGTCTGTTCTCTAGCAAACCAATTCTTTTTTATATCTATTTACAGTTTTTAAATCTTCCAGCTATAATGAATGATGCATCTAGGTATATGCAAAAAAAAAACACCTTTTAATTTCTTTAAATCTGCTTAACACCTTAAGAAACTTTCAAAATTTTTTGTAATGGGAAACAGTACATATTTTTATGTACCTGCCAGCTTCACATTATTTGTGGTTTTATAGATTCTCATCATATATTCCCTCAATCATCTCCCTTTCTAGATGGATGAATTCCAGTCCATTTAGTATCTTTTCCCTGAGAAACCTTTTAGTGCTTTTGACCATACTTGACCATCCATGTTACTCTTTTTCATACATTTCCAGTGCTGGGCATGTCCTCCCTGAAAGGGCAGAGCCAGAACTGCACGTTCAGCCGGTGGACAAACAGGGAATAAGCGATGGTGAAACAATGTCCTTAGCTCTGTTCTCATTTCCTTTACTAATAATGTTTCTGATTCTATTTTATTGCTAAGAAACAGATTAATTCTTCAGAGATGTCCACAATGACTAAGATCTCCTCCCTGAACACTAATAGAGGATTTAGAGCCCATTTTTAAATCTGTAGCTGTTTATTTTTCTCTTGTGCATTAATTTTTGAAGCACTAAATTTTATATCATTTTTCTTTCACCCAGTCAGTGTTAGGTTTCTGTTATTATTTCCCTCTTCCTTCCACTCCCCCATTTTTAACATCTGCATCTTATAAATCTTCTCTGTATTTCAAATACCATAGGATATAAACTTATCTTTATGTCTTTGTGGCTTGCACCTACAAGTTCTACCAGCAATATAAAATAGATCACAACAGTGAAACTAGCTTGACATTATCAAGGAAAATGTTAAATCAGCTCTAATAAGATATATTTAAAGTCAAATTAATTTTGTAGATTTTCACATTTAAGCATTCAGTAACATTGTCAGTGCTTTCATCCACACCCCTCTACAGCTTCTGGTAAGGGTTTTGTGCATCTCATAGATGTAGATAGATATATATATAGAAATATATATATATAGTGTCTATGTCTTTACATAATGTATATTTTTAAAAGACTTTCTGAAGTCTATGGCTCACTCTCAGCCATTCTCAGCAGAATTATCAGCATTATTTGCAATGTGATTAGGAAGTGTTAAATACAGTTTTGTGCAGTGAAGATACACTATGACAATATTTGAGGGGATTCAATGAGTCACCCAGAGTTTGATTCCGTGCAAGCAGGACTGCATAACAAAGTGTGAAGGCAGCATCTCATCGGCAGTGCAGTCACACACTGCCTCCCTCATTGCAAATTCACTCACGTGCCATTATGCTACTTTTTATACAATATGATATCTGCCTATTCTTAGCAAGCATTGCCTTGAATGCAAGTGGAATAAAGTATAGCATGACTGCCCCTTGTGCTATTTTAAACAAATACAGAGTGAAAGCCAAAGTGTTTTCACAGACAATGGGCTTAGGCAGAAGGGTATTATATCAGGATTCATAAGTACTCCACTTAACCTAGGCTGCATAGTTACCTAACAACTGCAATAACCAGAGGTGTTCTGTTTAGTAAGGCTCATTTTTACCAACAAAAAAAAAAAAAAAGGTAAACGAAAAAATTCTATTTTTCAGCTCTTGATTGCAGCTTTTTTAGTGTCTGAGTTTTTGCTTCTGTGTTTTGCAAGAGAGCTGACAATACCAATGTGGTTGAAAGAATTCTGACAAGTTGCCAGACATTATAGCAACTAATTTCAATAAAAGAAAGGATATTTTAAAGGACTGGGAATGTACTGTCATCATCAATAAAAAAATACCACATTTCTTAGAAGCAAATACTGTCTACTTTGATGGAGTTATGCCTGGCAAAATTTTAAGGATTTTGGGTGGAAGAAAAAACCATTCCTTACTTCAATCCTAACAGTAATAAAAAGTTAGCATACAACAGAATCCCTGCCTCTGCAGCACTTCAATAGAATACCCACTACCTTTATCTCTGAAGAGCTCCAATCCCCATCTGCAGGAAAAAAATAGATATGGATCTGATACTTTGTGAAGGCCAGAGAAGTTGCATCTGTTTACCCAGTTATTAATTTAAAAGAAATTATAGGGTTAGAAGGGATGCTTGAAGGTCATAAAGTCCATCTTCTTGCCCCAAAGAAGTTCAAATGCCTCTTATCCCTCCTGACAGATGGTTGTTTAGGATGTCCACAGATGAATATGGCATTAATTCTAAAGGAAATTTATTTTAGTGTTGGCACTAAAAATGATTCTACAGAAATATTTCTGAGTCAAAAAAAAATCAAAGGAAACTGGCAGGAGTAGAACATACAGTTTAAGATAACAATTTTCCCTGGAGGAAAGTTGGAACAGCTCTGTATCCTCCAACAAAGCATAGGACAAATATCAACAAAATTCAAGTAGAAGCATCAAATAAAAGTTGTAACAAAGTCCTAAAAATAAGAAATAAAAATGAATATATAGACAGGCTGTTTACTAAAGCAAATCCAGAATAAAACTTGATATATAAAAAAAGTATGTCAAGGAGGAACAGAATCACTATAGATTGCAACTCCAGTCATTGTTAACAAAACTGACTTCTATATGAAGTACATATTACTGATTTACCAGAAAGGTGACAATGACTGTTACAAGTATCTTTAAGGACAAAAACATTACAATAATGGAAGACTTCAACAACACTCACATACCCTGGGTAGCTGTCAGTGTAGGTGATACTGAGACAAAGTTTTTGCAAAACATAAACTTTTGGTTTTTAGAAAAATTTGTTAGGTACCAAAAGAAAAATCCTATCTTTTGACTTTGAACAAAAGGTACCTGTGACCTAATTCAGGATATTTGCTTTCAAAGGCAACTGTTTCTGCACACAACCAAATCATGAAATAGAGATGAAAGGAAATCATAGGTACAGGAACAAATCTGTCATAATAAAAACGAGTGAACACAGTTCTCATACAGTTAAGTCACAGCACTGCAACTTGTTAGAATTATCTGTAGGGCAAGGACAAGGCAGTTGATAGGCTGTGCTTGAATTTTCTAAAGGCTTACAGGGATATTTCTTAACCAAAAGTTCATAAAATGCCACGGGAATGTCTTCCTGTGGATTAATAACAGATTAAAAGGATAGGAAAGTAAAGTAGGAATAAATAGTAGGACTTGAAATGAAGCATCTGGCCTGAGGCTTATGCTATTTAGTATTTTTGCAAATGATCTGGAAAAGGGGCATCAGGGTAGCAACATTTGCTACTGGTGACAAATTATTCAGGGCAGTAAAAAGGCAAGTAAACTGCAAAGACTTGCATAGGAATTTCATGGTTCAGAAAGATTGGGCAATAAACGCACGGAAAAAACTCAGTATAAATAAATGTAAAGTAAAACACGTGGAAAAGGAACTTTAACTGTAGATATTCAGTGACTGAGCCTAAAGTAGCTATTATCTTTCAGGAAAGCTATCTCAGAGTTATAACAGCACCATGAAAACATCATCTTGATACTCAGAAGCACTTAAAAAGGCAAATAAAACATTAGGAATTTTTAGAAAGGAAGGGAAAATGAGAGAGAAAACATGATTATGCCATTTTATAGATCCAAAGCAAGACTGCTGCTGCATGAAATCCAATTTCCCCATTTCAGAAAGCACCAAAGACTAGAGAAGGTACAGAGAACTGCAGCAAGAGTGATCCAAACTCTACAACACTCAGAGACAACAACAGAGGAAATTCTGACATTTCAGGATCCCCATAAAGTGGAAATCTTAGGGTAGAGGAGAAACTCATTTTTGAAATGTCAGCATATGTTGATTCTGAAACACAATATGCTTCTGGGGACTCTGACAGCTGTTGCTGGAATTACAGCTAAACTGCTGAAGTTTCAAGGCTCAAACACACTGAGGGCAGCCCTGTTACTCAGGGGATCTTAGTCCCTGAGAGCAAGGATCACTGCAGTCCTTTGTTCATGGCCTGCACAGCAGCCCCAGCCCTGCATATCCTGGATGGATGGGATCTGTTCTGCTGCAGAAGACTGAGCCTCAAAATTCCCACTGAAGACTTGAACCAAGGTCCTGGAGGGCTCTCCACCTTGTTCTGGGGCTTCCAGAAATCCCACACTCTGGGACCTGGATAGGAGAACTTATGGAAGCTCCTCTTGAAACTCAGACACTCATTTATCAAACAATTGTCATAAAAGAATTAAAGCTTGAAAATTATTATTTCCAACAATATGCACAGTCTGAAAGATAAGACTACATAGAAACATGTAAGGTAAAAGTGCTCGTGCATGAATAGCTATGGACAGATTTAGAAAAGAAATTAAAGACCAGCTTCAGATCTTTTCTACCATCTAACAAGCATGTTTAAAGTAAGTAATATTGCTACCTTGCTTAAGGTTCCAAAAAACACCAACAGTGTTGTTGGCCAGATTTCCTGAGTCAACAAATGTGTCTACAGACAACTTCCCAGCTACACATATTCTATTTCTAAAGTGTATCTCCAAGGAAATTCAGAAGAAATTTTTAGTCACAAAAACTCAGAGAAAATTAAAA
This sequence comes from Pyrgilauda ruficollis, assembly GCF_017590135.1. Taxonomy (NCBI): domain Eukaryota; kingdom Metazoa; phylum Chordata; class Aves; order Passeriformes; family Passeridae; genus Pyrgilauda; species Pyrgilauda ruficollis. Next base: position 7,968,495 of record NW_024528821.1, on the reverse strand, counting down.
CCATTCAGTTCTACAATAAAGTTTACAGTAATAATGTGACCTCAATATAGTAATAATGTGACCTTACATTTACTTCATTACCAATCCTTCAACTGAAATTAAAGATTAATATGTACATCCTGTTTTTCTTAGAAGGAACAGAAGACACTGGTTTCTTATTTACTTTTCCATTTCTTTCTCTCACATATGCCTGTATCATAGCTTCAAGATTTCATGCATTTCCAAAACAATGCCATTTCTGACCTTCTCAACACTCTTTTTGTTATAAAGAAAGCAAAACAACAATTTTGGAGCAGCTATTGACAGAGACTCACAGTAGCAATAGCATAGGATTTACTGGATGGAGATGTCTCAGCTTGAAAGAATCCAGGCAAAATTTCATTCAGTATCAGCTAACAGCTATCCTTTCTAGCTTTAATCAGTCTCAGATTGGAACAAGAAATTCAGCTGAAGCCATCAAGTTCCTCCCATTTTGATCAAAGTCATAATGTATCTCATGGTTTCCAACCAAAATCTCTAACAACCTGACGCTCTCAAAATTTATAAATTCCTTCTTTTACTTCTACCCTGTTTTACTGAGATTAAATAAGTCAGCTTCAAATTTTACAGATTTCATTAAATGCTCACACAGCTTTAGAAAATATAGAGGCCAATTTGAAGCCCAGAATAACACAGCACTTCTTTGGACTGATCCCTAACCCTCAACATACAGTGGCACCAGTTTGAAAAACTAGTATTTACAGCTGGTAAATGACTTACTGCAGTAGAAACTTCAGCCCATTTGAATTCAATGGGAATGCTGCCATGAGATCAATTTGGACTACAGTTTCATCGTTTTGGTGCTATTGCACCAAAAGTTTCAAATTTTTCACAATTAAAAAAGCATTTTTTATTATTTATGTGGGTTAAATATCTGTGTATATGTATTAAAAACAACCTATTAAACATTTTTAAAGTAAAACTCAATGGAATAACTTTATCATGGGTACAGTAAACCATCCTTTTATATATCATTTGTAGCCACACTACTCTAAAGTTCAGAGCCCATCAATTAGTAATTATTTCAGTGTGTTACAGTCATTGGAGGAACGGAGAAGGCCCAGAAGCACAGCTGTTCTTCCTCTCCCTTAATTTGATTCAGTTAGGGGCTTTCCAATGAATTTGCTGCAGCTGGGTCAGACTGTTCACTCAGTTCTAAGTATATTTAATATATTGGAGAAAAATTCATACAGAACATGAATAACCAGCCCCTTACTCATAGGAATGACAGCTCTTCCCTCAAGTGAGGGAACATGGAATAGACCTACTCACTTTCCTGATCATCTTTTGATTACAGAAATAGTCTAAAGTTTCATAGATTAGTTTTTATAACCAGTCTTTAACACTGTGTTAAATGTAATGACTCAATCATTTTTGTTGCTGTCGATGGGGAAAATTTCAAAGTACTCAGGTTAATCTTTTGTACGGTAATTCAGACAAGTAGACGTATATTTCTTGAAAGAAACGCTGAAGAGAATTGCAGAAGATTCTAGACAAACATGCAAAGGGAACATGCCAGGATTATAGGAGACGTGATGACTCAAGATATATCATGTGTGTAACTAAAAGTGTTGTAACCATAGTGAGTAATTGAAAGATGCATCATCAATGCTAGTTTCTTGAGCAGCCAACAAGGATGGGTAGAGATGGGTGGCCATGGGGGCTGACAGATTTCATTCAGCTCTTGACATGTCTCTTGCCTATCTGCAATTGCTGTATTTGAGTGAACTTTCTGCTGTGCCAGCAGTAACCCAGGCATATAATTACAACATCTTTGAAAAAGCTCATCTGAGAAACAAATAAGCTTGCTTAAAAAAAAATCTTCATATTGCCCTGACTCATAAATCTATGATGCACTTAATTAAATTCAATAGGCAATTTTAGGGAGAGATAAACAAATTAAAGAACCTCTACTGAATGACAGAAAGTTCCAAATAAACATAACCCATTTTGCATTTTAATTCCAGAATTGTTTGTTGTTGTCAGGGCTGATACCTGCTTTATAAATACTCTTGAAAAGAGTTCTCAGATAATGATATTAAAGAAACCTACCAAAAAATACTTTTTTAAATCTGATAACTCACTCCATCCTCCATGGACACATAAGAGAAAGCTGAGAAAGACAATGGCATTTTTTTATTATGCCAAGAAACTCTTTAAAGATTTTTCTCCTCCTAACTCCTCTGGAGAGCAGCAATTAGCATGCTGTTTGTCCAGATCCATCAACAATGGCACATACAAAGCTGTAAATATGCCACACATGTGTCAGATTTATTATGGTTCCCTCCAGTCTGACAGATTTATACATTGTCTTTTTCTTGAAAAAGGTAGAACTGCTGTAAGAAACAAAGAAAATAATTTGCAGACAGCAGTCATCAGCTATGTGTAAGAACCCATATGAGGCTATCCAGACTCCAGTGTTATTCTCCATCACCTTGGAATCCCCATTTCCTCCACTCAGCCTCTCTCCCACCACCTCTAGAGAAGACCATCCCCTGCTGTCATGCCTCACCATTTGTGTTTGTCAGCTCCAGAATCCCATTCAATGTACAATCAGGGAACAGAGAGCAGTGCAGGCAGAAGCTGTGAATTCTGCTCAGGAGAGATCTTTTCCATTTAGGTGTCATGGAAAGTTTTCCCTGGGCAGACTGAACCAGCCCTCAAGTCTCTCAAGCCTGAGAATCAGCAGACAGCTCCTACCTCCCCTTTTCTCCTGCCCACGTTCTTCTTCACAGATTGTTCTCCCAAGCACCAAAAAGCCAAGTTCTGTCACTCGTGTCCCTCTCCCACTGCTGAGCACTGCAGACAAATGTGTTCTGTGGGCAGGGGGGGATTTCTGTCAGGAAGTGCTACCCCAGGCCGTGCCCGTTCACTGCAGCTGCTGGGGGAGGTCAGGGGTGGGCAGAGAGAGATAGCAGCAAATGACAGAGAGCATTTGTTTTCAACAACTGAAAAAGTAATGGCAAAAAAACATCTAGAGGAGCTGACAGGTGGTAAATCATGAAACGTTTCATATGGAGTTTTTAAAAGATATAGGAAAGCACCATGTGGTGCTCCCACACAGAGTTTTTTAATATATGTGTGTCTATCGATGAAACAGGGAGCAGAGAAGGTGTGCTCACTGCAGAAATGTTATATGAGTGCTTCTCAGCTCCTTGTCACTGGGCTTCTTTCATTCCACCTGCCCAACCTGGAATAGCATCCCAGTTTCTCTAAGTCTGGCATCTTCTCTGTTCTTGTCCTCCCTTTATTCATCTCATAGTAACCACTCCTCATTTCTCAGCTCTTTGTTCTGCTCCTCTTCAGGGGCTCTGTCTCCTCTAGAGACCTGGGGTAGTTTATGACCCAATTAAACCCTGTACTAAGTAATCATTTCACACCCTCTTTCATGCTTTTTTTCATTAACGTCCTAGTTTGACTACATTCTGCACAGATTAAGACTTTCTTGATGCCTGTGACGTGAGGTGGCTGAAAAGAGAAAACTTATAGATATTTATAAATAATAATTTTGTTAAGTAAGGACAGGGCCTCCAATGTTTAAGAGGAAAGTCTATATCTTGTTTAAATTGTGTATTTTCCAAGGTCTTTAAAACTCTCAAGTGAGAATTTATATTTTCAATCAATTAGATCATTCCAAAGTGTCCCAATGTAAAACTGCTTCTGACATGCATGATGAGCAGGAAGTTTTAAGGTTAGGCTGTGTTATTCAGTAGACAAGATGTTGCATTGTCAGCCAACTGGAGCTCTTGCATTATCATTTGAGCTACTGAAATTGCTCCTTGCCAAGGACACTTTGGTCATTTTTAGGTACTTTATGGTGAACTGGTATTTCTCACACTTGGATTTAGCACAGTTGTTTTTTCATATAATAGGAGCTCAGGCTCTGCTGTTGCAAGGATCTTGGTGACTGTGAGATGCAAAGCTAAATGTCAGACATATAATATTTATCAGAAGCAGCAAAAGAAAAGGTTGCAGTCACCCTATGTGAAATTCTGAACTGAATGAAAAGCACCATGGCTCCCAGTGGCCAAAACATCAATGTTACATACTGTAAAATTATAAATAAAATCCTTTAAAATGCAAGAAAGCCTCCATTTTCTCCAGCCAGAACCTGAGGCTATGAAGGAGTTAAATTCCAAATGTCCAAAGAGAATTAATAACTTCAGGCTGTTATTTGAGGATTCAGGTAAACAATACAGAGTGAAGTACAGCAAAACATCTGCAAGAGCATCCCTGAGATGCTTCCTGCTTCCCAAACCAAGAATATCAGATCTACATCCTCCTCCACTGCATTCAGCACTAAAGGAAAATATAAAGGAGGGGAATCACAATTGTAAGTGAAAGTTAAGTGGCATCATGGGGTGTATTTCATATTCCTGAACAACCCATGTAACCCTCACGAGAGACCTACTGCAAAACACAACTGGATTATGGCAGTGCAAAATGACCCAACACCACACAGCTGCTACAAGGTCTCTAGGAGAATCGTGAAACTTTGAATAAGCTTGTGACAAAATGTATTTTGTTCATTCCTAACAATGGTAAATCAGTGGCTGAATTAATGTTACAGAAATTTTGCAAATATTTTAGCGCAAGTTATCCAGACCAGTAAAACTGATCCTTCCTTTTATTGTTTCCCATTCAGAGTCAAAATTTTTGTGGTGTCTGATTAAGATATTCATGAGTCCAAATTTCACCTTGAAATGTCAGAGATGAAATTTAAAAAATTTAAATCAAAGGTCCCTATTGTTGAGTGGAAAACTAGTTTGAAACCTGCATTTCTCTGCCTTCTGTTCCTTAGAATAACTTATTCTGTACAGTAATTGCTGCATGTGTGAAAAACAAATTTATCTCCCAAATGCACATATTTCCAATGATCTTAAAGAAGAGTGATTCAAACAGATTAAAATATTCAGCAGCAGTAATACTACAGTGATTGGGTAAAAATCCTATAGAATTCTGCTAAAAGAAGAAATATGTGGAAAAATAATTTAATGCAAACAATCCTTCCCATGTGAAGCGTGCAGAAAGCTATTAGTGATGGAGAGAAATTTGCAGTGCATTTAAGTTAATTTAGGAAGCTTGCCAAAATAATTACAAGAAATTCCACAAACTTTTCAACCCAGGTGGAATCCTTTCATTTAATGAGCTAAAGGAATAACAAATATCTTGATGAGTGTGAATTTTAAGTACTGTCTAGTCCTTGCTCAAAGTCAAGACCCTCTTCTTATGGTATCAAATTCCATGTATCACACTGCCATCCCCATGGTAACCAAGAGACCACCAAAATTTCAGGGAGCAAACAAACTACATACTCCTACTTGACTCATTATGCACTGAGAAAGATAACTTTTTATTCCTACATTACAGCGGTATTGTGACAAAGCTGATGTGAAACACAGCCACTGCCATGTCCAAATGTTAAATAAATTCAAGACAACCACTGAGATCAATCATCCCTCATAGAAAACACTGCTCTAGTTGGCAGTGGAGGCAGTGTGTCTGGGAACACTGAGCTGGGAGACAAACAGCTTATAAGAGTACTTTTAGCTATGTTTGGAGCCTTCAATCAAGAGTCCAGAACAATCAGGAGACAACTCTAACTGGTGAAGCTATAGCCCAGGTTACTCTCTGGAGCAGGGCCATCTGCCTAGGTCCTTTCTTTGGCCCTCCATAGTTGCAGGCAGCATCTTTCTAGAGACAGAACAACATTCATGTCAGAACTGCAGCTGAGGAGGAAATGTGAGGTGAAGTTACCCATATGTGTAATGCAGCAACAGGTTTTTCCTCTGAAGAATGAATACTTATGCTAAATTTCATAAAAGATAACATTATGCTCATGAATGCTCTCGAGGCAGCTGCCACTTGTGGGTCTGTTCTGTCTCTCCATAGGAATGGATCAGAGCTTTAAATGAGTTCAGTCCTGAGGACTTAGTAACAAATCAGGGTTCACTACATCAACAAGCATGAGTCAACCTTTCTGACTGACCAGGTAACCTACCCTGCCAAGACAGAGCTGTATCCCATCCTAAAAACCAGCCTGAGTATAGCAAATAGACTAAAGCTCTTATCTACAGCTCTAAATCCATTTATATTCTCATTTATATTCTCATATGACTTACGTTGGTTTCAGTGGGTGGCAATTCTACTTCTCTGACAGCATTTTATAACAAGAAATCTATCCAAAGTAAAGAGGGAAATACATTCTGTTTCCAACAGTGCACTCAGGATGGAAGCAGAATTTCAGCTGAAGACATACTTGTAGATGTATTTTATTAGTTTAATAGAGCACCAACAGTAAACTATGTGGAATTTATCAATTAACTTACATAAGCATAAGACAAATATTTAGCACCTCATGACAGACTGCAGTGACTGCCTCACCTGCAGTGCTGTTGAATGCACTCTACCAGCTCTACACTAGCTCTTTTCCAGCAATTTTAATTTTTGTGACTGTAAATAGTTTTCTTTTTGATTCTTATGCAAAAAGACTTTTAAGTGAGCAAAAGAAAAAAAACATGTCTGGATGTGGTTGCATTATATCTCTATTTTTATGGCTTTTCCTTGTAATGCCAAAGTACTACACATTTATTTGCTTTGACCTAATTAAGGAATACATGAAAACCTACTTTGTTAAAGTTCACTTATGCCAGCCAGCCACTGCTGCAAATGACAAATACAAGGACTTACTGGGTTACTGCTGCACACTGAAATGTAATCAAAGACTGAAATGCAAAAACATGCAATAAAAAATGCAACTGTCTTTGAAAAATAATTCTTGCTAGTGAGGATTTATTCTATATTTCTCTAAATACAAGCACAATGTATTCTCTTGAGAAATTGCAAAAGATAATGAGCTAAGTTACATAAATTCTTATACAATGAGGTTACATTGCTAATGCACAAGCCTTGGGAAAGGTATCTTAGAGTACTGACAGTAGAGTAGAAATTTGCAGAAACAATGAAACTATAACAGCAGGACCTAAACACAACACACCGACATCCAAATTCTGGTCAGCAGCACCAATGAATGTCTAAGCGCCCCTGGTACCTCATCTCTCTGCCTGGCCAGCATAAAGAGCACAGTCAAAAGACAGTGACCATCCCAGAGCATGGGATGCCACAGCCCATGTTTCACAAGAAGCTGTGGTTTGCCACAAAGAACTGCAAATGCCAATACAGCAGCTACAGCTCTGCATGGATTTTCATGTTTAAGCACAGTCTCATGGTCAGTCCCCCACATCTCCCCAGAGGAATGAGATTGATACATTGCAACATCACAGCAGAAACACAGTATTAAGAAACACAGGCTTAAGTTTGTTGCTCCTTCCCTTTCAAACACTAAATAATAAACAGTTTAAGTAAAACTTGGGCTACTGTCTTCTGCTTCACTTGAAATGCTTTGTCAGAAGCGTGAACAACACGAGATAAAACAACCACCATATCTGGAGGAGTAGCTCTTGGCTTTCCAGCTCCAGCACAGAAAGTAACAACAATGTAGCCAAAGGCTACAAACAGGCTTTTGGGACTGCGACTACTTCAACTTAAAATGGGATCAGTGCCTCTCTGTTCTCGTCTCCTTTGTGTACATGTGAATTCATCACTTCTGAGGCCATCCCCCCATCCAGCTGCTCCTGCTATCAATGACAGAGTGGAAGTCAGTTCAGAGGAATGTCTCAGAAGTCCTTCAAAAACCAGTGGGGTCTTCCCAAGGGATATTACAGCACGATTGCTACAAAGCACCAGGGAGATGCTCAGTGCTTTGCTTTCCCCAAAGGGCTTAGTCATACAGGATTGCAGGTAAGGAGAGCCCTGAGCCAGCCTCAGCTTGCTGAGTGTGCTGCTTTTCTAATTGGGGTTGATGAAGATTAAATAGATGCGCTCTCTCTCTGTTGGTCAGCAAGGATGCTGTGGCCAACACACGGGAGCAGATATTGTGCATACAACCCTACAGGTCACCTTTCTCTCCAAAGACACCTCAGACACTCATGCTGGAAGCTGTTTCTTTCACTGTTCTTGTTTTTGCTGCCTTTCAAAGCAGCTCTAGAGATTGCTGAAATGAGTCACTGCCTTTGCACAGCAGCAAGAGTAACAAAACCCTAGAGGCAGCTCCCCACCAGAGTATCCATGCTGGGGTCCTGAGGAAGGAGCCTGTCAAGATGCAGTCAGATTCTGTGGTCCATGCAAAAGTGTGGCCTCAGAGGGGAGCATCCAGGTAAAATGATGCATTGTTGGGCATACAGGAGAAAATTCTGGTTAACTTGGATATTTTCAGGTCTTAGTGTCTAGGCAATTTTACTTCTGAGACAAGTGTGGTCAAGCTATGTTTTTATAACTTCTCCTTGTAATGTCAAAGTTCCACACATTTATTTGGCATGACTTAAATATATTAAAATCTGCTGGGGTCACTCTAATCTTGAGCTTATAAGGAATTACAAAGAGAGATTCCTGCACTTCTGAAAACACTGAAAGTTTATTTTGGATGTTGGCATCATAGCAAAATTAGAGTTTCTGAAAAGTATTATCCATTTCTTCATCTCTATTTCTCTTTGTACTAGCATTCACACAGTAAATGTGCAATGACATTATACCCTTGTGTTCAGCTGAAAATGAACAATCCACTCCACAGATATACAGCTGTCATTTTGTACCTAGGATGCATGGCATATGTTGAAAGGGCATTATTATTGAAAAGGATCTCAAACTTTCAGAGTTTTGAGTTTGATATATGTAAATATTTTTAAAGTTTTACTGACAGGGGAAGTTCATTTTGTGGACTATACATCACTAAACTGATGTCAGAGAACATGATATTAACTTTCACTCATTTTGGCAGGCCATCTTCTAGAGATGCAACAAAGAACTTGGGTAAGCAATCAAGCAGCTTCCACTTTAATCCACAACAGGTCCTTTGACACCACACCAAACTGAGCACATCCCATTCAAAAAATAGTGCATGGAAGTTCATTTCCCAGTTACTCTGGTGACTTACAGGAGTACTGGACAGCTGGTTTCCCAGTTCTGCTCTGGAATACATGCACAGATAAATTTCAATAGAAACAATTTTGGGGAAGAAATTCAAAACTGCATATCCATGAGCTACTCTTCGATTTGTTAAAAATGCAAGTCCTCACTGATTAACCTTTATACGACAGCACATCTTACTATTCTTCTCTAGCATAATAATCTTGTCAGCTGTGCAAATTTGAATACCTATCTTCAAGTGGCAGCTATATCAAAAATCACTAATTTCATCATCAAAAATAAAAGTCAGTAATTTCAGTCAATCTTTGCATTGTTCAAAGGCACACTGACCAATTACATGGCAGGGCTTAGTCCAGTACTGATTAGAACTTTGTGCCTTCATTATGCAAAGTGGATCATTCAATAGTCATCAGTCACTTCTGTCCTGCTTCCCAATCCTCTCCTGAATGGTTTTAGGCAATTACCCTCCCATCACACTTGCATTGTCTGACAGTGAAGCACAAGTTCCAGTAGGTAAAAATGATAAAAAAATTATTGCCTGGACCAGATTTACAACTTGTTATAAATCCCCATGAAGAACAAATCATTGTTAACCAGAAGTGGAGCTGCTGTTTCCAGCTTCCAGTGCTGCAGGACAAAAGCACACACACCCCTCCACAGGTGCAGTACTCTCTTTGAGTACTATCAGCACTATGGGAATAACTTTAGAGACTGACATCACAATGAAAACAGCTCAGTTTATATCAAGAGTAACACTCACCAAATCCAAACCTAAAATTGAAAGAAGCTTTCTTATGTGCTCTATGTACTTTAAAATCACTGTTCAGGAAACCAAGCTCACTGCAAAATACATTCTAAGTTTCAGAGAGATCTTTGGCAAAACACCAGTAAATTTGAGGTAGGACATAAGCCCATTAGTGGGCCAGTTTCACACACACACTTAGATTTTTAGGCTGTAAATGTCACACAGCTCATGCAGTCATTAGTCATCCCTGTGCACCATACATACATACAGAGGCAAAATGAATGTGGTTGCTGACTTATAGCAAAGAATTCCTATGAACACCTATCTTGAATATAAATATTGATAAGAGTATCATTAATAATATGGGATAGCACAGTAAATTGGTTTCAGTATATAAAAGAACCTCTCAAACTTTTTCCTATAGCTGGAGTAGAACCTCTGCTGACATTTAAATAAATTCAACTCTTGCTGGGCTTTTTTTTTTTATAGCTTGGCAATTTCTCTTGAGTCTGTACTCAAAGCATCCAGATAAGCAGAGACTGGATAGTGAAATACTGAGAGAAAAGCAACTAACACAAGGTTTCCACCTCCAGGTTGAAGAAGGAAAAGGACTGGAGAAGCTGATTAGAACCCAGAGATAATTCCATGTCCAAATGCAGCTCCCCTGGGTGGAGTCCAGTCCTGCAGCTGCTGATGCAAACTGAATCCATTCTCCTACAGTCTCTTGCAGAAGAGGCCTGACAGTACCTTGTGGTTGCTTTTACAAGCTCATAGCCAGAATGAGATAAAAGACCACACCAGAAACCTTCACATTCCAGTTTGTCTCCACAGCCAGATCTGCACCGGTCACTGCTACCTCTGTCTGCCATATCATGTCCTCTCCCATAGTTCTTGCATATTTGCAGCACTTTAAATGACTCATCCATTTCTCCATCACTAGAGAACATCTCCTTCTTTGTGTTCTTTTGAGGAGGTCTAATAAACTGCCTGAGTCATCACCATTTGTCACATGGTCTGGTCTCAATGTTTCAATACTCCAATTTAGACAATATCCACTTGGAGGAGTTCTTTGCTCAGCAGCAGGAAAGAAAATAACTTGACTCCCTAATGAAAACCTCGAAAACATCCCAACTACTAAAGGGTAATGAGACATGGCCCTGATTTATTGCCTAATAACCTTTATCTAGATACTAATGAATGTAATAAATTGTGGGATTTATGGGCAGCCCCTGCTCAGAGACCATCTTTTAAAGTACATACTTGAAGAATGCTAAGTTGTGACATGACTTCCAGCTTCAGTTTCATCAGGCAAAAAAAGGCCTGTGTAATGTGTAGATTTGAACCGACAATCAATCAGCTGAGACGTTAAAGTGAAACAGTCTAGGACAATAAATTTGTATTAAGTAAAATTTGAATATTATTTTTTAAAAAATCCTCCCTGCAATTCTAAGTTCAGGCACACTTTGGAGGCCAACCTGAAGATTATGATTTTATCATTATGGTTACTTATTACAATATCTAATCATTAATTAATATCTTGAAACCAAGCCCCAATCAGAAAATCTCTATAGCAGATTAGATTGCAACATTTGCCAAAAAAACCCTCAAAGCAACTTGAGATATTAAACCCCAGCTCCAAAAGTCACAATCTCATATACCCATATTTCAAAGATATTTATATGTCTACCTCTCATACAAATCAAACTTCTGACAATAAGACCTTGACATGTAAAGCGTTTTCAGTAACACTCAGAATTTGGAAAGTAGGACCCTCAGGCTTACTAATTTTTGTTTGCCATTTAAACTCCTACCCTTTGTACTTCTGTTTTAAAAGAGGAAAAATGAGTAAGAGATGGGGAGGAAAGCAGGGTGAGACAGACCGGAGATTCCATTTGGATTGCCAGCTCTCATATCTGAGGACAGAAAATGCCTTGTGATTTTTGGTGTTACTTGGCATCTCCAAGGCTGTTTTGTTCCTCCACATCTTTTGGACACAAACCTGTGGCCAGTTTCAAAAGGGCTTTTGTAGCTGGACAGTGCTGCTGGATCCAGGCATTTTTCCAGGGCAGGTAGTACAGGCAAATCTCAGTGTTGAACTGCAGCTGATATCACACATGTGCCAGCGAGGTACAAAGAGTTCTGGCCCTTTCCCCTCCAGCTCAAGGACACCGGCCATGCCAGAGGAGCACCTGGCAGCTGCCCTAGGCAATGGGCTCTGCTCCAGTCTCATTAAAAAAAACAGTGGGTAGGATGAATCCAGCAGGTTAGAACTGGGTCTAAAGTGCTTGGGGGTAGACTGATGGTAGCAGAGCATCTCTCCGTGAGACAGAACACAGCCCAGAGCTCTTGACATGACACACCAAGAGTAAGCATTAGCCCATGATTGCTGTGACTAGATCCTCTGCATTTGAGGAACAGTTTTAACATTAGCTACATCCAAAAGAAATTCTGTAACACTCAGGATGTTCATTGCAAAATCATTGCAAAATTTTTCCTCGCTCTTTATAAACCTAAGTCCTAAGGGCTCTCAGTAAACCGAAACATGTCATAAGAAGGGAAGAATAGCAACATCAATAAGCCTATTTACAACAGCACTTATGAAACATCAGTGCTTCAAGCTCATTTTGATAGTGCAAATATTAACAAGCCTTTTACTTCTCTTTATGCTAGCATTGCTTACTACTCAAAATCAATGTCAGTACAAATAGCAGCATAAAGAAAAAGTTCCAAAACTGTCTCCACTTAAAGATTCCAATGCTGGCTTCCAACTTTCAGAAAGATTCAATATAAATTGGTAGTAACTTTGTGGCAATATTGATGCCCATGATTACAAATATCCATAGAAACAGAAAGAAAAAGAGCTTTATTTTCCCAAAGAAAATTGTTTCTCTTGTAGAATTTACTGATCTGTACTACAGACCATCTAGTTTTATTCTTTGAGACAGAACATTTAACTCTTACTAGGCAATGGTCTCTGCATCACTAAACATTGTCTGTGTTGGGAAGAGCAGTGTTTCAGATACTTTGTGTGGTGTTAACAAACAAGGTCTGCTCAAGGCTGCAGGGAGAGCTGCAGACGCTCTGCAGCGATGATTTATGAGCAATGTGCAGCCACGCAGCCTCGTCACAAAGCAGCTCCCAGTGTGCAGCTCTGGGACTTTTAGAAACACCTGTGCTCACACCCTGGTTTTCCTGGTGCCTAAAGAATTTAACCTACAACTACTCCAGGGCTCAGCTGCTGCCAGTGCAGATGCACCTCCAGGACAGGGCTCACAGGTGAGGCTGGCACTGCCAGGATGGGAGAAGCCCCAAGGCGAGTGCCTGTCAGCAGAGTTACAAAGGAGACCTTGCTGAGGAAGGCAAAGCTCATTCATCACTTCTTTTAGCAAGCTGTCCCCAAAGGTTTAATTTTTTCCAACTTCCTTTTTCTTTTGAAACTGTGAATAGCAAATAATCTGCAAGCCCTGCAAAGTATGCAAATGTTTTCAAGAAGGAATCTCAAATACTAGTCAAAGTGAAAAATATTATTTTTTAAAATCCATTACATTAACAGTTTTTAAAAGCTAATACATTAACAACTATTTCTAGAACACAAAACCTCAGGATTTTGACAGGTTTGTTTTCTGGAGACATACATAAAGGACAAACCAAAGAAATATAGAACTTACAAAAAATTTTCATTTGTAAAAATAGAGCTTAGTTTCAATTGTTAAGACACAGATACTCCCTTCTCAACACTGTATCATTCCAGAGTACAAAACTATATTGTATTTTTCTCACTATACAGAGGGGGAAGAAATAAGAAACCCATTTTGCATTTTATGGCATCTAAACACATGCTCCTCCTTCCAAACACAGAGCATAAACATAAATGTACCACACACTACAGTTTCAATTATATTGCAGCTCTGTGAAACAACAGAGCTTTAAAATAGTGACATAACTACCAGAATGTGCTCTAAATCACCACATAATCCTATCATAAATACTATCTCCTTCATCTTCACTCACCTTGTTTGTTAAGTTTGACCACTATACTCAAAGCATATTCCACAATGTCACTTTCTAAGCTGAGGGCTTTGCCTTTCATTAGTCTTTAAAAATTCACTGATCAGGAAATTAAAATTATAATAGAAAACATAAAGAAGTATCATGTTAACTAATTAGATATTAAATCAACTGTTAGTAAGGGCATAGTAAATTTATTTTTATGTTGTTGCTAAATATCAGACAAACAGAGCCACTAAAAATCTCTGCATCATTGCCATTAATTAATGTTCTGGGAATGAGGAGAGATAAAGGAAGTTATCCTGGTTTGTACATTAAACTAAAGTTTGGTCTTTCTGCCATCAAATACCTAAAACGATTGATATAACCTTAACAGAATCACTAGGGATTAGAAAAGTGTTACTGCAATAGGGGAGATACATGTGGGTGCCAGCAGTTCAGCAATAGCATGTGCTCTGTATAAACAATGGGCTCTGAGCTAGGTTCTTCAAAGGGACCATAGGAAGATGTCCTGAAAGGGAGAGAGGGAAAAAGAATTTTATGAATCACGTAAGTGGCAGCCTACATCTTGAGGGAACAGTTCTACTGCCTGTGTGTTACATGCAGAGTTTCACTGGGAAATGCTGCAGAAAAGAGTTTAGAAATAACCTCCTGGTGGGCACAGCACTGGGGTGGTTTCAATGCAGGACTCATGAACTCTTGTGAGCCAGGCTGGGGGGGCACCAGTGGGACTGAGCTTTCCACAGTCTCCTCTGCAAGGCACCATCTCAGAGAAGAGAGCAAATACAGGGCTGCAGATGCACTTTATGAGGGTTATTATTTTGCCCCAAAGCTCCTGTTGATCCCAGGTCAACATGCAGCAGACATTCCTTTGTGCAATTTATGGAAACCCCTTACAGCTCCTTTCCCACTCAAATCCATAGGACAGTTAAGCATTTTCCTTTATGGACTGAAACTCACTGAATAATTTAGAGAACCAATGTCATGCAATATTTGTGAATAATATGGTACTAGGCCCGTTAATACAGATGCTGACTGGACACACGTTCATCTCTCTTTTTCCTGCATTTTTGGAGGGAGGAAGAGGGTGGAAAAGAGCTGCACTCTGCCATCCATCCCATAAAAACAATTCTTTCACTACCCAGGCTGGCTACCAGAGCCCACCATGTCCCTCTTTTTCAGCAGGCCCAGGCTTCCTCAAGCACCAATGCAGCTGCACAGCAGGTGAGTGTCTGCATCCACAGCCAGGTCCCACCTGGAGAAGGGAGCTAAAATTCACTCACAGATCCTCCCTGTTTAGGATTATCCCATAGCTATTCACATTGAGAAAGTTATTTGGAAGCTCAAGAGCCACTGAGAGACAGATGCAAAACCATCACATCACTGATTGCATCATATGATCAGCAAATGACACAGAGTGAATCCCTGCTACAGACTGCAAAGCTGATCATTTATAAGCAACTCACAGGCTCAGTTGTAATTACATAGGCATTCACTGAATAATTTTAAATTCATGAACGTGCTTAAAGCCCTTTCACAGATCATTCGCACACAAAAAAGGGCTTCAGAACTTTTGGGAAGGAGGCTTTCACTGTGAATGGGGCTTATAAGTTTAAATTCTCATTGATGCCGTGTTAAATTGAGAGAAGGAAAGTTTCTCAGCTAGATTTAGGTTGCACAGTATGCTAGATTATCAGAGGGTCTAAATGAAGCTCATGCTATTGGATTCAATAGAAGAAAACCCTGTTAGATACATTTAGCATCCAGCCCAGTAGTGTGAGCCATCTTCTCTGACACAGTCTGAGCTCTTGGGGAAAAGGGTTTACAACCACCTCTCTCCACAAAATCCTGCTTAAGCAGCAGCAACTATTTTAGAAATCTATGTTCCATTTTGCTCTAACACTGCAGCTGAAAATGAGTTGGGACAAAACCAATTACCAATGAAGCCTAAATAGCATTTCAGGAACAGCCTTTGGCCTTGCAGCCATCTTATATTCTTTGCTGAGGTAGAAAATTAAATTCATTAGATATATCACAACCTTTTTCCACCACCAAGCCTTTTCTTTCTGCTACCTGGCTGGAAGGCTCTGCCCCATGTTGTTAGATAAGCACCTAGTCAAAGAAATTTAATAATGTGTAGTTTGTGGAATTGATTATTGCCCAGTGTTACAAGTGTTCCTCTAAACAAGAAAAACTAAAGCTGTAGCTGGTGCCAAGACAGGAAACAGAAGCTCTGTCACTTTTATACTTCCTTCTATCCTCCAGCTATCCATGGGGAAGAACAATTTGAAGTCTTAAAAGAACTTTGAAACACTTTCAAAGCCCTCTCAGATGTTTCCAGAGGCCACCTCTCTTTCAAATTGTGAAGCAGAGTTAGGCAGGATTAGAAAGGATCTTCTAGGTAATTAATTTTCTGACAGCGAAGGAACAATAGAAGTGCATACAAATTCACAGATCACAAGGTTTCAGCTAGTAGTTTTTCGAAGAATTAAATGACAGGAAACAGGATGGCCAACATTTTTAATAATGTCTTCACATCCGTCTCAGAAAATTTGCATGCAGTACATTTTAAGGCTGTACCGAGTATTTAATTGCAGATAGTTCATGCCAGCCTGCACAATGCATTGAAAGTTTGACAGATAATTCAGATTTTCCATGGGCAAAATAATGCTGCTGAAACCACAAGTGCAGCAGCTTTAATTTTCAAACATACATTTTTTCTCTTTAACTTGAACATCCCCTTTTAGTGCAAAATAAAAGAACTCTATAATATAGCTGACCTATTTTTTATCAAACTTTAGTGGTATATCTATCCAGTCTAAGATAATTTACATTGATTTGAACAAAACAACAAAAGTTGAATGTGTCTTTCTGGGGGAGAATACACTGTCTTGTAATACAACAAAATAGAAGACAAAACTATTTTTCAAAAAACATATATGGCAGTATTTAGGATATACAAGGGATATTTGGTGAACCTACTGCTGAGTAAAATCAACAAGTTTAGCAAAATACAAATAAAATATAAATATTTTTGTCATCCTGTGTTCAACTTTGTCACCTAAAACTGATTTAGCCAGTACCTCTAGATTAATCACTTTGCCTTGCTTCGCATTCAATATACTTTCTACATAAGAATACATTGCCCAATGTTTCATAGGAATCACAAGCTGATCCACTGCTATCCCAGGTGTCTATAGAGGGCTGACAGAATTCCTGATTCACATTGGGATGTATTGCTAGATCAGGTCTAAGTTTACATTACAAAGAGATCCATGAGAACTGTAGTGTCAATCAGTGATAAGTAAATGGAAAAAGAAATTACATTTATCAGCATTTCTAAAAATAATAATGGAAAAAATCTCAGAAGACAGTGAGAATTTTAGCTTCCTTTCCTCAATTTTCCCTTTAAGCTGTTAATCCATCCCAGCCTAGATGATGATATGCAAGCCCTACAAAAAAAACTTAAGTATGGAAGGTGACAGCACTGTTCCAGCTGAAGTAGAATTTCTCTCTGTGAGAGGCAGAGCAGGGGCAGCAGCACACCTGGCTGAGCTGATTATGCAGATGTGGTGGCTGCTGCCTTCTGCCTGCCTCATGACAGAGCAGGAACCTACCTAGGAACATTCACAAGGTGAAGGAAGGGGATCACATCTGTGTTTCCTTCAGAAATCTGCTTTGAGGCTCAGCAAGAATGTTTACAAGGGTTTAACTGTTAGAGAGCAGTTTAGCTACATCCAGAAATAACCTGACTGCAGGCTGGAGAGCCAGATCCCTTTGGAATTCAGTACCTTTGGATCCAAGCACTATGAAACAGACTGCTGCCCAGCAGTAACCTTTCAATATCACAGAAACAACACAGAGAAAACATGCAATCATCTTTTCCACCGAAAATTCTTCTACAAGCTGTAATTTTGATAGGAAAAATTACATATTTTTGGAAGCCAGGAAGAAAGCAGAAGAAAACCTATTACATAGATCTCATGATAACTACTCTCCAGTCACTTGGGAAACACAACACTTGTCATGTATTTTCTTTTCATTTTACTGATCTTAGAGTACACAGTAAAAGAAACACCTGTAAAAACAAATGCAAGTGTGATTGCACATTCAGACACAGTTACGTTTTGCCACCCAGCAAAATTGCTGATGAAAATTCCCAGCAGGAGGTCAGGGAGTGACAGCCACTGCTGTCGGACAGGCAGAGGCACTATTTCTGTAACACAGCAGAGACAGCTGCACCTCTCAGACTAGAACTGACCACATCCTACAAATTCACCATGTAATTTGGTAAATTTCATCTTCTTGACTTCAAATCCCTTAAAAAGGTGCCCTGAATCCCCCTTCACACATTTCTCTGTACAAATTTACTGTGTACTCTACATGCTCTTCAAATCACATCTTGGGGGCAATTTGGCGGTGAGAGAATGGCTTTAGAACACATCTCATCCTTGTATACAGATGGGCACATGAGTACAGTGATCAACTGATGTCTCAGCCCACCCCTAAGCCCACCCCAAAGCAAGGCCTTGGTATGTCAAGAAAGAAAATTCAGGAAAGAAAACTTAGTATCTTTACCTTCATACTAGCAAAATCCTATTCTAGAAATGCAGAAACTAATAAAAAAAGGTAAGTAATTTGCAAAGCTCATATCCAATTCTATCCTATCTCCCTGGACAGAGTGGCAGTAACTGTGCAAAGTCTGAATTTAAATCCTAAGCTCTTTTTGGAGCAAGCAACAACAACTGGCAAAACTTGATGTGTTTTAACAGGAGGACAAAGACAATAATTGAACAGCATCTAAATGTTCTTTAACCAAATCTTTACCTATACATTATATCTGTTACTTCCTTCTTCTTTAATTTTTTACACCTGTAAAGCAAGCTTTTCCAAGTTTCTTTTTGCTTTGTATTAGCTGAATTTAATTGTAAGTGCTGAGAAGTCTTAGTCTCTCAGCTCATTAGTGAAATGCATCAAGAATTAAGTAGACAACTGACATTTTATCATTTTTTACCTTTAAGATTATTTTAATGAGAACAGATCCATTTTTCTAGTAAATTCATAAATAACTTTCCTCATAATGAATTGACTCTCCATAAAATTCTAAGATGGATTTGAATTTGCTAGGAGAAGGATGATTTCCTTCATAATTAACTCATGTATCAAAAGGGATCATTTACAATATCTGTGGTCAATCAGAGCTGTTACACAGCAGCAGACTAAGGCATGACTAACAAGTACATGAGGGAATCAAAACAGATAGAGAGAAAAGTCATAAATCTTTAGCTGACATCCTGAAATTCACATTTGAAATGGGCAGTTTTTATCAAAATGGTGGTTTGTGGACAAGGTACAAGCTCAAAGTCAATGTCAAATCTAGAATATGTAGCCAGCCTTTCCTCTCTTCAGAGAGTGGCTGGAGAAGCGAGCAGTGGCTCTCAGAGTACCCTTAGGCACCCATGTGGACAGAAAGGCACCAGAACCTAGTTTACTTCCATCAGCAGATTTTCTAAAATGCTACATTTCTCATGAGTGCCTCTGCAAATGGAAACATTGATTACAGAACATAGTAAAGAGATGGATACTCTATAAATACTTATGATCAATAGCATTCTTATCTTCCTTATCAACAGCCTCCACTCTAAAAGAGTGACTCCTCTCATCTGAGCTTCTCTGTCTAACCCAATTTGTTCCACCCCAGCAACTTTTTTACCCAGACCAAAACCACTCTCAAAATAAGGCTGCTTGAGCACCCGTCACTCATTCCTATGAAAGTCCCAGCAACTCCTCTCAGTGTCTCCCAATCCTTCTATGAATGGTTATGAACAGATTGTGTTGTCCCTTGGAAAAGAAACTTTGCAGTGTTCACCCATTTTTTAAACCTTAGTTCAAGGAAGTTTTGTTTAAACCTTTCATTAGTGCTACAGAGGATGTTGGCCTGAAAGACCATATCTACCTCTATGACTATTCAATATAAAGCATTGGGAGAAGCATAATAGTCATAAGAGGTGGGACCACACCTAAGAAGAGGAAAAAAGGGTGACAAATAAGGTCTTATGTTGAAATCAAACCAAAAAACTTTTTAAGGCCCAACGTCTCACATGAGTTAGGTCTGAGCAAGCTCTACTGCATTGATTTTGTTTCTATGACAGAAAAGGATTATAAATTAATATAAGCATTGTAAAAAAGTCTCCACTATAATTCTTTATTGAATTTTCCTTCTAATATTTCTTTATCCCTGATCCATCCTGCCTACTCATTCCTGTTTTTTTTAGTCTTGGCAGACAAAACATTATTATTCACAGTTAATATTACTATTAATTAAAAAGTGTGATAGTTTGTGTCTTTCTGGCATAAAGGCTTTCTCCAGGACCACATGGTGCTAGGCCTAACCTACAGCTCTAGAGGCAGGAGAGAAATGCTTAGAGTTTTGCACACCATATGGAAAGAGCAAAAAATAACCAGGAAGCACACAAAGGGACTGGGAACATGCCAGTATTTAGCAAAAGCATTCCCTCCAGTCTGAGGTATGCAGCAGCTGAAGGAGAAAGGATTTTTGGGTCAAGGCCTACTGTAGTTTACAGCAAGGGCTCATTTTGGCTCTCCTTGCCTTGGAGGTAAAATCTTGATTATCAGCTGCCACTTTGTGTTTAAAAGGCAATCGTTCAAACTTGATTTCTACACAGGGATAGCTCGCCCAACTAGAGGGTTAAATAAGACCTGTGATACAAGAATTCCACTTTGTCAGTGTAAGGAGACCACCCTTAATATTATAGCAAGGATTTACTCCTAATGAGAGCAAATTGTGTATACATCAACACGCTGTACTTATGAAGCTCTTTTACAAATATCCTCAATGGTTCCAAGCTGGGAACACTCTAATAGAAATGTATTCTACAATCTACATGCTAAATCATTCTTCTGAAGGTCATGTTTTTCCACCTCATTGTGTTTGAGTCAGCTCCTGGTAGACAGCCATATTTCCTGAGATGCAATGCCATAGAGAGCAAAATAAGGGGAACATTTTGGCCTATATGCAGAATATTTTTGCTTTCAGGGATTTAAATGCTCTAATAGCTACTTGGAGTCTTGCATAGGGCAAGAAATAATGAGGTTTGTAAGGAGCAGTCAAATAAAGAAAAATAAAATCAGCTATATTTGTGGCATTACTCTTCAGTAGAAGACTTTTTTTACCTAGAATTTTTGGTAATGTGACAACTAGTTCAAGAACCACAACATTTTGAAGAGGTATATCTGGTTTTTTATTTTATCTTTATGAGCCTGCTGAAACACAAATAAGAAGGTGTTTTATGTTCTCACATTCAATACTCATGCCAGGACACAATACTTGAATATTCTGTACTTCAAAATCAAATATATATCATCTTGGGTTTAAGATCCCAGATTTTCATTTACAATGTCTGTATTTTTCACTGTATGATCTTTATAATCTATTTACTACTGTCTCCAGAAGTATGTGATACTTTGTGTGGGAGACCAAAAAGACACACTGAGGCATTTTGCGGTTGGTTTTTTGTAAGGGTTTGTTTGGGCTTTTTTTCTCTTTTTTGTTTGTTCATGTCTAAATACAAAATGTTACATTAAAGCCAATTCAAAACCTCTGGTAATCAATAAATACTCCCTATTTATAATTCAATCAAATATAACTATTCACAAATCACGGTGAATTAACTGATCTGTTTAAATCTAAATCCAGACATCTATTTTTTAAAATAAAATTATTATTTCTAGTAATTTCAAAAAGCAGCATTTCTTTTATTGTGTATCAAAATTAGGTGATATTTAAGGCCCTTTCCAACCCAAAGCATTCTATTATTCTATAAAATTAAGCCTGCATTAAATTCTAGTGGTTTTTCTATTAGCAATCTTTTCTGTATTTTAATCATTTTGCAAGCCAAACTATCAGTTGCTCAAGCAGCTCAGGGTACATCTTACCCTACAGAAGCCCAAAAGAAAGATGTCATATTTTCCATGAGATAATGTTTCCTCCCAGAACCATAAGTACACTTGCACATGAATGTGTGATCACTAAATCTAACACAATCTGACTTAATCAATTCAGACAGCACTAATACCACTCACTTCCACTTTGCTGAGCAATTATTCAAATTGTACATTAGAAAACATGCTCTCACAACCATGGAAATTTTGATTTGGCTGAGACCCCTGGATGTCCACTCATCATGCCAGGAGTATCTGATAGATCGGCTCTCTTTAAATAATATCTGAAAAATAATCAAATGCCTGTTGAAAGGTGCTCAACTCCCACATGACATGTAAACTGGATCCTAAGTAATCGCACTAAAAGGCTAAATTCAGACAAACACAACTTCTGTCCACAATATACCTACTGCTCTATTTGTCAAATATTGCTCTATGTATTTCTCTACATATTTTTTAAATCCCAGCAATTATTCCAGTCTTTGCAGTGCAATAAATAATTGTCACTGCATTAATTATCATATTACAGCTTCTTAACCCTACAAAAAAGAGGGTTATCTGAGAAATCCACTCACACAAGCAAGAGGGGCTTAGTGACCTGTCAGGCTCTCATTGTCTCTAGGTCCTACCCTTGCCCCACCAGCAAACTGGGGATCTCCACGAACAGCAGACTGCTCGCTGCAACGACGTAGAGCACAGAGCCCAGCTGACCTTGGTCCAAAGCAGAGACAGCAGTGAGGACAGCTAAGGGACAGTGCTACAAAAGGCTGCCAGGGAAACCTTGCTGTGAATGCTAACCTCAGGAGAAGCATTTGTCACTGCAGAACAAGGTTCTGAAGGCACTCACCTTCAGGACAGATCTGTCCATTCTCCAGTTGTGAGTGAAGATGCCACTCAGCATCTAATGGATTTCAGTGCCAGGATCCTGGCAGGTTCTGTCATTCATATCATGGTGTTTCCTGCTCTGGGGAACCTGTGGCACCTCAGGTGTGCTCTTGGTGCACCTGGACACACCTCCCACTGATA
The DNA here is from genome assembly GCF_017590135.1 of Pyrgilauda ruficollis. Lineage (NCBI taxonomy): Eukaryota > Metazoa > Chordata > Aves > Passeriformes > Passeridae > Pyrgilauda > Pyrgilauda ruficollis. The sequence continues at coordinate 7,945,730 of NW_024528821.1, read as the reverse complement.
GGGTAAGAGCAACACAGGCAAACTACATTATGAGTAAAGACTATAACCTGTTATTGCTACTAAATATCCTACTTTTAATTTCAAGAATTGTGATAAGCATTTTAAGAAAAGTGTCTCTGGAAATCCATAAACAAATGACAAAATGTTGCACTTATCTCCAAAGTAATTTTACAATTCTGTTGCAAATCTTTTTAATTGTAATTGATTATGTCCAATCTTCCCTGAGAATTTAATCCTATGATTCAGCTCAGTTACTCTATTTTGACTGACCTTGACTACATGAGATGCAACACTTATTGTTGAAATGGAACAAAATTGGTTCCCTCTTTTGAATGTTTTGAAAGATTAAGTGTGAAATTATGGATTGAATATCAACCAGAGTAATACCAAGGTCACGCAAGTTAAATCAGTTGCATCTGAGCACTCAGGATGAAATTGCACATTAAAGGCTTTTACCACAAGGCTTTGCTTTGATGCACAAAGCACTCGACTTTTCTGAAAAAGAGGGGAACAGCACAGGGGTAGCAACATAAGCTGCATGAAGCTGTTAAGGCAACTCAATAACCACAAACTGCCAAACATTCGTGCCATAGATTAAAAACTAGTCAAAGAATGTTGACCCTTCTTATGACCAAACTGCTAATTCTGATAAAAAAAAAAAAAAAAAATTAAAAAAAATATATATATCACTCAGCAATAGCCTATAATGAAAAAAATATATATATATATCACTCAGCAATAGCCTAGGCAACAGTAGGAGCCAAAACCTCCATTGCTGGGGCACAGCACATGCAGTTAAAAGAGTTACAGGGGCACAGGGAAACAAAGGCATTTAAGGGATTAACACAGAGGAAGCCATAACCTTCACATCAACACAGGCATACCCAAGCAGCCTCCAATTTAACTAATTGTGCCAGAGAAGCAACCTGATCACTGCAGCGCAGAGCTGAGGGGAGCTGCTGGTTCACTCTGCCTTTTCAATCCCCAAAGTCAAAAGGATTCAGGACAGGATGAGGACAGACAGTGCACAGACTACAGAGCCCTTACACTGCCACACAACTTTTCTTGGATTTGGTCCTCCTGCATGTCATGTTTTTCCTACTACAACTGGCATCGTGTTGATCTGTTTCTTTGCATGTTGAGTAGATCAAGTTTAAGACCATCTGTGAATCCCTAACCAGTGCAGTGCACATCCTAAATCCTGTCCCCATTTGTCCAAGTAACCCACATGTCTTTCAAGCCTCACTGACAAAAGCACAGAGGTACAAAAAAAAAGCACAGAGGTACAAAAATAAAGAATTCTCCAAGGCACCACCTTTTTCATTCGCCTTCCCTGAACATTAAATCCTCACCACCTGCTCCCTTTGCAGGTTTCTTGCAAGCTGCTGTTGTGCTTTATTTTGGGGAACTTCTTGAGCAGGATCCTTGAGCAGTGGGCCCGGGAGGTTTCCTGGTTGCCATGACAGCGAGTTTACAAGCCACATCCTTAGTCAGGGGAGCGTATGCTGCCTGTGGAAAGAAATCTAACCCAGCTGCACCTTGCTTTTCTTGCCTCACAAAAAGAATTAGTTTCTAGTCCTGAAGTGGGGTGAGGCTCCAAGGAGGGCAGGGCCACCCCTCCCATGCAGCTCTTGGGGGTGGTGGTGGCTCCGTGTCCCCGAGCTGTCCCTCTGCCTTCAGTCAGGCTTGGCTGAATCAGCCTGTGTCACTGTCCAAACCAACAAATTCAAAATGCTAAACACTGGGACAGTACAGCATAACACAGAGATGTGCTTTGATAGCAAATAAAGCTTCTGCATTATCTGGATCAGTAAAATCAACACCAAAACACGTAACTGATCTGTGCATCTCACTGCTCTCAAGATTTATATTTTATGTATTTTATGCAGTTCAAGAATTTCCTACTAGGTTTGTTCTTGCTTCTGACACTTTCTTCTTTTTCCCATCAAAACTGTAATGTAAAGTTCTATAGCTACTAACCCTGATGCCAAAGAACATAAAGCTGGAAAACTTGCTCTGAAATCAATAACATTTGGTAAAGAATTGTAATCCTTCTTAAAGGCAATACAGATAGAGTGCAGCACACTCAAATTCTTCAGGTTTCTGCAGTTATTTAATCAAACTCTTCTCACATTTAATTTCCACTACAGAATTTCTTGTACCACACCATTCCCTCAGTGTACATTCTGTCATTGGCAAACATAATTTCATTTTTGTAAATAGATTCTGTCTCATGTCCTTACAATTCTTCAACTGAAGCAATCCTATTCTGAAAATACAGCATTGATATACTTTCAAAACTCAAAGACTACCAATATCTGCAGATGACAAGGCAAAAAATTCTTGGATTTGCATATTATCCAGCTGATATCTTAATAAAAAGAGCTGAAATTCCCAGCTGATGGACACTGTCACTGGCAATTACATGGGGTTTGTCACCAAAGTCCCTGAGTTGATTTTCATATATCTGTTCACACAGTTAGCAATAAACTCTGGAGTTCTTGGGCCCCTCTTCACATCACTGCAACCTAATTGACTTAACTGCGCACCAACAAAAAAATTCAGCACAAAGTTTGGCATTACAAAGTTCAATGCCAGGTAACCCTCCAAAAGTAGAGCCAAGAGCACCACTAAGATATATTAAATATATTAAGAGGGAGGAAAAATTCTGGTACATTTAATTTGTAGACCAAAAGGAGTGTCCAGAAATGACATGTGTATACAGACGATGTACAGGAAAAATTTGTTCAAGATATTTTTCTGACAAATACACTATTTTCTCTTAACCCTGGTAAAATACCATCAGAATTCTAAGCAACTCCTCCAAAACAAAGATTGTCTATTACAAATAGATAATATCCAGAAAGTGGACCAGGCTTTGTGTTTTTATTAATGAAAAGTACCAGTATGACAAATATGGGTTTCCAGGTAGACCAATTACTTAAAATACAAATAAAGGGTACTATTAAGAAGTGTTTATTAGAGATCATCCATAATGACATTCAAAAAAGTTTTAAAAATTTGGTAATTTATATTTACTTATATATGCACACATACCTAGTTTTACATACCTAGTTTTAGTTAGAGGTTTTTTTTATTTTTGTAATTAAAACTAATACAATATTTTTTTTAAGTAATATTACTTCAATTTTATGAACTCCCAGTAATACTTTCTTTATTGGCATGTTCCTTTGGTAGGTTTTATGAATTTCTAGCAATTTCATTCTTGATCTCTTTAATTCAGCATGAGAAACATTCAATTTCTGTAAAGGCACTTTGACTCAAATTTATGTAAAGTAGTTTCAGTTTACTGATTGATGGTTTTTATTTCATATCATTTATACTCTAATTAGATTTTTTCCCCTTTTGAATAGGGTTTATGAATTCATCACAAGGACCAAGTTCTGAAAACCACCTTAAGATATGGGTTAACTAATATAGATAGGTTAATTACCATTATGGACAAGCGATCAAGTATCAGAAATTTTCTGCCTTCATCATGCTTCCTGAGAATTCAAATCTGACAAGTCACATGCTGGACTCTCCTTCTACCTAAACACTAGCTTTGAATTCTGGAAAAATTTAAACCCCAGAAAAAAGGAAAAAAGGGTCTTTCTTTGCCATGTTGTCGTACAGCAAAAAACCAAGAAACAGCAAAACTCCTGCTACAACTCACTGCCCTGTTTGTTCTACATCACTGCAGTGTTTTAAATAAGTGAACTTCCATTAAACAGGCTTAATATGAGTGCAGCAGCTGAAATCAATGATATTAATGTCTGATTCTTATCAGGTAGCAGCCAGAGGGAAATTAACCTTGTAGCTGAGAAGTGCACGTAAATCTGATTTCCAAAACTTTACACTTGATGAGCTACCTTGGGGGGAAATTTGGGTGGGTAAATGTACAGCTTTTCCACTGCAGGTTTCCATTGAATTTAGCAGTACTGCACACAAAACATCTGCATAGAAATTAATCATGAATACAGATGTTGTAAATTAAACTCCCTCAGAGATTTTATTACACAAATCAATGAATGATTTTCCCAGTATTCTTCAATAAAGCTCTAATTAGGAGTATATATCCCAAAAGATTTTCAATGAAATGCCAGACAATGCTAAAACAGGAATCCTGGTCTTTTGAAAACATGGTAAGTACAAATCTTTTTCAGTAAAATCTTTTGCTAACTCTGAAAACTTTTTACCATCCAATATATTTGAGATCAGTCATGTTGGTGTGGATGACTAAAGAGAACTGAAAAATAAGAAATCACTAAGATTAGTGAAACCCTCACCCTCTTTTATGGTCATTTACTGAAAGGAACTACTGCAATTGTCCTTTACTGGTTCTCACATTTAGAGATGACTATGGCAGTTTTTCAGATGAAATCTCCTTAAAAAGGAACTTTCTTTTATGACAGAATCAATAAAAAGGCCTTTTCATTCATAGCTAGAAAAAAAGGATTTGGAGGATTTGGAATACAGCAATTTTCCCTGCCTACCATTTTGAATTGGGAATCTCCTAATAATGAAACAAGCACAGCACAATGTCTTTTATTCAATCTGCTAAAACTGGGCTGATGACTGTAATATTCATGTAATGTACATGTTCAAATTCATTCCTGGGCACCATAACTAAAGGAGAAAGTCAGAGGGAAGACCATAAGTAACTGTATAAACTGCATTTCATATAGAGATAAAAATGCAAACTCTTCATTGTGCTACCTGTAATTCTAATAAAGACTATAGTTCCTTCAATTTCAAAGGTGCTTCAATGCTTCTTAGTACATGGTATTTTAATTTTTAACATTTCAGAAAAAATTTGGTTTGGATTAAAAATATTCAAGTTGGACTAGAAACTCTTGAAGGAAAATGTTAAAATTTATTCTCAGTTGTAAATAATTTTTACTAGGTTCCTTAAGAAATTAGACTTATTGTGTCTTGGTATTGCTAAATCTGCACTGAACTCTTAGCTGAAAGAATTTGTCTTGGAAATAAGAAGGAAATATCAATCTATATTGATATTTGAGAAAATCAAGAACAAAAATTTCTACTCAACATTACCCACATTTTACTTTTAAATTCATAAAAAGAACTGAATGATTTTTCTTTTAATTCAACTCAAAATTGTATTTTCATTATTTTGATGAATTTGTGGTCTCTACAACACAAGTGATCATCAGCCAAGTGGCTTAAAACAGAAATACAATTTCACTACTTGTTGTCATTAGCTAAGCACAGGAGTATATACTTAAATGCTTGGATGAATAAAATTTATTCTTGAATTCTCTGCTAACTCAAAGCTTTAAAAGTAAAATCCTAACTGAAATAACAGAGATAAGCTTTTGTCTCTTGTCAGTACTGACCAGTTGGACTACCAACACTGCTTCCTTGATATTTGGCATTTTAAACAAGACACAGAGAATGATTTACTATCATCTACCATAGGAAATACTGGCAATTGTTTTTGCATTTCAACAAAAATATTCCAACTTGAAAGAAAATGTTTAGATGATTTTAACATTATTTTTTAACTGAGCAGGGGTTGCAGGGGTGACCCTGAGCGGTGCAGGTGAACATTGTATTGGCATTCAGGGCATTTGTCACTGGTACCGTCAGAGCATGACACAAACAGAACCTGCCCACCAGAGTGGGCTGAGCTCATGCTGAACACTGGAGAAATTGTAATTGGGAGTATAGATTTTCAGCAATACACACTCTCACTGTGAGAAGGTGACTGCATGCTCCATCACACTGACCTTTAGGAAACGAAAGGCTCGGAAGGCTTATGGGAATAGTCCTGGGTCTGGTATTTAACTCCTCTAAACACACTCTTGTTAAGACATAATGACTTGAGATAAATTCATGGTGAAACTCCCTGGTTTATAGTAGTGCCTATTCATTTCCTTTGCCTTGCTTTCATCTGTTATCATTCAGTGCTCTACTCATCTGATACTGTTGTTTTGCTCTTTCTGCTGCCTTCTCTGACTTTTTTCACTTTTTTTAATGGTTTTTAGTAGCATAACCTTGAAGAGTCTCTTCATGTTTAAGTTAATTAAAAATATTTTTCACACCCAGTAAGCAAGATGTGACTCCATACTATGTGTGCTTAATGGAAGAAATATGCTTTACATGCTTCATTAAGTTATTTGCGAAATTGCATTAGTGCCATTCCATTAGTGTACCTCTTTCAGCTACATCTGTGGTCTGCTTTTGACAGACAAATTACCAGTTTCATAAGTCTATTTTGCTTTAGTAATGATCTTCTAATATGCTGAAAAATATCCATCTTAATAGTAATGGGAAAAGAAAATAATAATGTATTTTTCAATATAACAGGAACAAAATTATCTGCTGTGGGGCAAAATAATTACCAAATTTCTTAAAGCAAGCAATTACAGGTTATTTTGGATATTTCATTAAAACTACAACCTCACACAATACAGAAACATTAACCTTGAAATAAGATGTCATAATGAAGTCCGTATTGATTAGAAGAAGTGAAAGGAAAGTGTTTACTACATCAAAATCTTTTAAGACACCTACAGAATTTTAAAACAATCAAAATGATGTTGCATTGACTATGCACTAAATTGTGAGAGCATTTTGACACCTTTTAAATCTGTGCAGTAAAAATTCCTTTAGGAGAAGCAAAACATTACTGACACTGGGTGTGGACGTCAGTTAGAAGCTGGGATTTAACACAAGAGTGATTAATTTTTACACTGTTTCATAACAAGTTCCTATTTAAAATCATACCAAGCTAGGTGTCCAAGCCACGAGATGCTATTTTACAACTTCCAAGATTAATGATAATTTCCTGTTTGTTTTCAATTAGCTGTTCACTTAAGATCAAGGTCTCGTTATGCTAGGCATCATAAACACAAGAAATTACAGCCCCTGGCCTGGAGAAGTTACAGTCAAAGAATTTGGACTGTGCTGTGCTCATCTTCTGTGCTGGTGCAGGAGTAACGATGCATAATAGGTATTTCAGAAGTGTTATTAAACATGTGTCCACAACCTGCCAGAGTGAACAGGGAAAAGAGGATGAGGACAGCTGGAAAACTCATTTAATGTCCCTTTTGATAGCTCTTTATCAACAGATGATCAGGTGATGAGGATTCTGATATAGTAACAGATATCTACATAAATCATTTCTCTTTCTAACATATTGACTATTCCTGTCTTTCCTCTTCTCTGGTTGCTGACCTTCAAAATGAATTTGGGACCTCGTGTCAGGATTTAATTCAGTTATATTATGTGTGCTAAGATAGTGAGTAGATAGTAGCTGTCTCACTATACTAACAAAAATAACCTGAAGGGAAAAAAAAAAAACCACCTAAATTGATATTTATTAGAGTCATTCATTGTCGTATAATAAATCTGTATGCCAAAGCCCGAGTTTAGGAGCAGAAGTATGCTATGTCAATTTCCTGAGGGTATTCTGATATTCAGGGAGTGTATACTGAGTGGAAAACACACAACAGGGAAAAGTATCAATGACTGAGAAAACATGAACAATTACAGCATCAGTTGAAGGCAGCTGTCTCTACACATGTTGATTTTACTCCAAAATGAAAGACTCGGCAGGATTCTGTCAATAACAAAAATACAACAAGCTAGATGGCTGGTTTAGAGCACTAAATAGCAAAGTAGGGCAATTAGGCACGCCACAATTTAAACTGAATAGTAAATAGGTCAGGCTTGTTTTGCAGTTTCTCCGGACACTAAAATACTGCCTTTCAATATCTAGAAGGTACATGAAGCTGAGAAGGCTTTTAAGTTGGTCAACTCACAACTCTGTTCACTTACTAGATCTTGTTACTATCATAGAAGAGCACAATGTGTCTCACGTGGAAGAAGGAATATAAATAGTCTTGTTAAGATGAGCCTCTATATTTAAAATAATCTCATTCATTTTGTCTCCCCATATGACAGCTAGGACATCAGTATTCAGTATCACAAGGTTTCCAGACTCAGAAGCAAATCAGGCTGATCTGCAATTTTGCACCCACACCAGAAGGAGTTTCAGCTTTTGACTGTCTTACTTTAAGATATGTGATACATATGCATAATAAAAGCCAAGCAGTTTTTATGTGTCCCTGTAATACAAAACCTCCCTGTGCTCTACAATTCTTGCCATTATCTGGCACCTCCTGTTCTTCAGCTTTTGCTACAAGTGCTGGACCCCAAGTGCTGTGAGAGAAGTCCCATTATAAAGGCATGAGTTCAGAATTCCTGCCATTCCCTAGTTTTACTCCTTGAACATTTTGTAACCTTTCATTAACTGACTTACTCTAGACTTATGGTCACTTACTTCTACTCATAAAATTAAAGACCAACACCTCAAATGGTGTATATATAAAATTCCTCACTTATTTAGAGGCATGAACCACATTCCTGATACATTCATGCAGCTTGTGCAGCTTTAAAGGGCTTCAGGTAAGGGCAGAGCCACTGAGAATTTCCTCATGTAAAACCATATGTCAGGTTCATTAGTATATTTGCTTCTGCCATTTACGAGCACAACTGTAAATTGCACTCTTCCTGCCCTCACAGATTTTAAAGAATATTGACACAGGAGAGTGTCTGGCCTGAAAACAGCTCACAAAAGTCAAAGCTACAAGACTCACAAACACCTGGGACAAATGAACCACAGGGAAAGAAAAGTGCCATTCAGGAAAGGCTGGAAATGACTATTAATAGCTACAGACTCGTGACACTAGAAGAGCAGCACACATGGGTAGACAACAGTGCCCTACATTCACAAAAAGGTTACAGAGAGCACCAGCAGGCAATGAATCACACTCACAAATAGAAGAGCTGCTTCACAAATAAGTGGGTTTGGTGTTTTGACTTTCTTTTTATTTACTTCTTTGCAATAAAAATGCTGCTATTCTCTTCAACTATTGAACCCAAGAGTACTAAATGTTGCATCAGTAACACAGAAGTATAGAAATGTATAAAATTCAATATTTAAATAAGAAACTGATTTACAGACAGTATACAAACTTTCATTCTCCTCTTGAATCTTACAGACAACTCCTCCATGAAATATGTTCATTTTTGTAATACAGGGCAAGATTTTATGTTTTAAAGAACAAACATTATTCATCACACTTGGGATGTGAACAAAAAGACACATGAAGGAGGGTAAAGAGGTGAGTCTGGGCAAGGCAGCGTGGGGGTGCCACCTGAAAATAGACACTCTTCTCATTGCCTCTGTCTTCTTCAAGACTCAGAGCTATTCCTGATGTCACCCCCATAAAGGGTCCTCTGAAAAGCCTCCTGAGGACAGCAGGATCTGAAAGGTAATTTTTTTTTTTTTTTGACAGTAGTAAACCTTGAAGTAGAGTGGTTTTCAGTTTTGTGGATAGCTTTTTCCCTTCAAAGACTGAAGCAGACTTCAGTCAGAGGAACAGGAATAACACCCCTGTTAATGTACAACATATTTTAATGCTCTGGCTCCACTCAGGTAGTAGAATAATTATGTGTATTTATAGAAGCACTTATAAGAACCAGAGATTTGGATTTTGGCATGTGAGCAAAGTAATCCAATAAGAAGTGTTAAGGCCAGAATTTCTTGACCTTTATATTTGTCAAAGTTGTTGGTTCAATAAAGGTCAAGATGTGTGACAAAATTCAAGCCTGTCTAAGCCAATTAATGACAAGTAACCAGACCATTAAAAATCTCATTTATGCTGAGCAGTCAAGTGGGTTATGTGAGGGCACTCTGTACCTTAGATAGTCTACACAATTTGTTACAGGCTTGCTATAGGATAATAAAGGCCAGAAGGCAGCTGAATGAGAGAATACTTAAAGTTTTAAGATTAATAGGATAATCTATCTGGCTTGCCCAGCAGAGAATCACAAATAAATAAAATAGTAACACTTTCTTATTTAATTGCAAATATTGGTACTTCACAAGAAAATTATGAAAACAAAAGTTGAACATTAAGAATATCTGGATATACTGCACTGATAAAATGCAGGGGAATAAACTCTTCAACACAGCTATATGCAGTTCATAACCATAAGTGGTATGCACAAAGATACTAAAGAAATAGTTTGAAAGCACCAAACTGCTCAGGGGTCTCTTTCAAAGAGAGAGAATTGAACAAATAAAATACATGCTCTGGTTTTCTCTAGGATAGAGTTCACTTTCTTCTTAGTAGCTGGTATCATGCTGTGTTTTGGGTTTAGTCTGAGAATAATGTTGGTAACACACTGATGCTTTAGCTGTTGCTCAGTAGTGCTCACTCAGTCAAGGACTTCTCAGAGTCTCATGCTCTGCAGGGAGCAGGTGCACAGGGAGCCAGGAGAGAGCATGGCCAGGACAGCTGACCCAAACTGGCCAAGGATATTTGAAACCAAAGGACAGAAGAACAAGCACATTTCTCTTTTTTAGACACCCTGAATTTTTCCATAGCAACAAAATGGTATAACTGGTTCAGATATCAGTTTTTCTTGCTAGTAACAGCAATCATCGGTTCATAAAAACAGAATGTCTTGGGTTACAATGTAAGATGTGACCAAAAGTATGTATTCTCTTACCATCTTGATAAGCTGTTGAAACAGGCGGGGCAGTGTTCTTTATCTTCTCCATGAGTCATCCCTGATAACTCACTCAGGGGCCATTGTCACTGATGGACCACCAAGGTGTCACAGCATGACTCACAGAATTACAGCGTCCCTTTGTGAGATGTCCCACTCTGGGGAGAGGAACCAAGTATTCCTGCCTGTGTATAATCTGAGTTTTGGAATACTGTGGGCAGCACCTACCACTGGATTCCCAAAGCACAAGAGCTAAAGAACCACCATTGGAGAAGGATCAGATCTTTCTACAGGTAGATCACTTTGACAGAACCACATCCATCAATCCAGCAGGACTGCAGCCGCCATTTAATCACACTGCTACCACCAACCTGACCAACAGGGTGTCAGGTTACATTCTGTCAGTTTAAGCCAGTGTTTCTGTAATTTTCCAATTAATTTGTAGTTCTGATTTGGAATCTCTCACTGGTTTGCTTACAAACTAGTACAAATAAGAAATCCTGCTTTGCTAGATAAGGTGTGATGCTGGTGAAAGGAAAATGTCCAATAATAAAAGCCAGCTTGTACATATTTTCTGTTAAATAGGGGCATATAAACTATGGCTTTTATTTCAACTTGCACATAACTCTGTTAAAACCAGCACTAAATATTGCAAAGTATCAGTTGTATTTTTAGTCAGATTGTGTTCCAAATGGGTACAATAAAAATTCCTTCCACCACTTCCTTTGCAGGTAAACTCCTGCACTGGGATGCTCTCTGTGAAGAGGGAGAGTCTGTGTTATCACACTCAAAATCAAACAAAGCTGCCCTGGCAAGGACAGACTGACATCATGTCCATACTGCCTACACAGACATCAAACATGGACATAAATACAGCCAGGACAGAGCATCTGCCAGGGGGTAGAGCTGCACAGCTGGGAGAACAGCTAAGACATGGCACAGGGCTATGGGAGGCTTTGGGATGGTGGGCAGGGGATGGCTGGAGCCTGCAGAAACCCCAGCACAAGGAGCTGCAGCCCCAGGTCAGCCCCTGCCCGAGCTCCACAACAGAGCAGGAGATAATCTCATGCTGGGATAAAGAAAGAACCTGCCCACAGCAGCACCGCCCCGAGCAGCAAGGAAAGGCTCTGGAACAGAGAAGAGGCATCAGTGTTCTCTCACCCTCAAATGCCAAAAAAGGACACATTAGCAGCATTTTGAAAAAAGAAAAAAAAAAAATTGAAGCATTTTTTCTCAAAGTTGCTTAAATTATCTGACAATGCCCTTTTTTTTAATGGGTCATCATAACCTCCCTGAAGGCATTGCATTAGCTCAGTAAATTCCAGCTTGCAGTGCATCATTTTAAAGCAGACTGACAGACACCTTCACAGTAGGGTAAGTAGCTTTCAAGTTTTATACAGCAAACAAGTTTTATGTTGGTAATTGAACACTCTGTATCACATCTGCAGTGCTTCTGTGACCAGAGGCAGCAGGGCTGGCAGGGCTGTGCCCCAGCCCCATGGAATTCATACATGGAACACAAGGTGCTGCATTATCTTAGGCTTCAAATCCATTCATTTGCTACTTCTCACACACAGAAACTTCAACACATATGACTGTGCTTAATAAGTAAATATAATGATATATAATTGAATATCAATTCAACTGTAAAATGCTCAGTGTGCTGTATGAGCAGCTACTGATGTTGGGGCCTGGGATATGTCATAGTCTCCAGCTCTGGCACTTTCTGGAAAAGCCTGGCAAACAAAACTTAAAGTTACCTCCACGTGAAGCAGATACTTACCCCACACTTGACTTCCTTCTTCTGGTCCCCACACATCTCCACATAGCTGTTTTAGTGCTAAATCAGTAACTCTTCTCCCTTCCCAGTGTGTTCCCTTCAATGTGAAATTTAGACCTGTTCCTTACCCACATCCCTGCAGCCTCTCCTCAGCCCTGGCCAGCTCTTTCTGGCCCTCTTCTGTCCTGATGCCTCCTCTCCCCCTTCTCCTCAGCTTTCTCTCATTAATAAAATACGGAAGAATCTTCTTTATGTGTTTTTCCCATTTTGCTATAGCTGAATAAGTGGGATTTTAATCCTTGAAAAAATTTGTCTCCTAGTATTCATAAGGTTTATAAACTAGTGCTACACTTGCTATCTTGTGATGAATAGTTTTTTATCATGCATTCCATCTGTGACAGTAAAGCAATTCCTCACTAAGGAAAATACAATCACCAAAACACAGGAATTTGAAATAAATACATGAAACTGTTCCTTTACAGCTGTTATTTTTGTGAGTGTTGCCAGACATGAGATACAAGAAAACATGATATCTTTACATAGCCTTCTGCCACACTTCAACTTTCCTTCAAATTAGACCCACACAGGAGAGTATATATGAATATCTCCAAGAATAAGATGAAACTCTGCAGTGAACCATTCTTCTACATCAGCCTCTGCCAGGAAAGCTGTAAGCAAATTATCAGCCCAAAGTACCTAGAGTGTTTCAGGGATTTGGGAGGGAGGGCATTTCTTTTGTTGATTGGTTGGTTGGTTGGTGTGGTTTCTTGGTAATAAGTGGCAGCAATTACACTTGAAGGATCTGAAAGTTAATTCTACAAAAATCTAGCCTCTGCTTTTTACAAGGCAAGGTTACCCACATTTATAAGCTTACTTATGAACAATGAAATACTACTGGAAGAGAACATCTCAGAGTTAAAGAAAAAATAAACATTCTGAACATGTGCCAAACTCCCCACACAACCCAACAGCTTCCCATTCACAAGATTCAAAATATATTTCTAGGAATGAAACAGAAATAAATTTAGAGTAGAAAAGCCCCTCATAATTTCAAATTCTAGGTAGGAGAGTTAAAATTCCATTTGGTTGGAGTTTTTTTCTAATCTGTAGGATCTTAGTGACAATACAACTATGCAATTTTATTTTTTTTTAATCCAGAAGACACATTAAGTACTGGAGACTCTGCAACATCCAAATCAGAAACTCTGCAGAACACCAGTCTATTCATAAAGACCTGATTTGCACGTTCTCAGCACTTGGCTTCCTTTGAATGGTATGACTAAAGAAACTGAAAACTGTCTATTAGTATTTCTGTAATGCAATTTAATACATGACTCCTCTCTGCTTTTACAGGGATTAGATGGCACAATCTCTTTTCACACTGCTTCTATTTGAAGCTCCTGCTTCACAAATAGATACAACCCTGAGCTTCCCAAAACGGAAGGTAATGTATTTGTATTTCTTTCCAAACTTAATTCTTTTACTCATCTAACTTCAGAATGATTGAGGAACAAACAAGCTGCAGGTAAGCTGGCAGTTTTTTCGTTTAGAAGTGCATTGCACTTTTTTGTATTCTTCACCTTGCCTGGCATTTTATTTTGCTGACAGTTTCCTTTAACAGAATGCAACTTAATTATACTCAGCATTACCTGATCAGCAGGAGTTTGCTTCTTTGAAACTTTTTTTGTCCATTAAATGTATGAATTAAATCTGGCCCATAGCTACCTTTACAGTCTGCAATGCTTAATTTAACATCCATATTACATTATGTTCATACTCAAAAGAAATGTAATCTCAAAATGATTCATAGATGCTCACAGTTGCCTACATAATGAGCACTCAGAAGGCTAACAAAAATTGATTGTGCCCTGGGAATTGGTGCACAACATATAAACTATCTGTACAGCCTGAGTCAGTCTGCAAACTCCATACTGATGGCAAAGCTCACCCTTTCCATTCCTTATTCTGAACCACTCTTCAAAAGAGTTATGGGACAGGATCAACACTGAAGGAACAGCTTTGGGTGTCTCTGGTGTAACAGACACACACCTGGATCATCTCTCATCATAGGTAAATCTGTTTTCTGCTTAAAATTTGAGTTCTGTGTGGGATGGCAACTAAAACAAAGACCACCTGGCCAAAGAACTCATGAGAAGGGACAAGAGTAGAAGAGAATGCCACAGGAACAAAGAAATAAATCATTATAAATCAAGCAGTCTCTTGGTACAAAGTTAAGCTGACTTGCAGCAAAAACAGTCAGGCAAGATTCCGGGTGCCTGAAGAAACACTGCATAAAAGAAAGGAATGTTCCTGCCCTCAGTCGGGATGCTCCCAAAGAGTGGGGAGATCAAGGCAGCTCAATGCCCTGAATTGTCTCAGGCATTGATGCTCTCTGTATTCCCCAGAGCAGGAAGTAATTTGCTGTAGAATCTCTTTTTTACTAGCTCTGCTTCAAAGCAGACAAGAGTTATTCCCAGGGCATGGATTTGACCAGACTGTCAAACAGAGGCTAGCATTCCACTAAAGCCATAGCCTGAGCTCTCCCAGAGCAGGGGTACAGGCTCACACAAGGAGGTAGGAAGGGTCACAGAAGGAGGCAGAGAAGTTCAGAGCCTCCCTGTGCCCTCTCCACAGGAAGCCAACACTCATCTGGGACATGGTGAACTGGTTTCAGTTGTACCTCCTGATGCCAAGTCAGATGTGCCTGCCTACCTTCCAGAAAACACCTTTAATTGGAAGGTGGAACCTAAAGAAGTCCTAAACTGTGTAGTCAGCCTTGTCATTTTGACCTTGATTTTATGCTTTGAATAATCTCCCCATCACCATCATTTTCCAAGCCCGCCTTCCCACTGTGTGGCTGTAGCATATGATGGTGACATTTGCTTTCTGTTCCTTCTCTCAAAGCTGTTCTACTTTGTAGACCAGTTTTCAGAAAGAGAGAGAGCAGCATGGGGCAGAGCTCTGCAGGCCTAGAGCACTAAGCACAGAGGGCTGTACTTTCCACACCCCACTCCAAGGCCACTTACAAATATCATATACTAAATTATATTTGGACAAAATAACATTTCTCATATCTTAGAACAGAGCCATAATTGGCTCTAGAACTTTATCAAGCCCCAGGTCCTACCAGAGTATCAATTATAATAATAATGCCAGTAGTGGCTTCACAACTTCCAGTTCAGCCAAACAGCATACACTTACAGCTTCCCAACACTCTTCTGAGGATTCAGCTCCAGAGTGCATCTATTCAATTCCAGGCAGGATTGTGGTAGACAATTCTAGACTCTCTTTAATAATTAAATCAAGACATGGTATTTTGCTCTTCTTGAGTATGTCAGACTTACTGAGAGTAGTTGCATGCAGGCAGCAGTAATGCTCTTGATTTCTTGCTAATCTGCCTCAAAGGACACATATCCATAATACCAGTGACTTCAGCATGCTCATAATAGAGCAGAGTTTAAGCATCTACTTATGTGGGAAGATTTTCTTATATCAGAGCCATATCTTTTATGATAAACATAGATTGAAGTCCTATTTCTGATAACAATTAAGTCCTAAGCATGGAGGATTTAACTGCACATTAGAGCACTGCTGTTCTCAGAGGGAGTTTGTTTTCAGACATCGTGTCCAGCAGTCCATACTCAGGAACACAGCCACAGGTATAAGAGAAATCAGCCATCCTTTCCACAAGCTGCCTGGTTGTACCATGTGCAGAAACTCAATACCACCACATCTGCCACACTCTGAGTATAATTGCTACAAATTGAAAATAACAGCATTTCCTTTCTACATTGTTTCAGCCTCAATAGCTGCACAGACACCCGAGATTGAAATCAAGAGTTGTAGATGAGAAATTTAGATATAATTGAGCATGAAGCATCTCATTTCAGACAAATTGTTTTGCTTTAATACATACAAGTGTACTGGTGAAAGATGCTTTGAATTGCAAAATCCAATCAATGAAAGAGTAAAAGAAATTAGTTACATTTTGCAAAACACATAGGAAAATGTTTCCTATTGAAGTAAAAAGAACATTTCCTCTCTCATGAAGCAGGAGATTTTTTTAGTAACTATTCTACAGTACATAAATCACGTTCAGGCTAAAAGTACATGTGTTACAAGAAAGAATTTCAGTAGCCAGTATAGCTCAAGAAGTTCTTACCTTTGCTGAATAGCTAATTAGAGCACTCATTTATCATTCAAAAAGTCTCAGAAAAGCATGAAAAGGGAGGACAAAAGAAACAATAAATACATGTGGTGGTGAGACAGCTGAATAAGCTATGTCCTCACTTGAATTTAGTAAGTCTCAAAATTTAATGCCAAGGGAAACAGAGTGAAAAGACCATTGCAGGGAGGTTCTGCAGCGTGGCTCAGGAGGTGCAGGCAGCCTCTTGGGAGCTCATAAGCAGCCACTGTGCAAAAAGGCAGTAATTTCACTGAGTTTTACCTCTGCCATATTGGGACTGGCAGGATTTTGTGAAAAGCTGATTAAACTAATGGACTGTTTTACCTAGGGCTCATTTCTTCTTAGACAACTATCCACTTAAAAGAAGAGCTCTGTAACTGTTTGCAGAAGTGGGGTTTTATAGAACTTACAAAAAGGCATATTCCTGTCCAATACTTTACTGAAAACTTAGAGAGTTGCTATGCCTAAAGTATAACACCCAACCCAGAAGGGTTTAATGGTTTGAATAATCAATGCCTTCACCTTCCCTTCTACTTTTTTTCTATATGAAACATTGCCCAGAGTGTCTTTTGGGGGAATTTGTTGTGCAAGATGCTCCAGTTTTGGCAGATAATAAAAATCAGTCAGTTCATAAAAACACATCTTTGAGATGCTATAATCTCTCTGTAAAAGCATGTGTAGAAGAAAGGGGTCAGAAGAAGCAGGAGGGAAGGAGTCAACATATGAAACACTGAAAAAATTTCAGAGTCCTGGAGCAAGTAAGTAAATAGAAATAAGCTGAAAAGGTGAGAAGCTCATGAGCAACTACCCCATTCCCTTTTCTGATAAACTGTTCTGGTGGTGACACTGCTGGAGAGCACTGATCAAATCTGCAGGATTTGCAGGGCAGCCTGGCAAATTGTTCTCTGTAACGGAATCCATTATAAAAAATATGTGCTCCTAACCATAAAACTCTGGCTATAACCAACAATCTTATATAGAAAAAAAGTAGCAGTGAGAATTTATTAACTAAAATAAGTAGCATACACACCTGCAAGCTGCTACAGCCACATAATCTATTGCACTGTAACTGAGGACTATACAACAAGTGCTTGTTATCTCAAGCCATGTAAGTACTACAAATTCAAGACCTAAACCAGCCATTTGTATGGTATCAACATATTAAATTCAGGGCTGCTTTTGGAAATCCTTATTATAGAAAGACTGATTTATCTGGTGTGCAAGCAACAACTCAGTATAATGGCAAGCATAAAGCTAACAATATATTTTGCAAGATTCACTGTATGTATGTCGTGATATAGTTTTTAAACATGCTTACCACACTGTGGCTGTAATGTAAAATTTAGACAATGAGTTAACTTTGTGAATGCAAAAATCTTCTACTCCCTCCCAGTTTTTCCATTTATTTTTCCTTTAAAAAGACTGGATAACTTTTTAGCCGGTCACATCTCTAGGGAAAAAAACTCTTGATCCGTAAAACCTCTACTAATAATTTGACACCATTTAGCAATTCTGCTTATTAAAACTATTTACAAATTAATTTACAAAGTACATGAATTACAACACTTGTTACTTGACTAGCAAATGTGCCCACATGATCACTGTTGAGGTCAGTGAAGGGACACTAACAGTGCCTCCAGTTTATTCATTTGTGCAGAAAAACTTCCACCTCAGTTTCTTTAAACCCCTGAGTGTAAGTATCTGAAATATGGGGAAATAAAAAACAAATGTAATATAAAATTGCCAAGGTGTAGTGTCCTTAACTTTTCAGAAGTGAGGAAACAGCTAGTTTTGATTGAAAATAGAATTATTTTAGGGTGGTTAGTATTATTAACATGGAAGTTTTATTGCTCTTTAGGTGTACAAATACCCATGACTGTCTGTGGACCAGGTGTTCAAGTGTCTCCCTCCAAACTATAAAGTTCTTTTGCCTCCTATCTCCGCCTTAATAAATTTCTGATTCTGATTCACAATATCCATGGAAAGATCATATTTTTGATGAAGGATGTTATAGTTCATATAACAATAGGATATGGCAGACAACAATAGTGTCCCTTTAGTAAATGGCACTTGAGCACAAATTCCCCTCTATTGGTATACACTTCAAATGTTTTTCTGCTAAAAATTTAGCACAAGTTATTTAATACTGCTTTTGGTTACTTTAATTATTGTTTAACTGCAAAATAAACTTATTTTACGCTTGTGTCCAAGCCTAACCTTCCCCACACATTACAAAACTGCAAATTCTCTGTAGTTTATTTTTTAGTTGTAGATAACTGTTACATAAATTAAAAATGGCATTGTGAACTGAAAAGATTTTTGTTACTTTATAATGAACTATTCTTCTGTCCATAATATGTTGTATTCACAGCTACAGATTAGCACCTACTCATATCCACCCACATGCCAGGATGAAAAGGGAATGAGAACAATGGATATTTTGGATATTTGCCAACTATGGATGTATTGCCAGCTAAGAAAATGCCACAAGCAGAAGGCAGAGCAGGAAGCTCTCCTCCCAAGTGAGGGTTGAGGCAAGATCAATCTGCTTCTTGAAGTACTGAGGCCTTTCACAGAAATGAAAAAACAACATCAGCACACATCCTGGGAAAATTCCAGATAAAACCTCCCCACAGCATGGCAATGCTTAACACATCCTCAGTTGAAACAACTGCTACATCATGTCCCCGAGGCAACAAGAAGTCAGAAAAGATAAAACAATTCTTTTGTACACTGTATAGTTTTGCTGTGGGCTTGAGGATCCATCTGCCTAGAAGGTGTTTGAAAAATGAAAGGTGTTGTCTTGTTTTTAATTGTTATGAATGTTTTTGATCAAACAGTTATTGAAGAAACACAGCTATGATCCTACAACACTAACACATTAAATATTCTCTAATTTTTTAAGAACTTTAAAATAAATATTTAAACCAAATGAGGTGCAAAATGTCTCTGTTTAGTGCAAGCCCCCCATTTCATATTGAAATGCATCAATTTTGGTGCACCAGGCACTAACTACCCTTTTCTTTAACAGCATCAGCAGCAAAAACATGAGAAACCTGCTCAAGCCTGGAGTGTTATAACTCAACAGCAAGCAATGTGCCTTGGGCTGATTCCGTCAGGGGAGGTCATGGACTGGGAAGAATATTTAAAATAATCAATCCTCTAGGCAAGTTCAAGAGTGTAAGGGGAATAATGTAAGAGCTTTAAAGTCTCCTAGATCTATAATGTTTGTGTAGTGAAGTGAAAGGGCAGGAAGGTAGATTACTACACACAGAAGGAGAGTTTTATTTGGTTAAGAATTACCAAAATACTCTGTGTGAAAAGTATAGAGAATCTTAGCCAAGGAGTTAAAAAAAAGCAAGGCAGCCATCACTCAATTTTTGGAGAGAGTTTTTCAAACTCTGAAGGCCAAGCAAATCATCAGGTAAAGACAAAGCATAGCCACAACAACAGGCATTGAGTAAAGCTTACAATTGGATGGGACTCAAAGGTGCCACAACCAGGCTCCCCCATTTTGCGCCCTACTACAAGGAGGTGTAGCAATACTGAGATTCTGCTGTCTCTCTAATACCAGTTATGCTGTCACACAGTGATGGCCAAGGGGCTGGTACTCAAACATTCATTTCCCTTCCCTCATTAGAGCTGACCTACGCTACACTTCCTGTACTTTTGCATCCCTTTCTGCCTGATTGTTGGCAGATGAAGATTCCCTGTATCTGGAAAGACTCACCCACCATGTTAACACTAATAGGAACACCACTGATTTAAATAATGTCCTGTAAAGAATATGATGCCTTAAGATTTTAGCCTTTATATTTTTCAAATTCTGTACTGCATTAGTGCTTAATTCTAAGCTCCATATAAAGTGTCAGTTAACTGTCTTCACATTTTGTTCAGACAAAACAATCCCTCTGGGCCTGAGATCCAAAAACACCCTACAGCTTCAGGCCCCAAAATGTATAAACAAAAGGGAATTGTGGTAATAACTTCATTACCTGAAGGTGTAATTGGAGGATTAATGCCTGATATGTAAATAGACCAAACTTATATCTGGCTGAAAAACTCGTGACCATTGTCCAGCTTGGCTGTAGCCTCTGAGACTTCTGACTGCCCAAGGTGTGCCTTTTGAAGGCCTTTCATAAAAGTCTACTTTTATTCTCTTCACTTCGTCTAGCCTCTGTTCTAGGTAGCCACTCCAAGGCATCAAATGTACTCCCAGTCCTTGTGTTATGCATCTCCATTTGGGGATATTTCTCCCTCTGTTTCCAGCTGGTGACAAAGAGGCCATTTAGAGCAAAGGCACAGGTGAGTATGGGGGGTTAATATACACATAAAATATTAGATCAAGATCTTTGAGATTTATAACCAAAAAAATTGTTGGGGAGCCTTTACTCATCTTGATGCAATTCCTGCTACATTACTTGTTTTATTTATTTAAATAAAACAACACCTAGAGGGCAAATAAAACCATTTCCAGTCTTTATAGTGGGAGGTTTCCCCTCCATCTTTAATTCATGGGGTTTTTTTCAGCATTGACTGTAACTTGAATCAATGCACTCCATCGGGTTACCTGGTGATCATACTCTCTACAACATGCAGGTACAATGGAGTAAGTCAAAACCCAGGGACAGTCTCAATACACTCCCACATTATTTCTCAGATTTCTTTTACCTCCATCTTTTTAACCCCAAAAAGATGCTTGTAGTGTGCATACTAAGTTCAAAAGCACACAGCTCACCCTGACCACATAATAAACCTCAGCAAAGCCCTGTTGCTGTAGTGCTAAGAGATCCATACAGAATTCAAAACAGGTTTTCCTGAGCTTGTTTAATGACAACGAGCCCACAGCAATCAGCTGGCCACAACAACTATTCTGCACTCCACCCTTTTCCTTTAGGTTGTGTTTTACCCTCAGTTTTGAGGTTGGAAATCCCCACCACACTAGGGAAGGGTTGTGGGAAAGCAAAGAGTTCCACTAAAAATATCAGAGGCAGATTGTCTTCAGTGCAGCACACCGTAAGCAAGTTTTTAAAATGAAGCCTCCTTTTAAATAAAATGAGACCTTCAGGAAGCACAGCAGAAGATTATGATCCTCTTCATCTAAGTTTTGTACCAGTCTTAAAAATTATAAAAGAAATGTTGCTCTGAGTATTTCACTCATTTTTTACCATTATCCTTTTCTCCCCTTTCAGAAAAGGCTTTCAGTGTGTTGATTATATTTCTGTGCTGAGTTCCTGGAAATGCTTAATCTAAAATGACAATTTGACTAAATACGGTGGCTGCCATTTTATTTAGCCACAGGAGAGGTGAAAAGTCAGTCTGCTGCTTCACTTAGTGAAATGGACAATGTAACTCAGAGAATAGATACATGACATTTTCTGTCCATCAGTCTGTGCTTTCTTTTTACAGATTTATCTGCTATCTAAAAGCTAGTTGTTTACCAAGTCACCCTTATCTTTCTTCTTTGTGAAGCTTCACTGCAATAAATAAAAAGCCTTGTGTTTGATGTGCCTCCAGATCATTTTGATTTCAAATACACTCAAGATTTCATTTTGATTGCCCTTCCAAAAATTATATTTCATATTATGTCATAACATCAAAATATTCCAATAGAGAATACTGTTTCTGGGTTGGGTTTTTTTCCTGTTTGTTTCCCAAACAAAATTAAATGTCTGTCTTACAAAATTTTCAGGGCATCTTCACTGAATTAAAATGAACCAGAATTAATGGAGCTGCAGAGGGTAGCTCCAAAAGTAAACAGAAAGATGACCATAAACTCTGTTGTCTACCAATAACTTCCTATAACAGAAATTATTGTATTGATTAATCCACTAGTGAGACAGGTCTTAGAAAGATTATTTTCACTGTTCACTAAAACTCACACAATATTTACATGAGCTCAGAACTTCAGCTGACAAACACACTGATAGCAATGAGAAGTTTTAGTCTGATACAATGATTCTAGAAATAAAAATTAAGACGTTTGTCTGTCATAGTATTAGAAATTAGCTACTTTGCACAAACCTAGGAATATAATTTAGCTTTTTCCATTCACATGCAAATAACACTATTCCTAGTGCACAAAAGATATCCCAGGGAAGAAATTAAAACATTATAGAATCTAAGAGCAGGGTTATTACATGTCAACCAAGTTCTGTGCTATGCTTTGTTTCAGGTTCTGTGTGATATGACAGCTGCTTCTATTCAGACGTTATTTTAAAGGAAACATTTTCTGTAATTTCAGCTGACTCATTCAAACTAGCAACACTCCATTTTAAAATACCATTGAGAAAATGCAAAGCATTTCTTCACTGGAGACAGCATTCACTGTTCTAATCTAATGCAAATGTTAGTTAGAATCAACAAGCTTGCACAAATGCCAAATCGCTTGTCCCCCTTTAGATGATTTCACACCTAACATAGCAACAGACAATTCGTCAGAAAACACATTAAAAAGCATTTTAAAATGTATCACTGTGTATTATCTCTACGGTAAATAACACAGTATGTCCCAAATTGCTGTTCTAAACAAAGAAAAAACACAAAACCAATCCTGAAACACAAGGTCTGTGATACAAATTCAACTGGGACTAATATTGCAAACCCTAATAGAGACAGAACTCTGACATGAATAAAAGCTTTTTTCTAGTAAGGGACAGCCAACAGGTTGCCAAAGATGTCTTCCAAAGATAAAAATGTTAAGTAGTAAGACTACTTTTTCCAGCTACTCCTGTCTATGTCCCAGCCTATTTCATTACACAGAAGAGACATGTATGATAAAATAATTTATGCAAAAATGAGGAATTCACAGATGTCTGAGTAAAGGACACAGTGCCAAGATCACTTTGCCTTGTCAGAAGTTGCTCCAGCCAGGGCAAATAGCACTGTGTCAGTGAGAAAAAGGAAGAAAAGCTTGTGGGCTCAGCAGTGCCAGAACTGTGGATGAGGCACTGAGGGATGAGCCATATGGTGATAAGAAAGTGGCAGCCATTTAGGTGGCCATAGGAGGATTATTTGTTTTGTGGGCAGTGATCAAAGCTAAAACAAACAAAAAAAAAGCAGGAAGACTGGGGAAAGCTCCTGGTGCTGCCAACTGGAGCAGCTGATGCCATAAACCAGGTTAGTGATTATGCAGATAGAATCCTTTATAAATCTGTCCCAGCATATGGTGAACAGGAGAACAAAGATGGCCAAATTACTGCAGTTTCTATTGGCACTCCTGGAGATATCCAAGAGCTGTGAAGGAGTAGGACCAGACATGACTCTAAGACTGGTGACTGCTCCTTCAAGATGAGGATGATGAAGATCAAAACTGTTGCTCTCAGTGGGGTACTGTTTATAAGACAGCAAACAAAAAGGAAAAAAGATGAAAAAAAGCACCCCAATATCAAAGTGAGGATCTCTATTCATGTTAAGATGTGATCCTGGGCACTGATGGGACTGTTTTCAGTGCTTTGCAGCCAGGAAGGTCCCTCTCCATGCACGGGGGTTTGCACACCAATTTGACCCAGCTGAGACACATAAGCCAGAATTGCACACAGCAATTCTGAAATAACAGTCCTGGCACCTGCTTTTACCTAAGCTTCAGTACACCTTTCATCTCAGCATCCCCTGAGCCTTTTATTTTAACAGGGCAACTGCTCCTTGCCCTTTCATCCCTCCTGCCTACTTACAGGAATGTGACCCCAGCTGTTAACCCTCAATCTCGCTTTGTGCACTCCCCAGGCTCTCCTTCCACAAAACCACCCAGACATTATTCATCTTGAGGCTCAGGACAGGTGCTGCAGCAAGAATGGCAAACTGCTAGCTCAGTGGCAGGGAAGGTGAGCCCCCAATATACTTGGCATGTCCTGGCCAGTCCCAGTGCCAGCTCTTTCTCCATCTAGCAGCAGAGATGCTGTGTGTCACATTGTGAAATACTGATCCCATTAACTAAACCAGAACTTCCCAGCACATCACCTGGGGCCAACCAGCACTTGGATGGCACTGAATTGAAGACACTCCTTTGGAAATCTCACCTGGATGAAGTTTGCTTTGTTGGCTTCTACCTGTAATGTTTACCTTGTTTTATACTCTGCAAAACTGGGCTTCCTAAAAGCATCAGGGTTTGTATTCTAGCTTTCCTAGAATAAACAAAAGCCAGTGTACCCAGTGGGAACAAAAAATTTACTGTAAATTTGACTTAAACATGCCTGAACTTTCTGCACAGAGCAGATCATCAGTATGCACAGCAGACAATACTGCAGGACACAGAAACACATTCCCAAGGCTGTGTCAAATCCATCACTGGCTCTGCTAATTGATAAAAGAATGTTTGAGGCTGGAAGCCAGTTCAGGTTCATGTCACATACCCCTCCCAGACGGCACTGAAACAAGATACTGGTGCTTGGAGGAGCCACAGCAGGGTTCTCCTCAAAGACCTGTTGCCATCTGTTGCCAAACCACATCAGAAGGGGATGACAAGAGTCTTTAGTCCATCACCCTCTCATGTGCTAAGTGGAGAGACAAAAAGCAGCAGAGACATTCACATGCTGTCAAAAATTTCAGGGACAGATTAATTGAAGCTGGCAGAATGGGATGTGCTGGTACAAACAGACTGGAGTGAAATTACTCAATATTTGGCCAATTCAAGTATACGCAGTTGTCATAGAATGTTTCTGTAAGAACTTTTCATTGAGTTTTAATTATCCCAAAGAGGTGAGATGGGTGAGGAAACAGGCTACACACAAAGAGGTAAAGCTACACACAAACACCAATGTTGTGACATGTGCAGACCCTAAAGCAGAACATAAGTTCTGTGCCCTTTTCTGCAGGCTGAGACGTAGGAGATTCTTCCTCAAGTGAGCTCAACACTCTAACATATTTCACAAGGAAACACAAATCCATTAAGGACTAGCCTTGGAGAGGAGAATGTCACTATTTAATTCCACATTCTCGTTATATTTTCTTCCACATCAGTTGATTTTTTTGTCATTTTTTCAGGTCTTAATAGAGCATAAAAGTTACAACTTGCCTCCAGTTTGAATTTTTTTCTACTCTATTATAAATATTTATCAGGCAAAAAATACAAAGTAGTGAGAATGAAAAGAGGTAGTATTAAAGTATAGGATAAATCATTATGTCAAAAAGCTTGCAAAAATAATTGAGTATTCAATTACTCCAGATGTCTGTTTGTCCTTTCTGACAACAGAGTTGCTTGACAGGCACAAATTTATAACAGGTACAAATTTAAGTGAGAAACACAAAAGCAACTTCTGCAAGTGTTTATAACTTCAGAGGACGGCTGGCTAAAAGCAGACATATTCACTGGAGTTTCAGTCACATGACACTGAAAACTGATTATCAGAGCCATTACCACACCCAAACAGTGCCTCTTAGATTGAAAGCAAAAGCCAAAATGTAAAATCTTATCCCAGCTCATTAAATGCCTATTAAATAATAAAAATGCACCAGTAGTAAGTATTTCAGAATGACATTCACAAATAATAAAGTATATAAGGCAGGTTTTTCTCCCTAGTGTATTACTGTAACAAAGAGATGGGTTTTAGAAAGGTCTAAGGGGCAACAGCAAGTCACTCCTAGAATTACGGGTTTGTGCTATTTCTTACAGCTCCACTTTACACGGTTACTCTTCACACATGTCGTCACTCCACACAGGAGTGACAGAGCACCCAGACACAGATAACATCACACATTTACAGTCATAAAGCAAAAGATCACCAACCAAATAGCTTCTGTCACTGTTAAAATGACCACCAGCATGTCTGTCCCAGTGCCCAGAGGCAGACTGGACAAGCTGGTGGGCACTGCTCTCCCACAGAAAGCACAAAGTCTGCTGGATACTTAAGCAACAAATAAGGAGGGACACCCTGGGTGAGCTGTGCTGGGAAGCCCCTCCAACCACATCTCTGGCATCTTTTCCCACACGAAGCTATTTTGAAGCAGCCCAGCTCACACATCCCAATCCAAGACCACCTTCTCAGAGCCAGCTGCCCACCCCATCCCCAGCAGCTCCCATGGGAGAAAAGAGGTGTACCAGCCACATCAGAAATGAGGCCAGCTAGGAAACAAAAGGGGCAAGGCAGTAGATTGCAGAGGGGGCAAAGAGGCTTCTGCGTCAAAACCAGCCCAAGAGTAGTAACAATCAAGGCAGGAAAATCTGCAGTTTCAGCCAGTAGAGTTTTCTTGCCAGCACCTGTGCTCTGGAAGCCACTCACCATTGCATGTCTGAGAGGCACCAAGCATTGTCCCCTATTCATTTATCCCAGGTGAATCAAACTTACTGAATATAAGGAAAATTCCCTCAGCTGAGAGAGTCCTTTGAGCAATAAAACAGAGATGCAGAATACTTGGGCCATGCTGCTGTGCATCCCCTGCTGCTGTAGGTGAACCTGCAGCAGTGCATTTCTGGGCTTTGCAGAGTGCCTGCCTGCTGAAGGCTTTGTTACCAGCTTGTAGCGAATGGCTCTTGTTAAACAATGAGATATTTCGCTTTGTGTTTGCAGCACAACTGATACAAAGGAATGCAGAAACAATACAACACCACCAAAGCGAGTGAGGAAGTAAGCAGATGTGCCTCAGCAGCACACAAGCTTCCTGGCCATTTATTGTTTTCATTTACATGGTGTTTTCAGCTACAGCTGAAAGCATGGAGAGCTTGAATGTGTTGTTGCTTTGCAAATTAACCAAGGCCCATTTTCCTTTGTGTGATTTCTCTGAAATCACTCCCTCATTTGCCACATTTTAAAAGACTGCCTTTGCTGAGCAAGCAGTATGAAGATTTTACTTGAGCATTCATACAGGATTGAACCACTTTGTCCTTCTTGTCACAAACACCATTTGCACTAACAGTTGTGACACAAGGATTATCTGCAGAGGCTGAGATCTCTCCATGCATTGCCTTCCACCCAGCTTTATCCAGTGCCATAAAGCATTTCAGAATAGTAGGCTCATCACAGTCATCTTTCTGCAATAACCCTGGACACCTCAGACTTCTGGGCTCAGACTGCACAGAGAAACACCTGACCTCTGAGAAACAGCAGTATCTGACACTCAGCAGACACTAAACAGATGCACATGTGCAGTGCCATGAGGTGCTGCTTCTCATGAATTACTTCCCAGACACTTGGCTGATCTGTTTTCTCTACAGCTATTTACCTAGTTCATTCATTTTTCTTACTGGCCCCAATTCAACAAGAGGCTAAAGCATATCAGGACAGACAGGGCTTGAAGTCATACACAAGCTCATGAAACTCTGGCTGATGGTTTAGCCTCATCAACTCCACCTTTGTTATTGAGAGTGGTATGACGAGCTGGAAGCAACAGAGGCTGCTGTTTGAACAATTTAGCAATTAAGAAATCAAATGACACTCTGGAATGTGCTCTGTATGTAGATGTTTTCCACAGATTGTTGTTGCTGTCTTGTCTTGGAAAAAATGTGTCACAAAATGAGAATTATTTCCTTTTTCACTGTGGCGTAGACATGATATTTATATCAGCAAGCAATGCAAATATTTCATAAAAGCCTTTAATGTAATTCAGCTAACAGTGGCAACAGTAATCAGCAGCTTGCTTCAGACACTGAGCAATCTGACAGCTTTGATTGCATCTCAATATTTTGGTAAAAGCAGGGGTTGGTGTGAAGGGGTGGATTCAAAGAGCAGCACGATTGAACACGTGTGTACAGGGGACAATCACGATCTCTATGAAGTATTCATACTGTGCAAGAGAAAACAAATGGGAAAGAAAAGGAAGAAAAATGAGGTTCTTCAAATGTTGTCCATATTAAATGAATATCAATTGTACCCACTTCAATGAATAACTTCTGCCAGTAGATTTATGTATGTATGCTTTGAGATGGTACTGAATAATCCTCTCATTAACAAAAATAGTTGAAACATGACAGACTTAACTTCTGTTTTAGGCACCACTAACTATAGTTTGCATGTTTAGAAAATCATATGAACAGATACATACTGGCTCTAACAGAGGAGGATATTTTGAAAAATAAAGTTAGCAAAGTCAGGAATAGCATTCTTTATTCATTCATACTTTTAAAGGTGAACTGAGCAGTAAGTTGTTTTTCACTTAGTTATACCTCCTCTGGATTTAGCAAGGCATAACCCTAAAATATTTTCACAAAATATCTCCTGTGTTTTCCTAACCTAAAGCTTCATCAGTTCTGCAACACCCCTTAACTGTAATTATACTTCCTCTGGAATTGCACCCTAAATAGAAATTGAACTATTCATGCTGCAAATTGAAACTCTTCAATGCGAAGCCATACAAATAACTTGTGTTAGCATTAACCTCCTCCCAAAATTTGGTAAGATCACTCCTGTTTCTCAGAAAGATCATACTAATTGCTGTTATTTTTATTAAGTCCAGGCAAACACATTCAAACTAACAATTAAATGCTTGAATGACCCAGAAAAACTTCCCTTTAACCTTTACAGTAAGTGGATGACCTCGTGAAGACCCAGCAAGCCACAGGCAGAGGTGCTGTCTGTATTTGGGAGCCAACAGAGTGAGAGCAGGCAGCATTTCATGCCTTACAATCAGGGTTTGCACTTACAGAACAAAACAAAATCAATTTGGGGACTGTACAGCAAATGAGGACGAAACACACAAGAACAGTGTCCCAGGTTTTCTTTGGCCAAGGTACAAAGCACCCACAGACCAGTGATGCCAAGTTGCAATCCTGCTGCCTGGCTGCAGCCCTCTCTGAGCCCCTGCCATGGGCTCACCCCTCACACGGGACAGCTCCCCAGGAAGAGCTCCACCACCACCTGCCCCAGCCTCTCTGACAGCTTAGCCTTTATTGAAGAACTCAGTTAATTACTGTTCCACCCCCACTGTTTTTCTCATATCTTCTGGACTCTTGTACCCTCCCCTTCCACTTTTCTGCTAGCCTGTGCCACTGTAACTCATTAAACAATGCCTTGGGTTGGACTCAGATCTTCCTCATCATCACAGCTACAATAGACACCTGTAGTAGTAGTAACAGGAAAAATACTAGATTCTCTTTTTCCCCTAGAAAATACTGCTGTTGCATGTTAATTATTATTTTTCCTAAATACTGGTATCAACAGCAGATTTTACTGGTCAGATGCTCAACTTATTGTCATGGGTGTTGAGGCAGCAGGACATACAGAGACAGGACACGGTCCTTCTGCATTTCCATGCCCATTGGAATTTTCACAGGGAAGACACACTCCCCCACCCCACTGCTCATCTAAGCCAGAGTAAGGAAAATTCCAAATTCTTTGCTTGTTATGCTTAACATTATTGCTGATTATCTACTAAAGAAATCATCACTCAATAAAATGAAAACCTCTGATTTAAGTAGTGTCAGATTCTAACGCACTGTGTGCAAAATAAACAGGAAAACTCCTTTGCAGTAGGAAAAACCAGCATATATTTTTAGAAAAACCAATCCTGCAAGGGAAAGGAATGAGGCTGCAGGAACAAGCACACACTTTTCACCTCTAACTTCTACAATTTTGTTACGGAAAACTTTGGGACATTTACTCGGTGTAAATGTGTTGTTTCTGTGAACGAGCAGGGCTAGAATTAAATTATTTCAAGAGAAAAATTGTATTAACATCTGTTATTGAAATGCAGCACTATGATAGCACACTTTACACTGGGAACATTTCTACAAACATTTTTTTTAAATAACAGTGCCACTTCTCCTCCTCCTGAACAAGCTATTAATATCCTCAGGTAATCATTACCAAGAGAGTCCAACTAATTAATTGTTGCAGGCCTAGTTACACTGTTATATTTGTTAAAGGGACATGGTCATGATAACATTCACATTGTTCATCTCTAGAAAGTGGTAGATTTACAACAGAACCAACTTCAGCCTGAAAAAGAAAATTCAAAGAGACACCAATATGGCCTCTACATCAGGGACATTATTTACTTCCTAAGCTAGGAGCAGAGTTGTCATTGATGAAATGGCTGGAAATGCCTTTCCTTGGCCAAGGAAGAAGACACAGTAAGTCCATAACTCCTTCTGAATATTTCTCAACCACAGAGCTTGATAATTAGGGATTATTTACATGTAATTGTGCATGTTCACGGTATGCATCTTAAAACCCAGCAACTCTTCTGCCACACATCCAGGTGTGGAGCCAGGTCTCTCCTACTTTGTAAGGGACTCACCTGTAGGGTCAGCAGGGCAAGGTGACTCCTGAAATCAGCTCCAGGCAGGCAAGTGAGGCAGCTGGCAGCTATACTGGCTGAAGAAAGGCAATTCATTTTGTCCTGCTTTGTGAGGGTGTTTTTGTTGTTTGAAGCAATAAACAGGGTCTTGATGAAGAGCCTGAAAAGTGATCTGAGCATGTTGTTTAATCCTTCCTGCCTGTTTCCCTAGCAGTCTAAGCTAATCATGCCCAGCCCCATCTGAAATCTCAAACACACAACTACCTGCCTGCCTTACTTATATTTATTACCTAAAACAGCCATCTGCAAAAAGATGGATCTTAACAGTTCTGCACATAAGTCTAGGACAGAGGAGTGTGTAGTACTCGTACAGATATTTCCGGGTGAGATCTGTGCTCTTTAATTAAGCAAAACACAAAGAAGGACAAGAACAAAAGGCTGTAGCAACTGTGGAATCAGCTCACGCTACCTTTCTTGCCAGATGTACCGCTGAATTTTAATAGCTCATCCTGCTATTCTCTCTGCTCCAGTTTCAAAACCACATTACAGGCAAGTACAGTGTAAGGTTAGCATCTTCAAGAGTCCTTTGCAACTTGTTTTTCAAGAAGCAGCATCTGTGAATGTGATTGTTATCTGAATCCTTGTGTTACTCTACATCAGCTGTGAGAATGCTTATGCTGACTGGGAATAACAGAACATTTCCCTGCCGATTTGTGAGCCCCAACTCCACAGGCTGCCCATGGACACTTCACACCCAGTCTCCTTTGTGAGCTGTTTCATACAAAGGCATGAGAGCAGCCAGAGGATCCTAAAAGTAATTTCCATAAACTCCTATGCAGCAACACTGGGAAATTCTGCTTGTTGAAGTGCACACTACTAACACCATTTGGAAAGAAAAAAATATCTGAAACATCCTTAACTGGGCTGAAGTAGTCACATGCTCAGAAATGGGAGGTATGAAAAGAGTAATTTCTACTTATAATGATGTTACATGACTTAAAGATTTGAATGCAAGCCATGGGGAGAGAACATCTCTTATATAAAAGGAACTGAAATGGATCTCTTTCACATCTTCAGGTAATCCAATTGAGAAAAGCAGAACATTTATATCACTATCATTTTCCTTGCTGTGGCTACCACCCTACATATCTGGGTTCACACAAAATTAGAAAACATCCAGATAACTACAATTCTATGACTGGTGTTAAAAAACAGTGTTGAGAGAAGATGAGCATCTTTGCAAAAGCTGCCTGGCTTAAAGTCACCCCACAGTGCAAAGCAACTGAGATGAAACTTTAATGGGGGACAGATTGTTCCCACCTAATTATTAAGGACAGCTCCTCTTTTAAATGAAGGGGACAAGTTCAGGTTGCTCCAAGGGCTGGAGAGCAGTCACAGCCTCCTGGCTCCCTCCAGCACCCCAGGGAACCTAAGTCAGTGACCCAGTTTTTCAGACCTCTCCCCTCACTCTTCCCTGCCCCACTTCTGCTTCAAACCCTCAAGCTAAGGCAGGAAAATTTCTCAGCCTTGTACCAGTCTGAGAAACCCTACAGAGTTTTTGCACCTTCAGTTGCAGCTTCTGAGCTATTTACTCAGTTTGCCAGTGTGTGAGCAAAATGCCCAAGCAACAGACAGCCAAGGCTCCAGGACAGTGTAACCCAGCAGGTGGCTGGGCTAGGGATGGCCTGCACCGGCCTTTTGGGCTGCTAAACACACACCTGGGAAAACCAAGTCCTTAGCAAAAAAATTCTGTCCCAGCTACTACCACAGCATGAAGTAATCAAATACTCAGCACATAAACAGCTGGTTCTGAGACCCAGTGGGTGCCCAGACTCCCCTGCCTGACCTGTGTCTGGTCCTCATCTGTCCCCATGGAACAGAAATCAGCCACTGAGGCTACAGAGCAGAGATCACTGGGGACAAAACTGACTACCTCAATTCACCCAGCAATTTCTTTCATGGAAACTGTGTTTCAGTACCAGAACAGATTTCTGCAATATAATCCAAACACACAATTCAGCCAAAGTAACGATGTCTCAAGAAAAAAAAGAACAAATATAATTGAAAAGTAGTGGTTTATAACTGGGCTATAGTAGTTACTGGCCTCTTTTAATGGTGTCTTTTATCATCTTATTTTTTTCTTTTTTTATTAAAAGAAATAAATTTCGTTGCTTGTGTGTGTATAAAAGGATAAACAGGACTGGATTATTCAACATTTTCAGAGAATCTCTGCACTGATAACACAGTATTGTGAAGCAGCAACTAAAAAGTTGCAACTAGGTGAATTCAGTCTTTTCTTTTTGCCCAGGTGTCAAAAAGTCAATATTATGCCTTTTTTCTTCTCTTGGTTAATTATCATTGTCATCAACCCACTGGATGGGGGTGTAGTATAGATTTTACTCAAAGTGCCATTAGGCTATTAAATACATATTCTCTGTGACGAGTAATTTAAATTCACTTGAAGGCTTTTCTGTTTTTCAGATAAGTTAATTCAGTTGTGACAACAAATATGTAAAAATGTTGCCAATGAACATTAACTACATGTCTCTGCTATTTTGTATTTCAGTGGGTTGTCAAGGAACAGATTTACAGCAGAATGCAAAAAATGAACACTTCTGATGTCTAAACATGTTTAGATGGTACTTTACCTGACACAAATAAAAAATTGTTCATAATTTGCATTTATAAGGCTCAGTTGGAGCAACGAAGACTTTATATGAATTTATATGCATCAAAAGCCTATTTTAGTCTTTTGTGTGAGAAGCACTGTTTCATTACTGACAATTCCCTGGTTTTAATGGGTTCTATACTCTATAAAAATGCATGTTCTGAATTTAATGGGAAAATGCACTACAGGATATGAATGTATCAACAGGAATACATCATTGTAAATTATTCTTAAATCAAACGTTACAACATTCTGGCTCTAGCCAGCAGCAGCAAACAGGACAAGGATGCCCAGCAGCCACCACAGTCAGCACCACCACAGCCAGTGCCTGGGGCTGCCTGGTCACCACGGGTCTGCCGTCGAGGCAGCTCATTGCTGGCTGTGCCACGAATCTGTGTCACTGGGAGAATGACACAGGGGGGTTAATTTTATTCTTCGTTACATTGGTGTTGTTATACAGTGTTTTCTCTGTCTGAACTCTATGGCTGGTCATATGTCTCATTCTCTCATTCCCATTGGTGGTTTGCAGATTTATTACCATCCCACTCTTTGGAATAATCTATGTTAATTAGGAAATTAACACATTGCCAATCCTAAAACCACTATGATGACACATGACAACATGAAGGCAACCAATCACTTCAACTGAGTTTGTAGAAAATGAAAGTCAGTCAATGAAATCTTAAAGTTCTGACCATGTCACAGGTAAAAAATATGCTTTTAAAAAGGATTCTACTTTTTTGTGTATCACAAAATTATGATGACAATACATGCTAAAAAAAAGAAAATAAACAAAAAAAAATCCCAGAGTAGTCAATTTTATATTGACATAAAATACTTTTAAGGCAAGAATTTTCATGTATTTTCATGAAACATCTAGAACTGTTTGAAATATCTAATGAAAGTTAATAGAACAGAAAATCACTTTTTCTTCAGATTATTAAGTGTGCAAACAGGTTTATTGTCTTTTGAGGCAAAAAGTGATGTATAGTGGGAAACACCAGCATTTTGTTATTACAGGGACCTACTGAAAGGAACAGTTACATATGGGTTTTGTTCTGCAAATTGAGAGACATACTGTACTAAAGCAAGATGCTTACCTTGGGTAACATGAATTTACAATACAGAGCAGAGAGATGATTTAAAAGTTCTCCTCAGTGGCTTCATAAGCAGATATTCTACAACACTCATCCAATGCTTCCTTTGGCAGGCCAACAAAAAACAAAAACTGCAAAGTAAGCCTGAGTATTGAATGCTGAACATGCAGATGAGGTACTGGGAACTACACTGCAGAAATACAACAGTCCAACAGTGCTTAGAGAGCCAATTTATAAACAACCTTTATTGCTCTCCTCTGCTTCATTCTACACAATAAATCACTACAGTACATCCTAACATCTGTGACCAATGTTCCTCAGAGAACTCAGACAAGCATAACAAAGACAGATTTACCTGTACCAGTGAGAAAACAGCTACAGATGCAGGTTGAGGTGTCCAAAAACAACTGATATATTACTTAAATCTCTGTTCCTACCTTGAAAGTCTTAGAGAATTTGCATCACTGTGAACTATTTTCTGAGTCAATTCTTTCCCAGATATTTTCTCAGTGTAAGGAAATGAGCTCAAGACAGCAGGTGGGTAGAAGAACCGTTCAGGGCAATATGACCCATAATGTGCTCTACAAGAAAAGAAATCAAAGTGTTTCACATAACACATCACAGCAGTCCCTCTGAAGGTCTGAGCTTCCCATGTGCTAGAAAACCTCACTTCCCAAAACCTACAAGACAGAGAACACTGTAATTCTACATGGAGCCCTTAGTATTTAAGGAGCTAGAGGAAGGGGAAGAACTCCAACTCTCCTAAACATAGCCTTCAAAGAGACAAAGTGGGAAGAGAAGGTGCATTCCTTATGTCAAACCTTAACACAGTAGAGCAATAAATTCAAGCATCTGGTGTAGGATGTGCCAAGTGAGTGAGAAAAAACTCCAGTGCAGGGAGCTGTAACCTGGCAGGTGGGTAGGATGGGACATAGAGTGAGCAGGAGCTGACCCACAGAGTTCAAGCTTTGCCTTGTCTTGCAGGAAAGCAGGCATGGCTATCCCCATTTTAGCTGTGCAGAAAGAGATGAAGCACATTGTTCCTAGAAGCAACTAGGTCTGGCACAGAAGAAATTGCAAAAGGAAAGAACGAAGCCACGAATCTCCTAGTGTGCAGCTTCAGTGAAAGGTTCCTGCTCATGGTAACAGTTCTCCCTTATCCCACTGAACTGGGTTATTTAAAAAATGCTGCTTTTTATTTCTTTTCCCAATAGAAAATAACTCTATTTGCTCTACACATCACAACAAAACATTAACAAAACTTTAGCAATCACTAGAGAAAAGTGTCCTCCAAAATTAGCTCCGTATAAACCAAAAGTAACTCTTGTTATGCATGAAGGAAGCCTAGATCTGGAAAAAACAAATCTCTGCTCCCTAAGCATTTAAGGCTACTCCTTTTTTCTTGAGGAACTGAAACATTTTTTCTCTAGGTTTTTCCTGAAAACCCCCTTCCCTGCAAAGGAATGCCCATGATAACTGCTTAGGCACAGCTCTGCAGTAAAACCTCACTGCCACCTTTCAGATTTTCATCATTTTCGAGCTCTGCAGCAAAGCTGCAGCACATGCAGGCACCTCTCATGGTTATGGGTCCCTCTGGAAATGGCCATGCCAGGGAAATGAAAGGAAAACAGACCAGGATTTATTACACAAACCCATTATCTGCCTCCTTCTTTGACCTCCCCTTCAGTATGTGCTGTTTTCCAGCCTCTGCAGCATCCAAAGCTCAAACATTGCAGGACCAGCCTCTCCTGCAAACAAAGGGAGACCAGATGGAGCAAGCTCCCACAACCCAAATGTGGTTTCTAGACAGAACTCTATTGTTCCTGGCCCTGTGATGGATCACCTGAATGATCCCAATTGCCAGGACTGAGGAAGGGCAGTTCTGACCCCACCAATGCCCATGACCTGTAGCCCTCAGCTTCCCTCTGGCCCCTGTGCCCCAGCACTGAATTCCTGCCTTGGCAAGGGCAGGGAGATGGGGGAACTTGAAGGTGAAAATGGACATTGATGTAGAGAGGGGATGAGGAAGGTATCATGAAGAAAGCAAAGAGAAATTACTTAAGCCAGAAATTCAACTTGCTAAGTGTTGAATTCAGCTTGGTCTCAGTGTTGTCTCAAATCATGGTCCATTTCAAAAAATCGCTTAAACTCAGCTGATCTTTCCTGGCTGCACTTGCATAAAATATTTTTTCAAACATGAACCAGTTTTTTCCACCTAGTAACCATCAAGGCACTTAATAACTAAACATTGACTTTATACTCCCTCGGACTAAACTTTTTAAGCCACCAAGAAGATATGCTATATACGCAGCACAGCACTTTGCAGCTTGACAGATGGACTTACAGCAGTTCTTCCATCTCATTAGCAGAAAAATTGGGACTGTATCAGGGAGCTTTGAATGAAAACTGGAATTCAGTTCTTCTAGTGCCTTCTCTTCTCCTGCTGCGAGGCCAAAAGCACATGTTGTGACAGAAACCCAGAACAAGAAAGGGACATGAAGGAAGATGAAAAGGGACTGGGCTCCTTTTGGCAGGATGCAGAGCTGGAGTGCTGGATTTTCCTCCACCTTCACTCAAGGCCAGATCTGACAATCACACACTTTCTAGGCTTGCTTGTCCTTCTCAATGACAGCCATCTCAAGGAACTGATGGGTGAGATGTCCCAAACTCTTCCTGCATATTCTAAGCTAGAAACCAGAAACACTGCCACATCATCCTGCTGATAGAAAAGTCTGTGTAAAGTCTTCATTAATCTTCCTGCTTAGAGATGTTATACCTGGGTTTGATACCAACTCCCACAAACACTGAATAAGTGCCTTGCATTTCTCAAAGCTGATTCACACTCAAAGACTGAAATGCAGTTTTCTATTATTCTATGTACAAAAGCACACACACACTTTCTGGCTTACATCTGCTCTACCTTGGCTGCAGGCTTAGGGAAAATAAGACAGAACTGCTGCACATGTTTTATTGGCAAAGGCAGATGGTCAAACTGGAGACATGAAAAATCTCCCAAATGTAATTACCTGAGTGTCCCTGAGCCACTGGGAAAAATTGAAGTGAAATCTCTGATCAAATCAGGGAAACCTCTAAATTCAACCAACTGTAAACTGCTTACACAGACTTTTGCAAAAAGAGACCAGTAAAAACTTCCCAACATCATTCAAAGTCACAGTGATACCCTCAGGCCTCTTTCATCCTTCAACTATTCTTTAATATGCTGAGAAGTTTTTCAGTTGTTCTATTTTCTTCTTGCCCTCATTGGGCTGCAAGAGGAAACTGAATTTGTTTCTTCTCAGGATGTACAGAATTTGAGCAGAGGGGGGTATGGGGGTGGTAAGGTAATCAGAGGACCAGATGTATTTCACCTCTTACCTCCCTAACAGATGGGCAGCTATTCTTCTACTCACAAATCTGTATCTCAAAATGCAAATATGAGCCAAAGCCCTGAGGGAAATGGGCGTGAGGTGTTCAGCGGGTTTTTTCCATATGTTTTTGGTGAGCTCAGGTAGAGGGAAAAACTTCTGTCCCCATGCATTCAACCACAGCATTGAATACAAATTCCCTGAAATAATTTCAAAAGTAGATGCTAAAAAAAAAAAAAAATCTTTTCTCACCATGCACCAGCACAGGATTCTCCCTGCCTGTCACAGAGATGTTGATCTCTCTGGGATGGACACCCTTCTTTCAGAAGGGCCCACCACAGGTTATGCTGACAGCTCCATCCTGCCGGTTACTTACAAGTTAGAGTATTTATCCATGTCTCCTCCCATTTCCTAGTCATCAATGAGCATTTAGGGAGAAATAATCAGGACTCCCGTTTTTAGGAAAAGACAGATATCACAGAGGAATGCTGTTTCCTGACTGCCATAGCTGGAAAACAAGAAAAATTACAAACTCAAAGTCCTTAGGTTGCAGTAATGGTCCTACCTACAAATTCAGCTCTCCATCTGCCAAACTGGCCACAGCTCCAGCCAAGTAGGCAAAAATATTTCACATTTTGTAATTTAATTTACCACTTTACCAAATTTACAATTTACCACTTTAGCCTTAATCGTGCCTGTCTCTTCCACCTCCATTTTGACTGTATAAAGACAGAAGTCAGGATCCTTACACTGGG
This sequence comes from Pyrgilauda ruficollis, assembly GCF_017590135.1. NCBI lineage: Eukaryota > Metazoa > Chordata > Aves > Passeriformes > Passeridae > Pyrgilauda > Pyrgilauda ruficollis. Next base: position 7,907,162 of record NW_024528821.1, on the reverse strand, counting down.
AAATTATAAAGAACAGCACTTCAATATACAAAAAAAAAAAATCCTTTTCCATCCACTGTTACAAACTGCAGCAGGGCAGGAGCTGTTGTTCACACAAGAGCACAGTTCCTACCAACAGTGCTGCTATTAGGCTGAAGGGAACAAATATTACTCTTCTTTCAAAAAGATACAGGCCAAGGTCAAAGCTTATGTCATCACCAACGCAAAACATGAGAAACATACACATTGCTTTCAGCAGGAGTACATTTTGCTGACATGCAGTTTTCTATTCATTTAGGACATTTCCATCTAAAATTAAAAGCCAGAGGGTACAGTCTGTGCTGACCTTCTTCTAACAATTAAATAGAACACAAAATCTTCGGGCTTCAAGGGAAAAATTGATGCCAATTTAGTCTTAGATAACACAGCATCAATGAGCCCAATCAATAGTGCACACAAGATAGTCAGTAATTTAGGCATCTTGTTCCATTTCTTTTTTGGGGGTATGCATACTAGCAAAGGAAAGAATTGCTATAAGGATTAAAGCATAGTAGACAAAAGCTGATAATTTACTACAATTGCAGCTCAGTATCACATTTCTAAAAAGATACTACCAGAGCAATTCATAGCATTCTCTGAGACTCATTTCCTCCACCAAGATCTTGAAAAAGTATTCGTCTCCTTTGGTTAGCTATTAATTGTACTAGGAACTTATTTATACTAAAGAATAGCCAATCCAGCACAAAAGGAGTTTATTGAATATTTTCATCTGAATAAAAAAACATGGTTCTGTCTGGGAGCAGAGCTATGCTGGCTGCATTACATTATTCTCAAAGTCAAATTCAACACATCAGTTTTCCAAGACTGTAAAAAATAAAGGGACAGAAATTGAAAGTACATTTAAGATCCTATAAAGCATGATTTATAAGGCAAATGCACATGATTACCCTGTATTAGAGGCATTTTATTTTATTATGTTTCATTTTCAGTAGATTTAGATTTTATTTTTCCTCTCCAGAAGGAGAAGTTCTGATTCATCACAATTTATGGGACTATTCTGACTGTTGCTTTATGGCTGCCTGATCCAGCTGTGTCTTGATGGAGGTGCAACTGAGTTCTAGAATTTGGCTCTTTTGCTCTTTTATGCAGGGGGTCCCCAGTGTCAAGAAAATTCAGTGTCAGACCACAGCTGAAGCATCTGAAACACCTCTCCCCTTACATGACTTTTTTTTGGAAGAGCTCTAGCTGACCAAATTTTCAAACGCTGTTCTTTCTTTTCTGAAAGCACTGGGCCCCACTAAATTTCTTTTAAACAAATTGCAAGTTATCATACTAGGCCTTGAGCTATACTTTATTCTAAAATAAAACTTTCAAGCCAAGGCCTTTCAGTGCCAGGCACATGTGACAAAGCCTTGACAAAGGACTGCAGCAGCTACAACAAATAACTCAAAACGAGCTGTTTAACAGGGAAGATGTAGCAGCAATCCTAATTCCCACAGCCACAGATGGCCAGGATGAGTTCTAAAGCAGAACACAGACAGTCCAAGGCAGATATTCCAGTGTTAATCATTTAGACTCTCCGTTCCTAGGACTGAGACTTTAGCCTCTATGCAGGTGCTAACCCCACACAGTCCTGGGAGTCTAGATGACTTCACACACCCTGGATCCAAAGAAGCTTTCCTGAGAAGAGGCACCTTCTGTTTTTGCAAGAAGTGAGGTGTCTCAAGATGTCTCTACCAGTACAGAATATATATTATAAAAGAGAGACAATAGCAAATTCTTCTAACCTGCCAATGATGTGTAAGCTCATGTTCTAGCTCCACACCTCAGGGTGTTCCTGTGCCCCTGGAGATAGGACATCATTTAACTGGGCAGACAGAGACCATTCTTAACACAAATTTCTGTTCCTGACAGCCCAGATAGGACAAGGTCATTTCCCCAAGACATGAGAGGCTTCACCTCTGAGTAGCTGCTTTGGTGGACTTAGGTGAGTAACAGGAAAATGCAATCCCCTAGAAACAAGATGTTGGCAAAACATGATGAACACAAATTTGTGTTCATCTTCCCTGGTTGTGCACCTGCAACGTTTAGTAAGAATTCTGTTTGCATTATGTACATTACATACATGCAAGAATAATTCATTTTTTAAACAGTTACTGTCAAGGAATCAAATTAGGAAAAGTTACTAAGAGGGAGACATTAATGTTGTCTAGTAGTGTTTTCTAGAAAGGTTATAACACAAACAAAAGCAAGCTGTCACTGAAGTACAGTGTTACTTCACATGGAGTAACATCTCCATGGTACTTAACAGGGAGAAACACAAGTCTGTGACCTCCATTAAAAAGAGGAACAAACCCACACGAGAAATATCTCTGACTACCTACTTGAGAAACAACTGAGAACTGAACCACTAAGATCAGACTCCTTCCACATGGTTCAAGTATGCATTGATTGAAAATGTCAAAGAATCAAAATCTCATTAATAGGAATTTGTCCTACATTGATCTGACCCTCCTTCCAGTCAGCAGAAATGTTGGGTTGTGTTTCTGCAGTGGAGAAATACCATAAATGGATAGTTAAGCAAAAGAGAAAAATATATTAAGCAGGAATACAGACACGTTTTTAGCCTCAGACAATGCAACAGATCTATGATCATTTCATTATTGAAAGTTTAATTATCCAAGCAGGTTGTGGGGTTGTTTGGGTTGGCTTTTGTTTTGTTTTTTTGTTGTTGTTGTTGTTGTTGTTGTTGTTGTTGTTTGGGGGTTTTTTTAAGCTTGGAAGATGATTTATTAATCCTGTTATATGGTTCCCATCACAAACTGAAGAGCTATTCAGCCTGAGTCGACTCCCACTCAGACCTGGTAAAAAACTGAGGTGAAGATGAAGAGAAAGAGGTTTTCAAATTACACCAGTCACATACTTGCCTCCAGTGGGAACACTATACATGGTAGCTCACCAACAGGTGAGGAGTTTAGGAGGCTTCAAAGCCCAGAGGCAATCTTTAAACACTCCAAAAATAAAGAGCAGCTCATGCAAATCTACATAGCTCCCAATATCACCTCATGCCAATGGGAAATGTCACTAACTTTTTCTACAAAGAAATGTATATTGAATAGCCAAAGAAAACTGCAGACTGCAGTTAAAAGGAAAGTTTCTATTTCTCAAAACAGATTAATCAAATAATTTGCTGACATGAAAAAGAAGCAAAGTATAGAATTTCTTGACCATCAGTTTAGGCACAGCCTGGTACTAGATGTTGTCACAAGTATCGTGCCCTCCTTTGCCTAAGGAAGCAAATCTTTGTTGTTTTCTCCCGATCTCTGCTGCAGTTGTCCCCAGCTGATGGGCTCAAGCCTCTCCAAAGAGCCCCTGTCTTTTCTATTGAAAGGAAGCATCTGCACTGAAATTTGCTCCACTGAAATATTGTCTCTGTTGTGACTTCCCTATGTGTCTCTAGGTGCTGCCTTTTTCCTGCTGCAACATCTCCCCCACCCCTTCCTTTTCAGCACACACACTTCTCAACCTAGACCACCTCTCAAAGTCCCACACAGCCACATTTCCTGCTATTCATTTCTTATTCATTCCTCTGCTCCACCATCTTTTCTTCCAGGTTATTTTCTCCATCTTGTAAAGCCGTCTGTTTTACATCTTTCAGCAGACAATGCATGCCTGATCTGAAGTTATTTAGTTATTCTACTAGAATACCACACAGATACCACCCCAAGCTCCCTGACTCTCATGAGCTGCAATTGCTGGAGCCAAAATCATCATTCACTTGGTTAGATGTGGCCCATTTTTTAAAATACTTCCAGTAAAATTGTGTTGCTCTTGTTTCTAATGTGCCTCCTGCATCTACTTTGGGAGACCACTGTTATAACCTTCCATTCCCTATTTTTTCTCCTCCTTCCATCCTGAATAATTATTTCCTGTTTGATTCTCATACCTTTAAGATACTTGTCTGGTTATATCAAAGACACATCATTGTCACTTAGCTAACTCATATGTCAGATTCTTCTTCCTTCCTGGTGTGAACTGTATTCCTAAGTGAGTTAATTTCTGAGATTGCCACTGTCTAGGAATGAATGCCACAGAAAGACTTTAATTGTGGGTTATGATAGTGCAATCACTAAAAAACATCTATGGCTACTCCTAGGAGTTAAAAATTATACAAGTCAAACGGTTTATTTTCAGTCTTCAGAGCAAACCAGGTGTCTAGTTAACGTCATGCAGCCCAAATTCATGACCCACAGAGAGAGAAATATTTCCACACTCTCTATCTGCTGCTCTCTAGAATTTTTGCTAATGTTTGTTGCCAAGCACCGATTGACTGCTGCTCTTTGCTGTTTCCTTGTCAGTGCCTCTTAAGCCAGGAAGCTTATAAAACATTTAAAAGCATGTTAGTGTGTCAAAAGTTTTACAGCAATAAATGAGATGGTACACACAGAGCGAGAAGTCAATACCCAGCCCTCATCCTTACAAACAGCTGTGGAGTCCCACTTTGCAGAAGGTGCTACAATGACACAACTTGGAGTCCAACAACTTGCTCCATAGCTTGATGGATTTGTCACTTGACATTTGCCACCGACACTTATGCACTCACAGACAAAACCAAGAGACTTGTTGCAAGTTAATTTCCTAGTTATAAACAAAAGATAATAGGACTTCCCTCTTTCACAAGGGTTTAGAGAGTGTAACTACCTTGATAATTACAAGGTGCTCAAAAACTATGGCATTGGGCCAATATAAAACCTGAAAATATTGATACCATAAGGGGATATTAATTTTGAAAATGTGACTTTTTGTCATCAATCCTTCTTAAGCTGGAAAGGGCAGATCAGGATTTTCCAATTTACAAGCTTGAAAATTGCAAATTGGAAAGAATTCACTTCTGCCCTCTACTGTGAGATAACCAAGTATGAGCGACAAGAAGACATGTTCCAATTTTATTTTCCTTTGAAAGCCACTTGCAAAAACTCCTGTTCTCTACAATTCTTACAGTGAATCACTGAAGTAGAAGACAAGCTCTCAATAGTGACGTGAAGATGATGAGTAGACATTCATTTCCATCAAACACATTCTTCAAATATGGCATTTTCTAACAAAGCAATTGTTTAGTGATTTTCCAAGGTAATGAGCCAAAACAGAATAATTAATGTCAATGGTAGATGATGAACCCTTAGATGTAGTAGGAAGCTCATTGCCATTAACACACATTATTGCATCTAATGATTCTGATTTTAGAAAGCTCCTGTAAGGAAACTGCATGACCACAAGCAATTACTTGCATTCTCTACATAGCAAGAAACAATCTGAGACAAGACCTTTGTTTCAATGTATTTGATTTGTGACAGAATTAATGTTGTGGAATTGAAGTTCAGTTCCAGATACTTCTTTGTTCGATTTCCAAACTCACAAGCATTACTACATTTCAGTTATGATTGAATACAGCTGTATCTGACAATGCAGGTTTAAATACTGTAGAAATATCTTATAGTCCTCCAACAATATTTTGTCTTTTAACAACTAAGGTCCTATAGAAAATGCATATTTGCTCATAAACAATGGGAAATATTGTCTTGCCATGAACTCTACCCTAATTAGTGTGATCTAAACTTAGGCATAGATCACACTTTAGTATAAACTGAGCTTTACTCAAAAGACATACTTTAAAACCATCGAAGCTGAAATTAATGTGTGGAGCTACAAGGCCCACATGCTCTCCCCACCTTTCCCTACTCCACTGTCTATCCCACATTATGTCTTCCAAAACCAGTTCCTTTATCACTACTCCTACCAAGGTGTTCAAGGTAGAGCATGTTATACACTCACAGACACATTGTTCTATGGTGAAATTCTACCTTTCTTTAGTCTGAATGGAGACAAAATGGAAACATTCTCCCTGCTGCCAGCTAGGTATGGAAATACACATAGATGTAGCTACTGCCTGTTTTCCTGACACAGTAAGTCATTCTTCATTACTGACTGCACACAGCACTGTACAGAGATACCCAAGAGAGTTTCCAAAAGCCACACTAGGTTCTAGAAGCCAGAGGTCAGCTCAACAAAGTGCCAAGTCAGGTACCAAAAATACCACTCCATTCCTTCCTGTACCATTGCTGGCACAATGGGCACATATTCATTCATGGGGACCAAACCTACCAGCCATTGTCAACATAGCAAATTTCACACAGCAGACACAGAGACCCTGTGGTGAAAAATACGTGAGGTAACTGAAAAATCCAGCTTTGTTCCTGGGGACATCAGAGTAACCAGCAAAGACAGGACTTCCCAACCATTCCGTGATTCTGTGACTTTGTTTCCAAAGTACAGGGATAAGTTTCACACTTGTTCTTGGAAGGTTCAGAATATATGATGTGATTTTGCTCAGTTACAGGCATCAGGCAGAGAATAAAAGTTCACATCCACACAAACTGGTATATCAGGCTACATTTAATAATTCAAAGTGTTCATGTGTCTAACATGCATGTTTCTGAAAAAAATAGCTGCTGTTTGACTGTAATTAGCTGTAGGACTTTCAATAAATTGAAGATTAAGTGCAAGGGCAGACAGAACAAATCTTCTGTAGGTCATTAGCAAGATCAAACACAAAACTGTCAGCATTTATGCACTCAAGGTTTGCAGGGGAAAATAACAGACTTGAGCAAATGGCAGCATTATCATTGCTAAGGTCACTTCTTAGAAAGGACATCCTCACACAAACCCAGGGCATTTCCCAGGTAAATGATATCCAGATCAGTTCAGTGCAGTTTCATTAAGACAGATGTTCACTATTCTTCCACTTCCTTTCCACTTTCACACCCAGGTTACAGAACAGGATGAGCAGGTCTCCCAACCTTTGGTGCAGAATATTCCTAGGAATATACCCTCCTGATATATTCATGTTGCATTCAACTCATTAATCTCCCTATTTGCCAAGGGCACTCAGAATTGAGCAATAGCACCAAAACCATCCATCCTTTTGTCATGAACCACCCCCTGGGATCAGCATAAACACCCACTCACAGCAAGAGGCCAAACCAGTGCTCACAAAAAACAGACTTGTGTGCTCCCAACACACCTACTTCTAACCTTTCTCTCAGACATACAACAGGGAAATTGGAATAAGAGATGCCCTTTGTATATTTCTATGTCTTTTGTGGGAAACTGCCCTGGTTTCCTGTCTCCATTCATCTCCTCCTGCTCTTTTAAGTCTATAGAGGGAGTTAATCTTTTTTCAGGGGGAACTGTAGCAGCATCTTATTTTTATGCTATCGATCATGGCAATGTCTGCGTGGAACACCTAATGTAACATAATTCAGTCTTGGAAAGTATGAAGACTGTCAGTCAGGGAAGTCTCTAAATGTTTTGATAGGAGCCTTGCCCCACAAAAGTAAGAAGAAAACAGTAAAAAAGGAGAAGCAAGGAGGAAAATTAAGCATTTTCAAATAATTGCCCTAGCTGCTTCCTAAAGACCTTGCAAAAGGCCAGGAGAAGGGAAGCAATAAGTGACATGCAGGAGTAACCTTGCAAACAAAGATGGCTCTTTCTGCAGCTAATTTCAATAGCAGACATGGTAACAGTCTGGGATTCAGATGGCAGACATCTGTCCAAAACTACAGATCTCCCTGATGTTCTCAATCAAGTCCCTTTATCTCAATTCTTCTTCCCATCCTTGCCTGCTCTTTCCTTTCAAAATGAAAGCTTTCAAAAAAAAAAAAAAAGTTTTGACAACAAAGACTTGTTCACTCCTCTTCATGTAACTGCATCTTTAACTGAAGTAGTAGTTTCAACATGTTACCAGAATATAGTTACTCAAAACATACAACAGTGGAGACGATTAAAACTGAAGCTATTGTGACCACTAGAAGGTCTGTTCAGTTATAACAGGAATTCCAGTATTCCTCATCTCCCTCTGTCTCCATGAAGAGCTCAAGAGAAGGACTGCCAGCCAAAAGGCAGGCACCTCTCCTCTTCCTTGACAAAATCAATTTCTCACCTCCCATGTGAGGTGTCATCTCTGTAACACTTGGGGAAGCACTCCTGGCAGGAAGATGCTGTGCAGGCAGAGCTGCTGCTAAGGCAAAATTGAGAGCAGAGTCTACACTGTTGTCACTGCTGTGGTGACACCTAAGGCACCTCTGCTTCTAGGTACACATCCAGCCTAGGAAAGTAGCCCCAGTACCATGGAAAATGGTATGGCTTTAGTTTAAGACTGGCCTCTATACTTTCTTTGTCAATAAATGAAAAAAAAAAAAAAATAGACTGTAAAAGCAAATAGGGATTTAGGACTTGTTTGAGGAATTTTTTTAAATTATTTTCTTCTACATCCTAGGTTCAAGAACAGCCTAAGAAATGCTCTTTAAAATTGTTTCAAGACTGATTAAAGCTGACAAGAAACTTCAGGTAGATGAAATCATCCTAAACTCAGAAGTTAGTCAAAGGCTGTGTACATTGTATTTGAAATCAATAATTCTGCACGATTTGCAGCCTAAGCTCCTTCCTCCTCTCTCACAGCAACAAAATCACATTTGGGAGAATGCTGTCAAGATCTATTCAGCATAACCAATAACAGCAGAACCCTGAGACAACTCCAGCTTTTGCACATGCTTACAAAGAGAGAACATACCATAAGCACTGACACCAAGCAGTCACCAGTGCTGGTGGGGTTGGCTGTCCTACTGAAGGCCAAGTTCACTCCAAGACCAGCTCATGTACCCCAAACCACAGCTACAGAGTCCTTTTTCTGCTGCCTTGCTGTCTTGGAAATTTGCTGTCTTCCCCACCACTTCTGACCAAAAGAGACATTTGAGAATCTCATATCCAGCCTTGGATGATACAAGGTGAACCTTGAGGCTTCCTTGTCAAAAGATCTGTACTTCTTCAGTCAGGGGATACATCTTCATCTGGGTTACTTCTGCTCATTCAAGACGCAAAACTATTGTTGCTAAGACTTGTCTGTCTCATTGCTCCTTTCTTTGACAAATAAATGCTTTTAGAATGATGTATTTGGTCAACACATTTAGTGTTTGCATTCAGAAGAATACAAAAAAATGGAAAAGGTTCTGCAGATTTCCATGGCACTATCATCTCACAATAAAAGTCTGTAGGATATAAAAATCCATATATTTTCCATTTCTTAATAGAGTAGTAAGCAAAATAAGATGTTTTTAAAGCTAAAATGATACAAAAGTAACCCAAACATATCTAAAAGAGTTTGTGGTGGTTTTACCTCTTATTTGACTAACTTGCTTCCAGCAGTTTCTGACCAAAGCCTTTATCAGTTTTCACAAAAGCAAAAATAAAGGTGAAGAATAGGACAGTCACACCAACTGACATTTGCACTCACAAATAGACGTATTTAATTTCCAACTTCAGAAATTAATGACAGCATCTATTAAATTCACCTGATCAGGAAAACACAGTTAAGTGGAATAAAACTAGCATATTCTAAAATATCTCACAAGTAAACTAATTTCAAGCTGGGATGAATTCAGGATCAAAACAGCAAGTGAAGTGGAAACAGAGAGCTGGACACTAGATCAAAGGCTCTCTGCCTCCAGACCCATATTTGCATTGCTACCAACAAGACAACCATTTACTTGTCATTATTGTCACCAGGTCATGAAAGAAATTATTATCTTAACTGTAACACATATTATTTAGTAAGAGTCCTTGTGTGATTCTCTCACAATAATTCATGCTTAAATTTATGGGAGGCATAAAATTCCTGTGGCAGAGTGCCTGTAAGGGAACTAATGTATCTTGTACGACAGTTATTGACAGCAAAAAGGACTCTTAACTTGCAATACTTCCTTGTTAATTGGTACCTTTGGTCTCAAAGAAAGCATATTAAATAAATGTTTTTCAGTAATAAATCTACTTTATATAAATATATAAATAATAATAACATATAAAGCAAATAATAAATCTACTTTATACCTTTAAATTTGAACCTGTTTTGCCCTTAGAGTGTTTTCTCCCAGTCCTCATCTCAACTCTTGAGCCCTTTGTTAATATTTTTCTCTCTCCTCTGCCCCACTGAGAGTGAGAGGGTGAGCGAATGGCTTTTGTGGGTGCCTGGCATTTAGTCAGTGTCAAACCACAATAAGCATAGGCAAAAATCTTTGCAGGATCAAGGAAACTGTTTATTCCACTTCAGTAAGTGCAACTTAACATTTCCCGTATGTATATAACATTTCCCTTAACATCTTGAGGAAGAATTAAGAGAAAACACAAAAGCAGGCAGAAACCAAATGAAGAACAATGGCTGGAAGCTGCAGATGCAACCTGAGTTTAGCACATGCACTTTGATATCTATAGTCACAATTTCCGTTTCTGCCAAAAGTTGAGGAACAGGGTGTTCAGGCATTGGCCTCAGGAACACAGTGAAACTTGGAGCAAGATTTGGGTAAAATGAATGTGCAACCACGGAGAAGAGGCCTGACTCCCTCCAGGAGAGAATGTCAGGAAAAGAGTTTGTCCGGAGAAATGATGTGCAGCAAAGGCTGCAGTTTCAGTCCTGGAAAATGTTGATGCCCACCCATCCAAGTATATCCACCTGATGATTTTTTTGTGTGTACCAACATTTTATGCAAAAATCACTTGGTGTTGATTTGAACCAGGAATTCCACCTAATGAAGCCTCAAAGGCAGTGATAAAACCTAGCACCCTACAGGTGCTGGAATGCTGAGCACAGAGTTGACAGCAAAGGGAGCCCAGAGTGGCCCTAAGGCCTTCATTATGAACTCAAGTGTTAGGCTACAAGATCTAAAAAAGAAACAAACCACCCCAGCCAGCAACTACTTGGCCAATTAGTATAAACTAGTACTTTGAGAGCCATGAGCTTTCCAAGGAAAAGAACTTCCTTATGCTATAATCACTCCTCTGCACAGGCACAGAGATGCCATTGAAAGATGTGGGGAGAGCAACAGCCCCAGCTGACAAAGTTACAACAGGAAAAACTGAAAAAATAAAAAACCCCAAGCCTTAAAAGTGACTGTGGGCTCCAGACCTTTCTTCACCTACTTTAACACAAAAGAAAAATTCAAGTGTGAAATAGAGACACTACACATCATAGGCTCAGATCCCATTCTGGACAAGGACTTATAGCCTTGTTCCCCCCAGGCAGCTCCTTGAGGACTGGTGTGTTCCTTCCCTTGCTGTGGGGCAAAAAGCTTCCAATACCTCAGGGGGGAGCAGGCAGATGACATCTCACATGGGAAGTTTTAAAACCGGCAACAAAAAATGAAAAAGATGACCTAATAAAGCTTCACCCTCTGAGCTGGGTCTCACAGGGATTGAGGCAGATGTTAGAGACCACAGAGTGTATCTGAGAAAGGACAAATGTACAATAAGATAGTCTGGCATTTCTGCTGAAGATCAGAAAAGTACACTGTTCCAAGCACAGAAAGAGCTCTTACAATTTTAGGAAACATATCATTAGATCACTATAATATACATTATTATGCACTGCCTGCTATGAAAGGGCAAAGAATATGTGATTTGGCATAAAACTGGGACAGTGGAGAGATATAAAACTTGAACTTGCACAAACCCCATCACTCTCAGTTAAACCAGCAAAACACTTTGAAGCAACAAAGTCACCGTGAACTGATGCTGTACCCACACACCTGTGACACTTCTCAAATGGCTGGAACTTCAGAGAAGTTGGATTTATTGCACTATAAACCATACAGAACTAAAAGCTTATATAATGCATTGATAGCCAAGGTTTGCAGTTAACCAATCAACATTTGCAGGCTTTTGCTTAACCTTTAACTAGACTGAAAGGAGTAACATCCCCAGGCCACCTTCTGCTCATGTTCTGGTAGCCAAATATTACTCATACCTGTCCCTTCAGGACAGTCACAGCTGAGACATTTTTTTCTATCTTTGCATGATCAGCATCATGTACCAGAACTCTTCCCTTCCTTTAACTCACAAATTTCTACAAACAGGTCCTGGCTTTCAAGAGCTCCCTCATTACACATCCAACTCTGATAGCCTTTTGTGGAAATTCAAAGAAAAAAACTTTTCAAAAGGACTGAGACATTTCTACTGGGAATACCTCAGAAATCTACACAAGTGTCCATGCTGCTTTTGTCTTCTGTGTTTTGTTCTTGTGAATAAGAATTAGCTGAACCAGATGTTCATAAGTGATTAAAATGTTAGGCGATAGCAGCAAATCAAATCAGCAGGTTTTACAGGAATATTTGCAAATACTTTATTGCTGTATTCACTCAACTCCAATCTGAGTTTCTTTGGCTCTACTTCTTTCTCCCACCAGCTACTTCTTCTCTTGATAGCTTTTAACAGATTTGTTGAAGTTTCATTCCTGCTGCAAGTCTCTGTTTTTCTTAGTATTAAATCTGGTTCTGTGTTAACTGCATATTGAACATTTTCAAAGAAAATCCCTTCACACTTTAATCTTAATGTGCGTCTTAAACACCCTTTACCTTCTGTAGTCAAGTACTAGAAGTTCTGTCACCCAGTTTTTATTCTTTTCCCCCAGTATATATTTTCAAACAAAACTAACTTTAGAAATGGGGGTTACAACATGATGAAAAACAGTCAAGATGGAACCACAGTACTTTCATCTCTGTATGAATCATCCAACAGAAGAAAACAAGGACACTGATTAGGCTTTTTGTGATGGAAAGCATGGTGAATGTTCTGCAGGTTACATCTAATGAGGGTACAATTTCACAATGGGCCCATTCTTTCCTGAGCACCTGGGTAATGTCAGTCAGGTGCTCAGCTGAGGGGATTGTGTGAACTTTACAACATAATAACTCAATGAAACAACACAGCATAGTGACTATGTAATGCTGCACTGCAGTATAGGCAGTGTCCTCAAATTCACTGGTTTATTTTTGTGTGATAAATGACTCTTACTTCTGTCCCTCAGGAAAAATGACTCATTGGCTCTTAGCTTCCTGCAGAGAAGTTTGATTCTGCTCTGCTCCACATCCTCTGTTACTACAATGTTTCCTTTAGGCTTTAGCTGTTGTCCAACCTAAGCCTTCAGGAATACCATAAAACAGCAGGTTTCTTTGTTATCCTTGGGCTTTTTACATCCCAAATCAAGGTGGGGTTTGTTTGTTTCTAAGAAAACCACCACAGCCCAGTATCTCCTACAAGTCACAGCAGGAGGAAAAGCAAAGCCATAGCAACATTTGTGCAACTCTAGTGGCTTTTAGGATACCAGATATGATGCAACATTTTGGGGAGAAACTTACACAAGGGAGTGATGGAGAAAAAGAAAAATGTCTGAAAGAAGGCTGGCAGCCTGGTGATTTAGATCAGCATTTTCTACAATAGCAGACTCCAAAGAAGAGTAGAAGAATTGGAAGACACAGGAAGGAGTGAGGAGAAAAAACTCAAAATATTTTATTCCTAACACAGACACCCCCCCCCCCCCCCCCCGCCATCATTGATGGAGTATTTTCAAGCAGAATCCTCCTGGCAGCTCGTAGTTTAACCCCACCTGGTAACTCAGCCCCACACAGACACTCCCTCCTCTCCCAGCAGGATCAGGGAGAGAAAAAGAAGAGTAAACATAAGACAGCTTGTTGAGATAAAGACAATTTAAGAAGTAAGAGATGAACAAACAAGCAAAGCAGAAAAAGGAATTAATTCCATACTTCCCCAGGGCAGGCAGGTGTTCTGCATCCCCAGGACAGCAGGAACAACAGCAACTTGGGAAGACACACACCATCACTCCAAATTCCCCCCTTCCTCCTTCTCCCCCAGATTTCTGAGCTGAGCATGAGCCCTGTGCTCTGGGGCATCCCTGGGGTCAGCTGGGCTCGGCTGCCCTGGCTGTGTCCCCTCCCAGCTCCTTGTGCACCCCCAGCCTCTCGCTGCTGGGCTGGGCTGAGGAGCAGAGAAGGGCTCGGCTCAGGGTAAACCCTGCTCAGCAGTAACAAAAACATCTCTGAGTTACCAGCACTGCATCCACCACAAACCCAAACCACAGCCCCACACCAGCTACTGCAAAGAAAACTAACTCTATGCAGAATCAGCACACAGCCTATTTCCAATAAGAGTGTACACAGGAGTAGCTCTTGGATGTTTGCAAGGTGCTCTAGCTCAAATGACTTAACATGTTCAGGTCTCCTGAGTATTGTTTATTTTTTAAAGACAATTTTCTTAAGATTTTATTTGCAGCTTAAGGTTAAGAAACACTGAAAACTAATGATTTGCAACCAAAATGAAATACATGTCTCCTATTGATTTTGTTTTATTTACTTGGAAACAATATTGATTCTCAAGAGATACATCTAAACACGAAGGCTGAAGCCCAAAGAATTTCCATACCATTGATTAATAGATGCTATCTGTCACTTTCACTTTTAATGAGACATTTTCTCTTCCATGAGATACTGTATTCTATCGAAAGGTCAAATGTGCATTCTGTACAAGAGAGAAACAGCTCACAAATAGCCACAACTCCTGAACAACTGATTTCTTTTCTTCTTTAATTAAATCAGGAATAATTGTTTTCCTTCCTATCCCCAAAAGTTTTTTTTGTTAATATGCTTTGTTCTTTTGATATTCAGCTCTGTTAACATTTAACCTATGCTTTGGTTGGAATTAGTTTAAAACTAAGACTTCTTTTGCCCTGTGGGTTTTATAGTACACAATAAAAGCCTGATTCATGACCAGGTCAGTGCATTACAAATAATAACAAACCTCATTGAAGAAATCCCCATCACTCTTTGAGGCATCTTTCCTTTGGGCCAAATGCCATTATCTGTGCAATGCTCTTAAACAACACCAACAAAACCAAAAGTGACAGTCGATACATAGACATTCATAAAGGAAGATGATTTGCAACAATATCCACCAGCCCATTGGGAAACACATATCACTAGGAATTCAGTAAGTGATACAAGTGCTCATTATGTATTCAGCTTGGTAAATTATGAGAAAATTTCTTCCAGGCCTCAGAGAGAACAGCTTTGAATAAATCCTTGCGGATTACCAATATTTCCAGTAGTACTTGGCAGCACGAAGACAGAATACACAAGTTATAATAGGAAGGCTGAAAAACAGGGAATTTGCATCCACAGAAGTTCAGGGTTACTGGGTAGCAGGGCTCACAGACAGGAGCAACAGAGCCTTGTAACTACTGAAAGGAGAACCAAGCTGAAATAATTCAGACTGGGATGGTCCTTGGGAGGGCTCTACCCCAAACTGCTTCCTCTTGCCCTTCAAGGAGCACCTCCAAGAAGGTCCTGTCTCAAACTCCCTGAGCCATCCCTTTGGGTGGCTGATTTTAGATACTCCCCACCTCCTTGCGTGCCAACATCTCTCAGATGCTCTACCATGTGTCCAACAATGGCTGTTCCTGGAGCACCCCAACAAAAAGAAGTGATCTCAGTAAACATCAGCTCTGCTGCACAGCACGAGGCTTAGAATAGGCCTAATTATTTATGCATGCATAAATGCCCCAATTTATGAGGAGGGCAATTTTAGGCTCTGGAGATAAGCAAATTCTGACAGGAAACCGGTGAACTAATGACCAGCATTCACCAAGTTAAGGGATTCTCCCACACCCCAACAATGATTAAAAGAAGCTGGTTTTATTTAAAATATTTCAGTTAAAATACACATTTTTCTTCATAATTAGAAATTTCAATATGTTATGAAAACATTCAGCATCTCAATTTACCAGACTTCTGAAGCAAAGTAACAAATTAAGTGCCATCATGCCATAAATCAGTCCTGAGAGAATATGTTTCCTAAATAGTATATTAGGTCAACTATCAGCAAAAAAATAAAAAGGGTGATAGTGACATGAACAATTGTATATTGGCTGGAAAGACAAAGAATACAAGGCATTTCTTTAATTGCATTACCATTCACACTGATGTAATCTGGTTGCATTAGCGATTGGATCCTGATGTCCCTTTAGAGGTTTATGATCAAAAAAGGCTTTCTAGCAGCAATACTTGATATTTCAGATGCACATTACCAGCCTTCCTGTTTGTGCAGTGAGAAGAAACACAGCATTCAAAATCCCAGGCTCCCCTTGCTATAACATGATTGCAGGTTGGTTTTTTTTGGTTTTGTTTTTGTTTTTTTTTCTCTCCTGTGCAGTTCTTTTACAGCACTAAAAATGCTGGAAAGAGCTGGAAAGAGAAGATCACTGACTGGGGCAGCAGCAGCCAACCCATCTGCAAAGCCCAGCTCACAGCCACAGGGAACCAGGGCTCCACCACATCAGCTGAGCCCCAGTTTAGAGCCCTGGTCCCAGCTGTTTGTAGGTCAGCACTTTACTAACAGGAGCCCCAAAAAAATCCAATTACTCCCAAACTCTTAGTTTGGGAGTGATTACATACTTTTATAATGGTTATTATGGGTTTAGGGTAACTGTTAATCTAAATAAGGTACCACAGATCAAAACAAATGGGTTTCCAGGCATGGTGTTGAAAATAAATGCTTTAATTAAATTCTCCTTGAAAGCAGTTTACCTTTAAAAGCTCATTCTTAAAGTTCTCCCTTAATTCATCCACCTGCCCACGTTTCCCATGGTTTCTGCTGCCAACTCCTATAATTTCAAGGGCTAGATTCACCAAAATACAGGGCAAGTTACAAGGTACTCACAAAAATTAACTGGACAAACTCCTGCTACCAAACAAAAGTTTTCCTTGTTATGTACAGATACATCAGAAAGTTTGTCCTTAAAGAACAAAATGTTAATGACAAAATGCTATTATCAGACAGATTAAGTGATTGATATCAACCAACTAAAAATCATCATGTGGTATTAAAAAGGTAATTAAAGTTGTATCTCTACATGTCTGTATTGCAGAAACATGCAATGAAGGGAAACACTGGGAACCTGGGAACAATCGAAGTATTCCAAATGAAAAACTGAATAAACAGCTTATCTTACAAAGAAATTAAATGTTCATACACTGCCTTTCAAGATACAAATACTCAAAATGTATGCTTTAAAATCACATACTCTAGGAGCAAAAATTCATAGAAAAGCAAACCTGTTTCAGAGCAGTTTTAGACAAAGGGTGCTTAGCAGTGCTGAAAAAACACCAATGGCATGAACTTTAATTTTCTAACAAATCCAAAAACTCATGCAAAACTTCTAAGCCATTTAAATTGCTGTTGTGTGGAATTGTTTCCACGGATTAATTCAGATTTATACAGGACACAGGCTGGTTAAGCAAGCTTAACACATGGACATTTCAGCATTCATATTCTATCAAGTACACACAGTTTTTATAAGATTTTTCTTCCTCAATTTAAAAGAAAAAAGAGGGGGTTTGAGATATTTTTCTAGTCAGATCATTAAGTTTGTCCCAGTTGGCAGGGCTTTTCTTATATCCAGAGGTCAACAGGATGCTAGGATACCTGAAGAGACACAGATGCATATGTTACCTTAATTCCAGAGTTTTAAGTTAAGCTAAGTTCTTAAGATGTTACCAACCTGCATTTTGCTTCAGTTTCCATTGGTAACCAGGCAGCTTCTCTAAAAGAATCAGATTAGATATGCATACATGTTGTAGTTCTGCTACCTACCACACAGCTTGTATTTTGGCAAAAATAAGAAATACAGAAAGGACAAGAAATATTAGATATCTACAAAGGTGATTATGAAACAGATCCTAGCCCTACTGTTACCAGGCACTCAGTCATTAGCTGCTGAGGGACAGCCTGCTGTCCTACCAACTTTGTCTTTTTGCAGTAAGAAGTTTCGGTTTCAACCATTTAAAACTTCAGCAGAGTGAAGAAAGGAGAACAGACAGTTTCCAGTTACCTTCCCTGTAGTATGGGTGATATTACTTAAAAGAAGAAAAAATTAATGCTGAAAAGACAGTTTAATTTCTCTTTTAAAAGGGTGAAATATTTATGTCAGTCCTTATCCTCATGTCTGCAAAAACACATCTGCCATCAGATGGAACAAATGGCTTCCATTTGCTTAAGGGATATTGGTTGAAGTTAGACCTCCTCTTCCTCTCCCCATATTATTTATTCTGTGTATAGCTGTGAATCTCAGAGTTTCCAAAGGAAAACCTTGTGCTTATTTATGCTTTTGCTCTTCTGTGGAAGCTGGTCATTAACAAAACACACACAGACATTACATGTGATGCTTATCTCAGAAAGGTTTTTCCAATGTCATATATCTTATATCAGGCCGGGGTTTTTTTTGGGTTTTTTTAGAGTGTGCATCATAGCAAACTAAACTTTATACATTTTAACAATGTTTACACCATATTTCTCTTAGCTTTCAATGTGCAAAGCCAAATTGCTCTGTTTTAAATATTCAGGAAGACACACAGAACAGCTACTGAACCAAAGCCAAGAATGTTACAATGCTTTTAATTTATATTGTGATTCAGTCAGGAATTTCTAAAAACCAGGGGAGAAGGATAGAAAGTACTGGAGATCTGGATTACACCCAGCCACGGGCACAAAATGGGGATAAAGAGATGAGGAAAGGGAGAGGTGGCCAGGGCTGCCCCAGTAACCTCCTCTACCAGGGTCATCCTCCTCTGGAAGATGCCACAGGAGATGTCAGCTATTGCAGCCTAGGGACAGCTGTTAACCACCCTCAGAAAATAAGATGCAAAGACAGCAAAGGTAAGGCCTTCCTCTTCTAATAACCTGCCTTATTTTAACACCTTTTTTAACCTTTATTCCACTAAAATTTGGAATTTGCAAGTATCACCTCTATATTTGTTAGTCCACCCCAGGCCACCTTGGATTATCAAACAGAGGTAGTGGAACGCATTTACAGTAACCAGCTCAGAAATTGTCCTCAGCACCCAAAGATGAGAGAATGCACTCTGTAAGCTTCACAAATTCATCTGAGAGCTGTAAGGCCCTATCTGGAATTGCATTTAGGGGCTGGTGCCAGTGCTTGGTGCTGCAAAGCCTTGCAGAGCACCATGCAGGCTGCTCTGCTCACAGGAAAGCCAGAGCAATTAAGTCAGATGCAGCAGAAACCACTTAACCCTTCCTAGCATGAAGGCATTCAGGTCCAGCTTGCCAGGAGTGCAACAAGTGACTGGAGAGAGAGCATTGCATAATTACCAGCTCTCCTTGCTTCCAGAAAGGACCTCCTCTGTGAGAATGAGCTGTGCTGTGACACTGAACTGGAGTGCAGCTCGCATCTAAAGAAAAAGGCCTGGCCAAGGTTATCCACAGTGCTGCTTCTCTGCTACCAGAGGAAAAACATTAAAGATGCTCTGAAGAAAGGTGTTTGGATATAAGCTCTGCCTTGAAGTCTTCTGCAGTTCCCATAGCTCTAATGCAAGCCTGAAAAGCCAGTAGTTTCCTGCTGACTTTGATGATATCTGGGCTTGATCTTTGATGGGAAGAAAAACACAGCTATCAGGTTTTTAAAGGACCTCCAGTAAACACAGCTATTGCTACATTACAGGACAAGTAAACAAAATCATTACAGGTAATTCATCCATCTCCAAGGGAACTTCCCTTTAAGAACTACACATCTGTGACAGACAAAGAATGTTATTATCCATTTTATTCCAGATCTTGGGAGAAGGAAATATGCCAGAAAAAGACAATTTATTTCCATTGGAAAAATGAAAGAATGACTCATCAGATGGCTGCTCTGAATAAAAAATTCATGTTCACAGTAAAGTGGAAAAATCCTACCCTGGGTTTAGGTGTCACATGGTGACAAAAGAGATTTACAGATATCCTTAATAAACTGATAAGATACATCAGAGAAACATGAAATCCTAGTCAAAGATTTAAGATTTGAGAAAGGAATTCATGTTGTTAAAGGACCTTTGTTTGACTTTTAAATGCTTTCACACTTTTTAATACCCAAAAACCCCATGACTCTTGTCAAGATAAAACTTCCAAAGTTTCCTTTTATAGAAGAGCCATGTCCTTGATGTGCTCAGCACTGCGAAGCCATTTGAGCACAGCACTCATTTCCAGCTGCAGGAAGCAGAGCTCTACAGACCCTGAACAGCAACGGATTCCACAGAAGTGAGGTATGAGAGAGGAGACACGTAAATATTGCTAAAGCAACATCTCATCATTTTTATCTTCCTAAACAGCACTCTGACATGATGGATGTGCTTGTGACGCCCAATGCTATATTGGTTGCCACTTTTAAAGATCATGTTTTAAATCTAAAGTGCAGATACAGCTACATTGTAGGCACTAATAAATAAAGGGCTTTTTGACAGCTATGGAAAGGGAGAAGTTAGACACATACTGCCAAGTTAAATTACACTCAAAATTCAGGGCTCATAACGAGTTGCAGCAAAAGCTAAGACAATCAAAAAGCTTCCAGGACATTATTTCTTTCATTTTAATGAAATCAGTGAACAAGCACTTCTCTCAACATGCAAGTCCTGGATCTCTAGTCTACCAAGAACATCACTAAAAGTGGTGCTGCAGTAACAAGCCAGTGTTTTATATAGAGCTGGTATTGAGGACAGGCTGGGTGAAATGTGCCATTTACCACAGACAGAATAAACCAAAATGTCAAGATTTTCACAGAAGTACCCAACATTCCCATCTCAGCCACTGTGTGCAATCATAGCATCACTACCCTGGACCAGATTCAAAGGCAAGTAGTGGGTTCCAAGTGTCATAAACATGTCCCAATTCACATTGCTTTTCTCTGTTACAATAATTTACTGTTCATGCTCAAAATTTAACTGGATGGAATTTATAGGCTGGGAGAGGAAGAATGCCTGAAGTACTTCCTAGAGTTATATATTTATACTAAAAATTGAAAGACATTGGAAAACCTGCTTTGTTAGACAATATTTTGTGATGGTGCACATTTGCCAGGCAGAATGTTCAAATACTTATCCAGCAGTAGTTGTGGGCTGTTTAGATGGATAAAAAATATAAAGAGTGTGAGTCAAGGCCATAAATTTTGATTTATAAGGGGATGCCATTGTATTAGTAAAAAGCAATTCAGTCAATATCCTGGAAACTTTGAATTAAATGTAACTTACAACTAAATAAGAACAGGTTGTGACATTTTATACACTCTGGCACTGAAAATCATAGAACAAAGCAACCATTCTTACAAGTGACCTTGTACAATAACTGTTGAATGGTTAATTCAGAGGTGGGTTACAAATGCATATTGCTAAATACTACAATCTCTGCTTATTCTTTCCACAGTGAACAGACATTTAATTTTTTTTTCCCCAGAAACAATAACTTTGCCAGTACCAAGGAGCAGTGCACAACTTGATGTGCACAGCTCAGGGACAGCAGCAATCAAGCTCACGGGATGGGCACAACTGGAAAGGACAGAGACACAAAGCAAACACTTATCAAGAACAGAAAGCTTTGTAAAGCTTTACAATGCAGGAAAGCACCTCAGAGGTACCTCAGTGCATGAAGGTAAGCTATGACAACACGATTTCACACAATTATCTATCACCATTAGAACCTTCCTGAATTCCTTGCAGGATGTGACTTCCCAGTACCATCTGATTAACCTACCTCTTGAATCTCCCTTCACTGCAGCAAGGGACACTTGGTGACAGCAACACTTGCTGCCTCTGCCCTCCCCTTTGTGCCTCCACCTTCCCTGACACACGGCAAGTGTGGGCAGAGTCACACACTGCAGGAGCTGCAGCAGCCACCATCGGACTCCCAGGGCCCCACCTGTCCCTGCTGGAATAGTGACATGTTGGGGCTGAAAATGGGAATGAAGGCACACCTGCTGGAGCCCAAAGGCTCCCTGCACCACAAGTCCATTCACCACAGGACTACAGGGCAGCATGTCTGGAGTGCACCATGCTTTACTCCTCACACGGGGCTCTGTGCCTTGAGACTGACCTGCAGCAAATGAGGACTGAGCATCACCATCATGGCATGAGCCCTTATTTCCTTAGGATTAGACACTGTCACCAAAAGCACTGCAGCAGGGAGACTAGACTGCTCAGTTCCTCTCATGATCAATCTTTTCAGGTCCAACAAATACCTACAGATTTTAGGAAACCTACAAATACAGAGGCAAAAAGCCAGCAGCAGCCAACAGCCTCCTACTTTAGTCCTTTTAAGTGACTTAAGACCAGCCATACGCAAGAAAATCTGTTATTCTCCCATGAGCCAGTTCCTGCCTGATTAACTCATACCTGCAGCTCTCCTGAGAGCACAGGGCTGAAACACACCTCAGGGCTGTAAATGGAAGTTCCCATTTGTACAGAAAAAACCACTCATTTTCAGCTAATGCCAGCACAGCTCCTGCTAGTGCCAGGGGGACTGCCTCCCTTCCAGGGAGCTCCAGGGTCCTGCACATAACAGCTCAGGGAGCAACAGAGGCTGCTGCTTTTCTATGGGGGGGTTTGTTTTCCCCACTTTCAGTTTCCATGGGCTGCTTGTGTTACCCAACAGCACACTGACAGAGGTGCCAATTCACTAGAAGGGCAGAGGCAAGCCACACCTTTCTAAGGGTTTTTATAATGTTCATACACTGCTGGTACCTAGTCAGATAGTTTTTCCAGCTATTTTTACAATGAGTAATAAAAAGGTCACATTGCTACTGCTTTTCAATCTGCTTAGTTCCACAAATAATTGAGACAAAAGCAGGCACAACATTTTTATTTTTTCCTAAATTGTGTCCGGTTCAGAGTAAGAAAAGAGATTGCATAAATTGTTGTTAAAGGTTTTTCTGTCATTGCACTCATGCACCAAATAATAGTACTTTCTCCTTTGAAAAATTAAATCCATTACTCTGAAAATTTTCAGACATCTGATACAATGTACCTGCTCTTCCTTGCTACATGCCCAGAATCCTTTACTTGAGAGTCCAATTACCAGTCTCTCACCAGTCATACAAATACAAAAAGTAGCTGTAGTCCCAAAATAGGGATAATTTTGAACCTTGTAAAAACAGCTTGTTTGAGGAGATGTCTTGCTGTTCTGGTCAGTTGATTAATGAATGCAGAAGTCCCTGAAACACTAGTGCACAGAAACCTTGGTAAAGTTTTCTGCCTCTATCACCAGTTAAAGAATTACACTGTACCTGGTCCTACAGTCTTCCTGTACCCAAGGTGGGGAAGCAAGCCTTGAGGACTGGCACTGGAGCAGGCTGCCCAGGGAAGGGGCAGAATCACCATCCCTGGAGATATTTAAGCCATGTGTGGGTGTGGCACATGAGGATATGGTTTAGTGGTGAACGTGGCACTGCTGGGTTAACAGCTGGACCCAGCTATCTAAGAGATCTTTGCCAACCTTGACAATTTAATGACCAGTCTGACCAAAACATTTCTAAGGGAAGTCCAAGGGAGCAGTTAAGAGTTTACCCACATAAGGTTTCACAACACTGGCCAAGGCCAGGGTCCTGCCATTTGCCACACACACAAAAGCTACACCTGCCCTTGAAAACAGAGCCAAGGAGCAAAGCACTCCCCAGGACTCTTCTTCACTTGGAGGTACAAGAAAGGCTGAAAGAAAGCCTAACTAAAATATTTCCCTAGTATTAGAAATCATCACTTTAAAAATTGCATAGGGATAAGAAAAATGTAGTGGGCTCAAGTGACACCCCTGCAAGTGTCTTAGCTCAGTTACAAATCCTATATAACACACCCCAATCCATGGGCTTGGGGAGAACACACACTGCTGGAGGCTGCCCAGGGACAGGGTGCCTGTTCCCTCCACTGCCATAGTCTGCTGCAAATATTCACTTGTAAGCACAGGCCAAGGGGGGATGCTATACCAAACATCACCTTGGCCTCACCTGTATATTCCTTCTTCTGGCTCTACACTCCCTTCAGCCCTAGAAAAGGGATTCAAAGCAAGGTTTTGCAAAATAGATTAGCAATAAGCATACCACCTTCCTTGAATACGTGAAGAAAATTGCTTATTTATGGAAAACTAAATCCTTGGATTCACCTCTGACAGGAATCAGAATCCTGTCAAAGGTGAAACCAAGGAGAGATCATTTTTGGGAGGGAAATGCTCCCACACCACATTCCCTCCCTCCCTCTGCAGCTGTTGATGCACCTGCAGGGGCAGCCTGGAGGATTGGACTCCCACACAACCCTGGCACTGCAACAGCGACTTTGCATGGAAGTGAGCTTAAGGAAAAAGCATTTCTAAAGCTCCTGACAAAGAACTACAATGTGCTCGAACACAGGACTCCTGGGTACCTCTAAGTCCATTTGTGAATTTTTTTATAATAGACTGGGGAAAAAAAAACCCTGTTTAGAACTTTTTGTATTAAAACCTGCTCAGCAGATATCAATTTAATTTGATGTTGTAACCAACTGCTTTTACAAACTGTAGGAAGAGACAAGTGTGAAAATTACAGTTATTTATATTCAGGCAAACAGCTGACAAGACTGCACAACAGCCCAGTAGCACAACAACAATAGCTCAGAGTGAAACAAATTAGCCTGGCATTTATAATTTTAAAAAATTTTCTCCTTCCCAGAATGCATCAATTTTCATCTCTTCCTCCATAACACACATTAACACAGTATATCTTTAATTGCTTTTATGCAACAAACTATTCATATATTAAATGCAGAAAAATATTTAAATTAGTTGTTTTATCTGCACAGGCTTTTCTTTGACTTACATGTTGTAATTTAAATTTTGAACGATGTATGCTACAATAAATTGAAGGGTGGGGAAGCTTGAAGCTGCCTCTGACAGGTAAATTGAGGGAGGTTGTTTCTTTTTCATTATTTTTACAGTCTAGGTAGTCTAACTCACTTAGACCTCACTCTGCAGTTCAGATAATGTTATGTTATTCCCTTACCAAATTGTTTTGGTGCTGTGTGATGAAATACTTGCAATGTGATAGAATGCTGCTAACTTGTAACCTCTTATTTTTCTTCAAGTTCAAGTTCCTGAGAGTTTCTCAAGTTCTAGTTTGTTTTAAGAGTCCTTTCAGCTTTGGTGGCTTCAGAAAGAGGAGTTAACTATTAAGCAGTCCAAAACTGGAAAACAATCTTAAAATTTTGAGCACTCGCTTAAAACCTAAGCCAATGTTATAATTTTCTCAGTGCTGGATGCAGGAGTTTGCAATATTGTTACAAGTCCCAAAGCCTAAGAGTGCAGTGACTTTCTGAGCTTATCACAATATTATCTTAATAAATACTAGAAAGTCTCATTCTTTTCAAAATTATAGTTGTCATCTGCCATGAATTAGCCAATTATTTCTCCGTTTAGGGAAATGCTCACCTGCCATTTCTGTCCACGTCTGTTTAAACACAGGCCTCAGGGGATTTCATAAATTGAGGCAGCTCCACACTGAAATTCAACACATTCAGGTTGAGTTGGTGGGGAACAAAATTGTGCAGCAGCATAGTTCTCCTCTGAGAAAGTAAGCTATTTTTCTAGAACTAAACCAACTTCTTGTCCTGAAAAAATATTATGAACATTCTGGTGTTTCTCATCGGCTATACAAACCCCACACAAACTAAGAAAACTGTGCATTATCTCCCTTCCTCCCCATTTGAGCAGGGATCTGAATATTTTTGGATGTGAAAATTAAAGCACACATGTTGGGAGAGATAGAACTTACTTGCTCTGAGACTGAACAAACAAAACCATTACTTAAATTGAGCTTAATTACTCTACTTCAATTCACTTTAAAAAAATTTAGAATGTGTTGGCCTTTTTATATCCCAAAAGAACAACAGAGATTTCTAAACTTCCACATAATCAAAATTAATTAACTATCATGCAGGATATCCCTAAGTACAGAATTATGCAGACTGGAAGGGACTTTCCACACCTTTCAGTCCAGGACCCACCTAAAGCACCTGCTCTTCCCAATGCTCATGGACAGCCACACAAAACAGGGTGATGGACAGGGAAGGGAAAATTAAACAGAAAAAATTATCACAGAGAAAAGCTACTTTTTCTTGTATTGAGAATGGAAATCCACCATGGCAGTATTGCACAAACCAGTCCCAGATGCATTTGAACTTCTCAGAAAATTTATCCAGTCCTTTGATTAAGAGATGTTGATCAAGTCTATCCCTTCTGCAAGCTGGTGGAATGCACAAGGTTGCAAGCACCTCTGCTGGCACTGACACCGTAGGTTTGCTACTGGTGACTGGCTTTTCTTCTCAGGCAAGTTGTGGCTGCCCACTCAAGGCTGCAAAGTTTCTTATTAGCTGAGGAATTGGGCACTGCAACACTTTTTGGCATTTAGCACACTATCAAACCATCTATGAAATGTTTTCATGTAGCTGCACCAATTGCCTGATCCACTTAGTCTCCCCATTAATCCCTCTGATTTTGATATTACACAATAAATCATGAACATTTTTTCTTATTGAGGCTTAATGCACAAAACTATCAAGTACAAATGAAATAATGCAGTACAAATAAGCATATCAAACACACATTCAGCTCTAACTCAAACATATCTACACATGATTTAAAGTGAGCCATGCTCACTCACTGCTCATGAATGGAACAACTTTCCTTATATCAAGCACTTCATCCTAATGAAAGCAGAGGAGAAGGAATAGAAAAAGGTCATATTTTTTTATCTCATTTGATGCCATAAACACAAATTATTTTTATTTTTCTTACTGAGAAGCACTGTTACCTTAATGTTACTTGGATCCTTTAATATTGTATTTCCACATTTTGAAGTGTTAAGATTTCCTATGACAAAAATATTTTTGATATGCAGTACTTGTATGGGGGATAACTAATATTCCTCACTGAGAAATTTTTGTTCTTAAAAGGCTACAAGCATATCAGCCTTAACTCCATCTCACCACAGGGGTTTTATGTAACTGTGAGCAAAAACATTCAGTTGAGTCCTCTGTTCTGATTTTTTCTAGCAGGATTATTTTGATGAGGGTATTTTTTACTGAATTTTGTAACATCTACAATGGATTTGTTTGTTTGGGGTTTTTTTTTTTTGCATTATCAATACCGTGTTTTCTGACTATAAAACATGGGGGTTTTGGCTTTGGTTTTTTTGGGGTTTTTTTGGGGTTTTTTTTTTTTTTGTTTTTTTTTTGTTTTTGTTTTTGTTTTTGTTTTTGGTTTTTTTTTGTGGGTTTGTGGGTTTTTTTGTTTTTTTTTGGGGTTTGGGGGTTTTTTTTTTTTTTTTTTTTTTTTACAGATGACTAGGAAACCAGCTGGAAAGGTAACACATCTTCAAGTTCAGAGCACTAATGAGTCCCAAATGTCCTGCAACACCATTCTGCTTGTTAGTCTTACCATTAAACATTCTTGCTGGAAAACCTGAATATTTGCTTCCAATTACCAACAGCATGTGAAAAATATGCTCATATCCTTTCCATTGTCTTCCAAGACACTTCTTCTCCACCAGCATCCCACACACAAGCTGAAGGGTGGGGCAGACCCAAGGCAGACCCTGCCCATTGACCAGTCCAGAGCATGACAAAACATCACACATCTCACCCCTTGAAATCTGAAGGTTTGTAGGAAACCTGGGGTTAGTCATTTGCAGATGAACTGACTCTGAAACCCTTGTCCTGGCAGAAGAGGTTCAGGCAGCTGAGCTCATGGAGCCTGGAACGCAGCTGCTCCAGAGGGCCCCATGTCAGACCCCATCCTCACACTGAGGTTGGTAAAGACATGAGCCAGGTTCTTCCAACACTGTGTGTCTTTAGCAATACCTGAGATTGCATCATTAATTACCTCCATAAAAATAATCAACTTCATAAGAGAGTAACAACAGCTTGCTCAACTGAAAACTGTACTTATAAATACCCCAGATAAGCAGATATGGCACAGGCCATGCCCCAAGTGTGCAAGGGACAAAACCAGGGACAACAGTATTTAACTGCAGGCAGTTTAGAGGCAGAGAAACAAGATGCCTTCAAGATCACAGCAGTGATTAACCAGGCTTAAGCATCACCAAGACTGCTGACATCTTCCCTGGTGCACTTCAGCAACCCCTTCCCTCAGCTGAGCACAGCCACGAGATAGTCCTAGTAAACAGTACAGACCAGGCCACATTACTGGGCAAAAGAGAGGGAAGAGAAAATGTGTGCTGCTCTGTGCCATTTGATCTTAGGGGTAGAGAGAGGCCATCACCAATTTTATTCACCATTACACCTGCTTTGCTTACTACCCTGGATCAAGGTTATCCTTGCTCAGCCTTTAAGTTTGTTCTGAGCACACTTTATTCTCTACCCTGTTATCACAATTTTTTCTGCAGTGATTTGAGGAAGAATTATTAAAAGAGACCTATAAATTAATTCAGTGAGCACATAAGATAGTAACAAAACAATATTTAGTTTCCTCCCTACAATAAAGTTGTATTGCTTGCTGCTAATCTTCTGCAAACCTTGCTCACCATCATCCAGTTAAATGCAAATCTTGGCTAACTTTTGCTTATAAAGAATTTGCATTTACAAGAACTTTGCTATCATTCATACAGTGAAGTCTATATCATGATTTGCATGCAAGGCTCATAAGAACAGCATAACCTAGCTCTCGATGTCATTTTATCTCTTGAATCCAGCCTTCAACCTAACTCATGTTAGATGAAAACAAATCTTAAAATATTCCATCCAGTGCCAGCACAGCATCTTTAAGCAGCACCACATTTCTATCACACTTTATTTCTTTTTTCATTTAACATAGTACTGTCAGTAATAATTCAGAATTTTCCTTTATTCCACCCTTTTCAAAAAAATCCCAACAAAAACTAAACAACCAACCACCAACAAATTAAACAGAAGCAGAGTTGCCAGGAAAGAAGCAAACCAGCAAGTTTGCCAAATAAATCATTATGTACTTAATCAAATGAAAACTACTTAGCTAATTCTGACAACCTTCATTTTATGCATGTTGGGTCACATTATAGCAAATTAAAACCTCTATATGGCAATATTAATGCAGTTACATCTATGTGAAAGATGAAGAGAGCAGCGGCTGTACAAATTAGAGATGGGTAAAGTAAAAACTTGTACAGGACTTTCCAAAATGCATCTGAAGTCACAATAAAGAGAAAAATGTCTTGGTGTTCCCAGTGCTCAATCCAAATAGTCTGAAAGCAGCACCAGTGATTGGTTTCACGCAGAGGTGGGCCCAGGTGGCAAACTGCCAGTCTGAATGTGGGTGTACTTGAATTCATAGCTTTGGCTTATGTTAATAAGCATTTCAACACTTAGACCTCCTGTCAGGAAAGGAAAAAGAAAATAACAGGCTGAGCTATTGCAGGAGAAACAGAGAAAGAGAGAGAGAAAGAGAGAGAGAAAGAGAGAGAGAAAGAGAGAGAGAAAGAGAGAGAGAAAGAGAGAGAGAAAGAGAGAGAGAAAGAGAGAGAAAGAGAGAACAGCAAAATGAAACCAGTCTCAAAGAATTTGAGGGATGAGTTCAGCTGAGCTCCAAGCAGGGATGATAGTTCTTGGTATCCTCACACAGACTCTCTTCCTGGAGAGCTTAATGATGTATTTACTAATTTGAGAAAGATCACCACTGAACTGACTCTTAGACTGAATACTAAGAGAGCAGCATATTCATAAATTGCCAATTACCTAGAAGAAAAACAGAAGCTGCATTTTTTTTTAAATTTTGCAACAATAAATTGAAGCCTTAAAATATTGAAAAGTGTTCCCCACACAAAATTATACATCAAGGTAGAGAGGGGAGGGGAAAAAAAAGGAGTTTATATTAATATCCAAGCTCAGATGAGGACTGATGGCACCTTTGATTCTAGCAAGGATTAGGAAAGTTAAGTCATATTCTGTTAAGAATGGCCTTAAACTGGCTTTGTGTGCAGGCAAGTGACAGCAGCACAAGTAGTCAGGAACAAAGTATCACAGTTTGATTAATATGCAAAACTTTAGATCTTCTTTATCTTACATTCAAGATTTCAGTTCACTCTGGGGTGGTTTCTATTAATTTATCTCCATTTGAAGTAAAACCAAATCATTTTTCACACACTGACATCTCTTTGCCTTTGAAAATTATACCTGATTCAGCAAGAGGTACAAACAAATATGAGTCCCATCTATACATTCAAAAAGTGCATTTCTGCTCAGTTCATTTCTCTCACAGAGTTCTGGTGCTCTATCCCACTAATTATGGACTACTGTGTCACAGAAATAAACAGATGAGCATCACACTGACAAGGAAGATTTTTATGTGCAGAGATGAAGATATTTAATCCTTCTTTAGGAAGACATGTCCACTTCTGAAGTCCACCAATTTGTCAAAGCTCTCACTCTATCCTCAACTAAGTTTTTTTCCAGTGTAAATTTGGACAAATGCATGTTTGTCAGTCTCACAGTCCTCAGCAGTAGCTGCCCAGTCACTTCCACAGCTCTTTCCCCTTCTGAAGAGCATCTCATTTTTGTTCCTTAGAAGATGCCTGCATCCATTGTACTGCAACCTCCCTACTGAGGCCTCTATAACTTGCAGTTTTGTCACAGGCCTCCCTCCCCCAGTAACTCTATTCATGATCTGCAACCATCTAGAAAACTATTATACATGGCTACATATAATCATTAAGCAATACATGAAACTCCAGTTTCATCAATAGTGAGTTTCCAACTTGTTTGTGTATTTTATTCTTAATTTTTAATTGGTGTTAAGCATCTAGCACCAGTAGTTCCCTTTAAAATCTCAGGATCATTTATCTTTCTCCTCCTTTCCCCTTGCTCTCTTCTAATACACTTTTACCTGCATCTGATGGCATTAACTGTACTCATTCACCACAAGACATCAGGGAAAAAATATTTGACTTATATTCCACATCACTGACAATCTTCAGTCCAAGAGTTAGGCTAAGCCTCTAACAAAAGGCTACAAAGACAGCACAAGATAAATAGCCATTTCTTATAAGCCTCTTTTCCCTGCAAGATCCCTATCATCATTCTCCACCAGCAATAAATTTCTGTGCGAATTAAACATCTCTCACACTACCCCGTTGATCAGCATAACAGGCAGATGCTGCTAAGTTCTGCCTCAAGGGAGAGTGCTGTATTTCCAAGGTCCTGTTATCAGCAGGAACTGGAAAAACCCTGCATTTCCAAGCAAGAGTGAACTTTCAGAAGAGCCACTCTGCCTCAGAGTGATATTACTTTACACTATATTAAAAGCAGCAATAGTTGATCTTCTTTTCTCTCAGTGCCTTTTTCTCCCCTTCCTATTACCTTGTGCACTTCACTATATATTAAACATTATCAGACAGTTAATAGTCCAAGAAAGGTTTTTACGCCTCAAACACCAGAAAATCCAGACATGCTCTCAGCCTGGCAACCTCTCTCATGTTTTAGCACACTGAATTCAATAACTGACTTATCAGATCAGAAACCTTGGGGGTTTTTTATCATCATCCTAAAATCCCGTCTCTTTTCTCAAAGATCAGAGGGAGGTGCCCTGCATGGGTATTGCTGCTACCCAAATTTCAGTTCAGTTTTTGCCATTTTACACCATGAAGAAATCTTGGCAAATCCTTTCTGACAATGACTGGATTTTCTTCAGGCTTTAATTTAGTTTTGGAGAACAGTTGTAGTCAGATACCCTCATTTCAAAGACTAGTGCAGATAATTAAAGAAAGGGCTCATTTACTCCTAAGTAGCTTGCAGAAAACTTTCTTCTCAATATGTGGCCTTCCTCTCCTTCCATAATCACTATTTGTAATTTGTTATACGTGCCTAATTAAACGTGGGATGAAACAGATCTTAGGTCTCAAATTTCAGCTTATCTTGGTATTTGTACAAGATGTTCTCATTTTATAAATTAACTGACCTAAAACATGGAGATGATTATAAATCTTCTGCTGGTTAGTACAGCCTAATATAACTACTGTAGGATTCACTGTATTACAGGAGTATTTTCATTTCATAGCCACACTTCTAACATATGCCAGAGTGAGAAAAAAATAAAATTACATGTTTAATTACACGTGGCCTCTCAAGCTACCAGGTAAACATAAGGTCAAAAGGCTTAGAGTGAAAAAAATGCTAGCAAAATGAGATGAGACACAGTATATCCATGGCTAACTGCTTTGCCTGTTAAATATTGTCTGCAGGGTGAAAAAAAGGCAAGGAAAAAAAAGAATTTTCCTGATGTCTGTCTCCACTGTACAACTATAGTTTCATATAAAGGGCTGTTTTTCCAAAATTTTCAACATTTCATTGAAATGAAAGCGGGGGGAAACAAAAGATATTTAGAAGCAGCAGATTGTTTAGAACAAAGCTCTCTCTAGGAACACACTGGCCTATAAAAGACAAGGAAGGTGTTGGGGCTGCTTCCCTCAAGCCTCCACATCTGGCTGTCAAGGAGCAGAGGATGGGCTGGTGAAACACTTGAGGAATTAGGTGATATTTTATAAATTGCTCTGTTAGACTTTGGCACCCCTACTTGGTTCAAAAGAAAAAAACAAACCCAAGTTTGTCTTTTTTTACAATCTTGGGCTCTAGTTTCTGAATTGAAAAATCAGGCCTAAGAAGTGGGCTGTGCCTGCAGCACCAGCCTTGAAGCGTGGCCAGCCTGAAGAAAGCATCGGTCCCCCTTATGAAATGATCCACCCATCTGGTGATTTGCTTTTGAATTCTACATACTGTGAAATACCTGGAGCTCCTAACACTGGATTTAGCAATTGCACACTCCACGGCAATACATGCCAATATAAACAAACTATAATTTAGGAACCAAACACAACACATCTACTTTTGAATAATATATGAAATATTTTTTTACACTTTAAGTCAATGCTGAAGGTCTCACATGCTCCAATAATGGGTCAAAGACTTGCAAGCACAGTCTAGTAAAAGCTGTAATTGTTTTATAATTTAGTAATATATTACAACATTGAAGACTACTCAGAAGCTTTAACAAATACACAGAGTAGCTATCTCTTATCTATTAGAGACACAAGAATTATTACAGTTACTCCCTGAAGTCTTCCCTTCCTCACAATTTTCTTCCAAGTGCTGTTCAGAGAGATAATTTTTATGCTTAAAATTCCATCTGATTTGGGATAAGTTGCTGGGGGACAAGAATGAATGTAATATGACCTTCTAAAAAGGAATAATATATTTAGAAATGCTATTAATCCTGCATCTTTCTGGCCTTATTTTACTCCATTTTATTTATTAAGGCAGGAGGCAACACTGTCCATCCAGCTTCACAAGGACATGGACATTTCTTACACTTTCTCCCCCACTGAAATGCAGCAGCTGAAATGTGATTAAGCTGTAGGCAAGCCTTGAGTTTTTGTCTAAGAAAGAAAAAAAAAATAGGGGGAGAAAAATACTGCTGTGCATTCTTGTTCTAACCTTGCATTTTCTCCTGCATTAGCAGAAAGGCAATCCTGTTTGAACCATGAACTCACCCTTTTAACAGGCAGACACAGGTTATCAGACCACATTAACTGTATTATTTTGGAGGTGAGTTTACATAACAGAACTATTCCTGCCAAAACTAGCAGAGGAGCTGGGAACACTGTTGATTAAAGAGATTTTCATCAGGATCTTTTCCCTGTTTGTAGCTGCCAAAATAATTTCTGCTCTTTAGTCTGACTTACTTCTTCTGAACCTGTTTGATGTAGAGACTTAAAATGACCATTTTATTCATTACCCTCATGCCCTGACAGCACAGACTGAGCTGAGCTGGGACAGCAGCAGTGTTGCATGGAAATAAGGACTCTAGGGGAAAAAAAAGAAGTGATCAATTTTAGTTTTATCTTTCTATGATAATCTGTGAAGACAGACAAGATATCTTTATGACTGAAATCTAATTTTCCCCTCTAAAAGTATTGTCATGCATTTCATCCAGCAAGAAAAACCATATGCCTGTTAACAGATCTTGTAAATCCTGGTTCAAAGGAAGAATTCATCAAGTAATTGCCCCAACATAGATGCACTAAAAGGCCAACAACTACTCAAAGGAAGGAAAAAAAAAATTAAAAAAACCCAAACTTTTGCCTAGATGCTTTGCCATTCAGATTCTGCTTCTGTCTGTATTGTTCCACCTACAGTTGTCAGTATAAATCTGCAGCAGCTCTAGCAGGAAGCTACAGCTAATAAAGCAATTCAATTACAAAGAGTATCAGGAGTCCCCCTACAAGTTAATCTTTCAGGACTGCTTCAAAATTCAGTTGCTGTGCAGAACATATTCCCATATTGGTTCCCAAACAAGAAAAAGAAGCTTGTTGCTATGGTCTTGTGAGAGGAAGGATAAATACAATAATCCTCTGTCAGTCTAAAGAAATATGACCCAAGGTTCTCTCAGACCATGGTGTTTCAACAGATCAGATCTTCACAGCTGCCTGTAGGAAATGCAGATCAGCAAGAACAAAGAAGCACCTGAATAGAAGAAATACACCTGTTCTGTCATTCCTCTGATGTTTAAATCAAATTAATTTAAGCAATTTCATATCTTAAACTAAGATATTGAAATTCTTACTAATTAAAAGATGCATTCAATCAACTATTCCCTGTCTGTAAGCAAAGATAAACATATTTAGATTCTGCTTTCCTGAATGGTGACAGGCACCATTCTCCAGACTTGTTACCTGCTCCCAGAATGGTGGTGCCCAGACCCCATAGCAGGAATCCCAAACAGGTTATCACTAACCCCAGTCAAAATGCACAGAGGACAATGGAAACTTCTGGAGAATAAGAACAGAATGTGGAAAAACGGGGAAGAAACCTAAGCATGAAAGGATACACTGGCTTCTTGCAGTAGGAATATTTGTTTTTTCAAAGAAAGGTGTCAACCAGAAAGGGAATTGATGCCAGACAGGCACCGTTTTGCTCCTAAGCACTGATTTTCACAGGCCTTCTGGCTGAGGAGAACAAACCACCTGGGCAGAACTGGGATGCAAAGCTGATGTGGTGCCACTATTTCCCTTTGCATATTTTAAACATGTTTTCTTCGGCAAGATTTAGTTCTTTATTTCCAGGCTCTAAAATACAGTAAATCAATGGGAGGCAAGATATTAATATTAAAAATAGAAACCCCAATAACACTCAAAATCAACAGTAGTCTTATTCCTGTACATATAAATGTAAGAGCTACTGTTATGTTTCACAACCTTTGACAATTTCCCATCTTCATTGGTCTTTAGGCATCTTCTTTCTGCTTTATTAACTGGGAACAAGTCCAGAAGTACATTTGTTGGGCACATTAAAACTGAGCTATTTAAAGTATTAATTCAAAATTATTTAACTATGCAGCCTTGTGGAAATGGTGTAAAACTTGGAAATGCAAAACACATAGGGGAAAAATGATCATCCAGGTTCATTTGATTTAAAACCATTTATTATTTCTCCAGAATAAATGTATCATTCCAGTAATTTAATTTATTAGGGCAACACCTCTACTTGTAGAGGGTTTTTTTCCAAAGAAAACCACAGGAAATGCTCAGCATAAAAAAAAAAAAAAAAATTAGATTTCACTGGTAATGGCAACCCTGAATCTATAATGACTTTATTAATTATACATTGTTCTCAATGCATAATTATGTAAAGTGTAACAAATTTGGTCTGATTTAGTTTTCCCTTATGTAGCAAGAGTACATCTATATTTAATAAGACCACTGTAGCAAAAGTGAAAGTCTAAACACTGCACTGTCCACAGTTATGAAGACAGTAAATTAGAGCTCCAGCACGGGTCCTTTGAGAAAAAGCAACAATTAAAAACTGTACCCAAAAATTACTTTTTTCAGTAGAGAAATAAAAACACTACACACCACACTCCAACATTTTTGCTACAAATCCAATGATATTTTCACATTTACATCAATGACATTGATTATATATTATCTTTCAGGTAAAACACTAAAAATATAATATTGTTTCAATCTGTCAGCAATAAGCCATTCACTTTTTAAAGTATTCTACCCAATACTTGCAAGCATTCCTTCTAATGGCATTTCAGCTCCCTCCTCCCTGACATTTTAGACCATATCCAGATTTCTCCAGAACCCAGAACCTCTTTATTTAGACCCTCAATTTGTCAGTTGTACAGCTTTAGCCACTGTTTTAGATAGAAAATCTAGAAGACTGACCCAGGGATAACAAAGGAACAGCTCTGTAGGAAGGAAGCCCAGGAGCACAGCAGTTCATAGCAGTTCTTTTTCCCATGATATCCAGTTTCCACAGATTTCCATTTTGAAAAAGCCCCAGAAGAGGAGCAGAACAGAGAAGGACTTTGGTGGCTGATTTCTACTGGGCTCACTGAGCAACAGCTGAGGTGGTCTAAGCTCCCACTTGCAAAAGACTTGGCTTTTTCTGGATCCTTTCCACTTTTTCTATATCCAATATCTTCAGGAAAGCAAGTCTAGCAATAACACACTCATGAGAATATAAATCTGTGCATTTGATTAAAGTCAGTCTGAGTACGTCAAAACAGACCCAGAAATAACTCAGTCTGCTTCTGGTAAATGAGGCTTTGAAGCCATATTCCACCCATGCGTTTCTCTGCAACTTCCCAAACTAAAAGTTTATTCCTCTACTGCATGAAAAGTAAAATCCACTGTAGATTTTCTTCTCTTAAGATATTTCTCATTTTAAGCACTGCTGAGTGCATGAAATTTGGCACATGAAATATCAGAGTGCAAAATAGTCTTCAAGGCCCTCAGCACAAAAATCAAATCTAATATTTATAGCTGAAAGAAAAAAAAAAAAGTTGGAGATGATGCATAAGGAAAACTCAGAAGAAACCTGAAAGCATCAGAAATATTAAATTAAAACTATTTATCTGAAGCAGAAGATAAGTTGAAGGAGTTTACAAAAGGAGGGAAAGACGACAGTGATGAATATAGCAATTTGGAAACTAAGAAAGAAAGAAAAGCATGGGGAGGAGAAGTTATGGAGGAGGGAAGCAGGGAGGACTAATAAAATGAGAGACTTCAGAGGGAGGAAAGGAAACTCTGAGTAGCCCTGTATGCATCAAATTGCTTTCCATGGAAGAAAAACAGAAATGAGGAACCTCATCCCTCTTCTGACTTTAGTGACCTCACTAGAGCTAAAAATGATAAAAACAGGCTGCAAAATATTAAGCTGAAATCTCTGCTCTAAAATCCTCTCAACCCATTGCATAAAAATAGCTCATCTCCCTCACAGAATTTTCAGTTCCATTATCTAAAGGCAGTTGACATATTTACAGTTTTGATACTGAAGAAGGCAATAATCTGGATTGTTTAGGAAAGCCAAAGGCTTCCAGGGACTGTAAGGCTGCAGTGGAGTTGGAGATGCCTTTCTCCTTTTTTCTCCTACTGCACCATTTGACATACAGCATGTGAGACTTTTTGATCTTTGTACTAAACAGCCTCATTATTTTAATAGACATTTAATGATCTACTTGCAGTGGCTTAGGAGACATTTAAGAAGAACAGACATTTCTCTGAATTCAACATCTGCTCTATAGCTGCCTGTGACTGCAGCAGAACACATTCAACAGCCCGTGTGCTCCCTGGCTATCCTGTGGTTTCAGTCATTTCTTTCCTGCAGCAAGGTACAAAAAATGTAGACCTCAGACAGCAAAGAAACAAGATGCACAAAGCACACGTTGAAGAATTTCTTCACAGCCCGGTTCTTTATTATCACAGGAAGTTTCACAAAATCAGAAATTAATTGCTTAACAATGGCAATTACTGATAGAACAGATGTTAATGTTCATTACTGTATTAAAAAACCGGCTAGACAGTTAAACAAGCCTGAAGCCATATGAACATTATCCCACAAAAATAATTTTAATTCAACTAAAATGTTCTTGAGTACTTGTGTTGCATCTTTGGAGTGCTGACAGCTGTGTCCAGCCTCCAGCCCATCTAATCAATACCCCTTTTCCTGACGATCTATAGATGAGTTGGCTATTTATCCCAAGATTCCTTGGAAAATGGCAAAACCAAGGTACTGTTGGAAATACTTAAGTTTGCAAGAGGCTGAAGGACATAAAAGTGTTTCGCAAATTGTTCTATTCAAGCTTCTAGAACTACAGCTCTCATTTTTGAGCAACCTTGAATAGTACACTTATTGTTTCCTCATCAAGCAGCTTCTCTGCACTGCTTATCCTGTAGACTTCCTACAAAAGCCACCCACCTTCTTTCAAGCTGGCCCATACACACCCTGTGTTCTAGCTGAGTGTGAAAATAGAACCTTTTCATGCCACCAAACTGACCAAGGACACCTTCAAAAAAGCAAAGACAAGTGCAATCCAAACAAGTGATGCTCTGGCCCCATGGTTTCTCCAGCCACTGGAGAAATCAGACACAGCCTCAGCTGGAAACATAAGAACTGAGGTGCACAATTGTAAGAGAATACCTCATTTTTCTGCCACTCTATATTCATCAAGTAATTTAAGTTTTTTCACCTCCCTCCTTAGCTTTTTGGGGGGATTTGTTGGGGAGGAGGGTTGGGGTAGGTGTCTTCTTTCTATACCTCCTATATTGTGCTCCCTTCACTTTGAAGGGTTCAATTCTTATCTTTTCTTCCTCTCTTATACACTGATTCTTCTCATGTTTTTCAACATTAACAGCAATGACCTGAAAAAACAAGTGGCTAACTGTTAACCTCTAGTTATATCATCTCAGCAAAAAAAAAATTGTGCCAGACCAGATAGCAGAAGTGGTCATTATCCAGCACTTGGGAAGCAGTACTGAGAGATGACCGCCTCAGTTCTGGTCCCAGCAGACAAAAGGCTCCTTTGCAACTGCCATGAGCAAGTCACCATGACAGAAACTTCAAAAAGTTTTGAGACTTAGCAGTGAATTCAATCCAACTATTACACTCCTACATAAAACATGGGAACAATCAGCAGAATTTTAACCCATCCATCTTCTTATAGCCAAGCACAGACTGGAGACCCCTCTGTAGGTAAAGTGAAAAGATCAGCATATGAAACCCCAAGAAAATGTTTTCCTTCTTTTTTGTACCAAGGGAATTTATATAATAACTTGGACTTCAAACACATTCCAAACTCACCAGACACTTTGACCACATGCTGCTTCCTGCAAGCACCGCTGGCTGGGGCAAAACATGTTCTTTCCCTTCCAGCCAAGTTAATGCTGCATTTTGGATCCTTGGCTGAGCAAAGAGCTGACACAGTGTCAACATGAAGATGCCAATTAGCACATTTTACTATGACAGCCACTACATCTTCCAAAGAACCTAGGGATTTTTTAACATCTTTTCTGGGAATTGAGTTGTTAGCAAACCCTGGGGGGTTCACGTGCCTCTCAAGAAAAGGTAAATACTCTTCCACACCAGAGATGCAAAAGGGTAGAATCAGAAATTGGTCACAAAGCTATTTTAACACTGAGGTTGAACAAAAATTAGAAATTAACAAAGAGCAAATTAAGTCCTTGTCGGAAATTAACTCATTAATGAAGAAATACACAGTTTGCTGCTGTCATTTTTCTTTTTGAAGGATTTGCAACATTCATGATGCAACCTACTTTTGACTGACAGACTCCTATGCACGATTTGCACCTTTATGAGGAGGAAGAACAGCAACAATCCAGTAAAAAGCAGAGCAATGTGTCACTCTTTCCAACAGACATTTCAGCAGGGACATTGCAAAGGATGATCTTAAAGTAGACTGTCACCAATCATTTGAGCAACTTGTTTTCTAGTTCATCAAGGTTTATAAACCCCTAGGTCTAGAAAGGAGGACAGTATCTGGGAAAAGACAGGTATCACTTACATCTTTATGATAAAGGTGTAGCATGGGGCTGAATGGCTTAAGAGAAAATAAAAGAGAAATTTTCCTGTAGAGTTTTCTTCAAATCACTGAAAACATTCTGTCTTGGGGTCCCCAAGCCAAGACAAACTGAAGGCCAAGCACCTTCTGTCTGCTTTGAACCTGAGGCAACTCCACCAGGAGCTCCTGTGCTCTGCTACAGACATGCAGAACGTCTGTCCAGCTCAGGGGGATTTCTGCTATCTTGGGCTTTCCTTGGAGTAGTGCAAAACTTCATTCTGACGCTTCAAGCATACAATAAAAGGGAATAATGATGAGATGATGTTATCACCTAACCAACCAGCAAATGGACTTTTCCATACTGCTTCCTGTAAATTCCTTTTCCATGTTCAGTAGGATGTAGAGAAACATCTCAAGAATCTTACAGGCAGTAAGAACTAGCAGCTATTGTTAAGCATCTGTTAAATTCTATATGTTTTCCTATAAGGGTTATACTGTTTTGAGCTGAGTGGTTTGAATTTAATTTCATCAGTCAGCCTGAGGCCACAGGAGTGCAGGAGCAATCTATTATGTGTCTTGAAGTCATTATAAGAACCGCTACCAATTTTTGAGGCAGTTTTATTTAATGGCATCCATCACAGCCCTGCATTCCCTCATCGGTCCTGCCTCAGCACAGTCCTCTCTCAGGCAGCATAACCAACCCTTCAGACTCCAAAGGGCACTGGGAACATGTGCCCTGCAGCAGCACCTCAAAGGTCAAGGTTTAAAATTAGGTTTTGCTGTTTGACTTCATATGAGCAATTTTGAACTAATAGCTGTTCCATCTCTTATTCACTCTGAGTGGTAAGTCATACTGTGAAAGCCCTGCAAGGCACACCTAACAATGATTTCATTTTTTACTACTAACACGTTCAGGCATTCTCCTTGAGCCAGCACAAGAATATTACTTACATTACAGTCAGGAAGCAGACAGATGCTGCATTTTGATTGGTTTCACGTATTGTATTTCTAGGATTCAGAATTTGCACTCAGCTGAGTGGCTGAATACCCCTGGGACTCGTTACTAACTACAGAGCAATCTAGACAAATGTTACTCTTCTAATCATTTGTACTCCTCAAAGGCATCTGCAGAACAGCAGTTTCAAGGTAGATTTAAAAGACTTTTCATGCTTATCAATTTGCATATTGGAAACAGCAATACTCTTCCTTACAGTTAACAAATGAGATGCTCAATTTACTGCTGATGTTTTTACAGGTTGGCATTTGCAATTCACTACATTCCAGTCAAAATGTAGAGGATGGCCTTGTGACGTTTAGCAAAGAGGTTTCCAGCACTATATATATATATATATCAGCAGTAATATCTTTCCACCCTAAATAACCACTGTCACTTACAACAGTAGGCTCAAGTCTGACTTCATCCAGATGCGTGGGAGTTTATGCATGAGCTCCTGATTATGCCTAGATTTTTCACTTCAAGCATAGAATGTGTGCACCTCCATATCATCAGATAGTGGCAGTCCTTGTAATTATCTTGTCTCTTTCGATTTTTCTTAGGCTTTCCAAAGATTACTCTCCCTCTCAGAAATTATTACACCCATGAAAATTATATTCATTAAATACAAAGAGGCAATGCTAATATCAAGGACAAGGAAGGAAAAGGGGTTGAGCTTTTATCCTTTTCATTCAGGAAAGCTGGATGAAATTATTTTTATTGTAATCCCGGAATGGGAAAAGAGTAGTCTCAAGTTTTAAATTCTATAAATCTCCAAAGCACTGGTTTTTTCCACAGACTTCTTAAGCTTATCTTTAAGATTTCAAATTTCTTCACTGAATGAAAATTTATCTCTGTCTTCCAAAAAACATGATTCCTGGGCTAAACAAGTACCTATGTAATACCCACTCAATGCATTCAAATATCCAGTGAGATAATTTGTACTTCTCCCCTTTGCCATTTGCATTTAAATAGCCTGGCATTTTGCTGGGAGGAAAATTTCCTTTAAAAGGCTATAACCTGTATTAGTTATACTTTTGTGAACAGAAAATTAGAATTACTAAAATAATTATACAAAAGCTCTTGAGAAGCCAAGAGACACCAACAACAAAGGCCAAAGCTGAGCTAATGCAAAGTTCTTTGGCTCCCTAAGATCCACTCAGTATTATCTGCAACTTTGGAAGTGATGTTATTCCTCTGTAAGTCCAGTAGCTGTATTAAACTGATAACACATGTCTATATATCTTAGGGAAAAGCAATAAACCCTGCTGTGAAACACTATTTCCGTAGTATCTTGAAGGAAAGATAACTTTTTCCACAAACTCATTTTTCATTTCCACAGCATTGTCTTCTTTTTCAAACAGGATATAACATGATTCCACAGACAACTTCAAAAATGAGTGTTTATCCAAGCCCACTTTTAGACAAAAGCTGCCCACCTCAAGAAATTAATAAAAACAGAAATGCATTTCCCCCAAAAGTGAAAGACAA
This sequence comes from Pyrgilauda ruficollis, assembly GCF_017590135.1. Lineage (NCBI taxonomy): Eukaryota > Metazoa > Chordata > Aves > Passeriformes > Passeridae > Pyrgilauda > Pyrgilauda ruficollis. The sequence goes on along the minus strand of NW_024528821.1, from coordinate 7,865,113 downwards.
CACTGAGATCAGCAGAGCTGAACTATTTCAAGTCATTTTCAAGGCAGAAAAATCACCTCCCATGGGTTAAAAGAAGACTCTAGTTGAGAAATAACATTTTTACAAATAGTCACTTTTATTCTCACTTTTCCCTTAGAAAAATAAATAATTTGAAATGCTAACTGCATCATAAGACCTTAGGAATGGTGATTTCCCGCTTTTTCCCGTAGCAGTTGTCTTTCCACCATTGCTGAAACACAACTTTCTTACTGTATTTTCTCTACCTTTTCTAGAAATATTTAGAAAATCTTTATAAAAGAGCTGTAATGGTGCAAAGACAAAGGCAGCAGCTTCCAAAATGCAGGGAACTCTTCAGTGCAGATGAGATTCTCCAGCCTCTTCATGCTCTGAGCATCACTGACATCCACAAGGACAACTGTTTCACTGTACTTTTACAACTTCCTTTTAATTTAATTTCCACTCAATATGTTTTTCAAGTATTAACACTACTTTAATGAGATAATATGGTATTATAATCCTATTGAAAGAGAACAACTCAGAAATTATTGCTGTCAGCAGTGTAATTACAGAGGTAACGCTACTCCTTGGCTGCTGGGGTGGGAGGGAAGCAGAGCCCCACAGCCCATCCAAACTTCTGCTCCAGCACAGAGAGGAACAAACCAGACTTGGTTTGGGCTCCAACAAAAGCAATAGAAAAGGTCTCCTCTAGCCCAGCAATAATCACCTTCTGCTCAACACCCGGAGTCCTCACCAAAAGCAGGGTCTGCAGTACTGCTTGCACACAGGGCACATGTCCTTGGATTTGCTACAGACCTGCCTGGAGATTGGGGAGGCTGGGGGAGGTCTGTGTCCTGCAGACTGAACATCAGGACAGCCCCGCACAGTAAGTGAGGAAAAGGAAGAAGAGGAGGGAGTTCAAAGAAATTTCCAGAGTGAAGATAGTAAGGTCCCAGGTTAATCACTTAGTTCTAATAAAGCAAGAGACCAGGGAACTGCATAAAGCCAAGACTTAAACAAGGGATTCCTGAGTGTAAGGAGTGTCTGTGCTAAGTCTCTGCTTGACTGGTTCAGGCTGGGGATTTGAATGTAGGCCCAGCACAATCCAGTAAACAATATAATCCAGTTATCAGTGCCTGACAGAGACAGGACTCCTTTGGAGCTGTGCTACTTTTAAAAATAAATGTTTTCTGCTGGCAAGATACAAAGATAAGTCATGACTTAGAGCCAGTTTATGGCAGAATACAAGGCTCAGTGTCCTTCCCACAAAGTTTTAATTTATTTAGACAAAGAAGAGCTGCAGCTGCCGAGGTTGAGATCAAACCCTTAGAGAGTCCTAGAACACAGCCTTCCTTTCTTTTTACCAAGAGTCTTAGTCAAAAAGGTATAATAAAAAAACCTAATAAAAATGTATCTAGAGGAAAAATTGATAGCAAGCTCACAACCTTCACAACATGCAAAGAGATAGCTGGTTTACACAGGGACAAAATAAAACAGAGTTCCCAAAATTCCCCCAGATTTTTAAGAAGTTGGATATCTTACAATGATTATTATTCTGAACATTACTGTTAAAGATATTGCTTTCTCTGAAGGTACTGCTGAAATAGAATCCTGAAATCTATAGCATGACATGCTATGAAAATATACACATTTGCAAGCTACTCCATGCTCAAAACCTGGGTCAACCACAAATAGAACCAATACTCCTATTTTACAGTACCTGAAATAGTTTTATTACTGTATCCTGGAGTTTTGCTTTAGTCCACTCTCAAGGACACACTGAAACTCAGATGGTTGCTTTTCTCTTTCAAAATTGTAACACTTAGGCCAAATGGGAAGAGCTTTTAACACTGGAGATAAAAACTAATGTATGTGTTTTAGCCCATTTTCCAGATCCCCTACAAGTAGTGTTTAGGTCAGTTTCTTTTACCCAGACCCAAAAGTCTTGGCTGAGTATTGTCCTTAGCCTGGTGCCACCAGCCATGTGCATGTCCAGCCTGGATGCAGGCACAGGTAGCAGGGTGGTCTGTCCTACATACACATTGAACAAGCAGGGAAGGACTGTCACGGATATAAATGGTACAGCCCTGTTGGAACAAGAAGCACCACAACATTCAACATGGACATTAGGGGGAAAAGTGGTCCTTGTTGCACTTGGGGAGATGGAATCACTTTTCTGCCTTGGAAAAAAAAAAATCTTTGCTTCAAATCTCTTGACACAGACCGAGATTTACGTACTGTGGACTTCAGATATAATGTATACATTCATGCATGTAATCTTCACTTCAGGTAATTTACACTTTTACAAATCCTGATACTGGAACAGAAGTCCTCAGATATAAATTATAATAAGAGAAATAATACTTTGGAGAAAAAGCATTAATCTACATGGAACAACCTGTGACCAAACCCAGTGACATGAAGTCTTTATGTACTAGGAACTGGTTCTGGCAGTCTTAAGAGATAAGGGCATTGTGTAACACCCCAGCATACCTCTCACTTCTAAAGGCTTCACTATTCACGTTTTGAGCTGCTCTTCCCTCCTCTTCAACCAGTCTGCACTGTAGGTAGCACCGTGCCATTACCAAGATGAGCTTTCTTGCTGCCTTCCTAAGTCCCCAGTTTATTTTTTCCTAGTAAAATAGAGAGGCAGAAAAGGTTATTTCCATCTCTGTTTTAATACACTTCTTTTGCCAAGACATTTCTTGCAGTCCAGAAAGCGAATGCAATAGAGCCACAAGACAAGAAATAATGTGTGTAAACATGACCTGACACAGGCCAGTAACCTTCCAGCTCAGAGCAACTGATTTCTAGCTCTTGCCATATTCAAGTACTAAGCCTGCCTTAAAATTACTTATTTTCATACTACCTGCACTGGCAACCAACTGTTCCAAATGACAACTTATCAGAGATTCATATTTTACCCTCTAGGTTGACTTTGCTTATAAACAAACAAAAAATCCCAACCTGTTGTATGAAGATAAATCCTGCACCTAAGCATTATAGAATGATTTGGATTAGAAGGGACCTTTAAAGATCATCTAGTCCTACCCTCTGTAATCAGCAGGTGCATTTTCAACTAGATCAGGTTGCTCAGAGTCCCATCCAACCTGACCTTGAATGTTTCCAGGAATGGGGCACCTGCAACCTCCCTAGGAAACCTGTGGCAGTGTTTCACCACCCTTATCATAAAAATGTCTTCTTCATATCCAGTCTAAATCTAACCTCTTTTAGTATAAAACAATAAACCACTGTCTTATTGCTACAAGCCCCACTTTTCTTATAAATCTACTTTAAAGCTGCTACAAGGTCTCTTCCCCTAAGCCTTCTCTTCCCCAGGCTGGACAGCCCCAGCTCTGTGTCTTCCATCCTTTGATCATTTTCATGACCTTCCTCTGGACTCACTCCAACAGGATAACACTATCCATTTCATTTTAAAGCATATCTTTATCAGTTACAAAAAAACTTAAAATATATGCTGTAGAATGAAAAATAAGAACAAAAAAAAAAGAATTTGACATGACAAAAAAGAAACACGTATAAATGCCAGTCAAGAGATCATGCTAACAAGCAGCTTTGAGACAAGTTTGAAGCAGTCATTAGAAAAGTATGAGGGAGGACACAGGTGGTTTCACGGACTTGCATGCAAAGCCACCTCTGTAAAGCTTTGGCAACCCCTCTCTTTGCCAGAAACTAAGGATACATGCAATACTGCAGATATATATGATACAGCAGTTCACCGAGATTCCTGCAATGGTGACTAGCACTAGGAAAGTTAGCTCTGAGAAACCAGCCATGAAACACTGCTGTACCTGCATGACTAACCCAAGCATCCCTTCCTTCCAGAGGGTAGAGGAAACAACCTAATAAACATCCCTTGCAGCAGTAGTTAACCTTAATCCTAACCCAACAGAGAACCTTTTCACAGAGGATGAGGGAAAGAGAAAAGTGCAATTGTCATGGTCTGACACTGGCCAAATGCCAGGCACCCATGAAAGCCATTTGCTCACCCTCTCACTCTCAGTGGGGCAGAGGAGAGGAAAAATTATTAACAAAGGGCTCAGGAGTTGAGATGAGGACTTGGAGAAAACTCTAAGGACAAAATGGGTTCAAATTTAAAGGTATAAAGTAAATCTATAATTAACAGAGTCAGAGGAGGATAATGAGAAGTAAAATAATCCTTTCAAACACCTTTTGTCCCCCCAGCCCCCCTCTCCTTCCCGCCAGCACCACAGGGAGACAGGGCATGGGGTTTTGGTCAGTTCATCACTCGAGATCTTCTGTTTGCTCAGGGAGAGTTTTTCCTCCGCTGTGCTGTGGGGTCCCTGCCACAGGTAAACAGTCTTCCCAAAACTGTTGTGGCAGGGGTCACTCCTCCACAGGGTGCCATCCTCTGAGGATGGGCTGCTCTAGTTTGGAAGCAGGGCCCCTCTCTCTCCATCTCTGGCAGCAGGACCCCCCTCTCTCCATTCGGGTCTCTCACTGGATCACAGCTTTCTCTGGCATCCACCCACCCTGCTGTGAGCACTTTTCCATGGGCTGCGAGTGGATCTCTGCATCCCCCCTGGACTTCATGCATTACAGGGAGACAGTTTGTTTCACCGTGCTCCTCACCACGCCCTGCAGAGGAATCTCAGCTCCTACTTTTTAAGCACTTCCTCCCCCACTTTTTTTCCACTGACCTTGGCGCCGCCATGTTGTTTTCCCTCACAGGTCTTTGCTTCCTCCTCTTCTCTGACTAGAAGTAAAACTCCCGCCCGTAGGTACCATTGCCAAGAAGTTCCACCGATTCAGGTTCCTACAGCATCCTGCAGCACCAAGAAGTCTGTCTCACCTAGTTTTCACACTGGGGAGTCACTCGCCATGCTCCCACCTCTGGCACCCCTGCCACCACCACATGGGTGTGGCTGCCGCGGCGCTGGCGCTGTCTAACACCTCTCTTGGTGCAGGGCACCGGGAAGGAGGAGCTGCCGCCCCTGCCCCTCTCTTGGTGCAGGGCACCGGGAAGGAGGAGCCGCTGCCGCCCCTGCCCTTCTGCCCACAGTGGGGCCTGCTGGGGCGGCCATGCAGGCCGCGCTCGCTGCAGGCCGCACCGAGATGGCGGCGGCTGGGGCGGCACATCGCCGGGCTGTGCCAGGATGGCCCCAGCGGTGGCACCTCACCACCCTGGGAAAAACTGCACTTGTACTGGTTTGATTTTCTTCTTAAATATGTCATCACCAAGGCGTTCCCAACCTCTCTAACTGGGCCAGCAGCATGTCCATCTCCAGAGCCATCAGAGATCGGCTCTGTCAGACATGGTGGAAGCTTCCAGCAGCTCCTCACAGAAGCCACTTCTGTGGCCCTCCCCCGCTACCAAAAAACCAGGCCATGCCAAGTCAACGCAGTAATTTAGAAAAACATTCAAAACCAATTGAGACCATAGTTGACTATGTCAAATGGGTAAAATATACCCCACTTAAAAAGCACAGTGATTTGTGGTGATGACAAGAAAGAAAATCTCCAAAAGGCTTACAGGCAAAATACCCCACTGAAAAACCTGGTTACCTACTCAATAGCCTCTGCTAGAAATATGGGATGGTCCTAACATTCAGAATAGACAGACTCACACTAAGGAGAAAAAAAACCGCACAGCTCATTCGTGTCTGCTTGAAAAATACACAACACAACATCCAACTGTTTAAATTCAGCACCATACCCCTTTTTCTGCCTGATGCAATACTTTACGCAAAAAGAGCACAGGGATACAATGAACAGCCCCTCAGGCAGGGCAGGTGGAAGGGATAAAATACTACTGAAAACCACATACCACTTATTCAGGCTACTGAGACTGCAAAGGAGAATAGCCTGTGACAGCAGCCTTGATGCCTGCAACACACCAGAGGGGCAGGATTATTTGAACAAGCACCTTTTCCTCTCAGAGAAAATAACAGTCAATGAGCTTTGGGGGATGGGGGAGGTTTGAGAGAAAAAGAGAAAATCCCTGAGGAAAACAGAGAGAGAGACCTTTGTGCCTGCTCCCTTTCTCATAAAAAAAAAAAAAAAAAAAAAAAAAAAAAACCAAAAAACACACCCACTAAAATACACACCAATTCTTCTTATTTGAAAAATCTAAGCTATATTTTGTGGTAGTGAGGACAGCTCATCTCCGTTACAGGCAGTCAGAACCTAGAACTTGCTGAACCAGCGTGATCCATCATACATGAGCATATTGTCTTCAGGAGTGTTTGGTGTCCTCACACACTGAGACTGGTAGAGGAGCCCAGTTAACCCCAAGAGAGTTGGTGTCCAGGAGAAACTTCTACCCATACTTCTGGAAAAGCCAAATCCAGGCGACAGCCCCATCCAGACAGCTGCCACTCCTTCCCATCCAAGATCTAGTGATAAACAGCAAGGAGGGTGTGGTGAAGCTGTTTAGATCAGGGTTGGGAGACCAGCTGGAAGAAAAGCCTCTTGTGAGGGAGTGATTCAGGGCTGCAGCTGATCATTAGCAGCACAGACCCCAGACAGCCAACAAGCTCCCATTTGTTATGAAATCTGTTGGCCCAGCACACATAGCACCGAGAAGGAACACTGGATGCACAGCTTTGCAAAGCCGACATGGCTCAGACTTCCAGAGTTACACTTGAAATGAAAAAGCATGAGAATTGCCAAATGTGGTCAGATCAAATATTCCACCTTCCTGAATCATAAGAGGCATCGTAAGCAGAGGCCACAGGGAAGCTAGAACAGGATAAAACTGAGTAACACCTCCCTCAGGTCTCTCTTAACCTTTCAGATCCTGTTCCCGGCCCGGATCTGGCCCAGTATTTAGTAATACTCTGGGGTTTTGTGTCTCCACCAGTGAACATGACTGCCTGGTCCTGACCTGAGGGATTCATAAGAGTTTGGTCATACCTAATGGCTACCACCAACAGGACCTTCAGGTAACTCTTGTTGAAGAGCAAATCAGAGTTGAAAAACCTCACTGTACCTTGTTATATGTACAGCCAAAAGTAAAGGAATCTTCCCCTCTGATTTATTTGCTCAGATGCAGGATTGCCTGTCTGAGGAGGTACAGGACATCCCGTTCCAGGTCACTCAACTCTTCTAACATGATCCAGATCAGCCCTATGAGATTAAGGGACAGGGAATGCCAAACTCATTTACAGAGCCCTGCAAGCAGCAGCCAATGGTGACAGTCTGTGTCCCTGCACTGTGATGCAGCTCCACTCCCACTGCCAGGCTCTGAGCAGAGCACACCAGTGATTCAACGCTATGCTGCTGACTGTCACCAGAGTTAGAGCAGCTGGACCAAGAGACCTCACGGAATGCTCACTCTTTTCTGTTGAGTCATTTCTGCAGTTTACGAGGTACAGTCCAGGGGACAAGGCAGTTTAGCTCTAATGTTAATTTGGAAGACAACACAAGACACTTGCTTTATCCTCACCAAAGGCAGCAAATGCTTGCTTTGTTCAGTTTAATTGATAGTAAGTTCTACACACTGCAGATATAAGTGACTTTCACAGACTTGGTTTAGCACCTAGAACAAAGAGACATCTGAAAGTAGTAGGCTGTTATTTGTGAAACAAAATTGCATCCTGTATTTATAAACTCTGTGCTATGTCCATAGTTCAATGAGTTCAGTAATAAGCAGCCTTAGCTTCAAGTTTCTGCAACTTTGTTTTATTTACTTCACAATGTTCTCATAACAATGTAAGCCCTAATTTTATCTTAAAGAATTAGAAACAAGGCCTGAAATAATATTTGCTTTTGTTGCCTAACCTATACAATTTTCCTCCTCTGCAACAACTGTCACCAGAGATTTTGATGTCCTGTACCACTACGAATATAACAGAAGAAAACTCCCCTCCTGCACAGTTTTCACTTTTCTGATAAACTAAGCATGAAAGGCAATCCGTGTACCAAGCAGAGTTTTTCACCTGCAGCAGCCTCCCACTGCTTGATCTGGAAAACTTCACATCCTAACCATAAACCTCCCACCTACAGTAGAGCAAGATATAAAGGCAATGAGTCAGAAACATTTCTCAGGCTTAAGAACTTAAAGATTAATTCACACACAGAGAAGAAATGTAGAAAACTGTATTTAGCTTGCAGAAACATCACTAAATTCTGTATGGCAAAACATTTGGTTTAGAGCATAAGAAATTACTAACTATCAAAATTTGTCTCAAAATGTGAGACATACTTCTTACTTTATTGTGTAGCTACAAAATAGTAGTCCTGTCACAGGTACAGTACCACTAAATACAAGAAAAGAAAAATCTATAATGACCAGCCTAGTCATCAGCCCATCACAAACTGAAGCAGGGGAAATTGAGTTTACAGACTAGAGCAAAAGGCAGCCACTGAATATTGTGTGAAATTAACAAAAAATAAAACCAAAAGAGAAAGTTTGTAAATGGTCAGAGCATAAGGAGATTACTCCAAGGGCTGATCCAAAAACTGTGTCACTAAGTCCATCATGAGGTAGGGAGAGACCAGATGGACCAACAGAAGATGTTCAATCAGATGGTCGCAGGTAATTATATAATCCACAGTTTAAAACATAGCAGAAGTGATAGAGATCATCTTGCTTCTATTCCCATCTGTCCCTGGCTCACTCACCCAAAGCTTCAGAGGCTCCTTCCAAAGGGAAGTGCTGCTGTTCCCAGGCATACAGAATGCACCAGGTAATAAACCTGCATGGCTTGAGCTCGCCTCCACAAAATACTTTGAAATATGTTAGCATTCTTGAAATAGAAACTTTACAGATACTGTCCCAAAAATTTGGGTCTAATACCATTCCAGCCAAGGCAAATGTAGATTTCAGGCACAGCTGAAGGTCAGTGTAATGTTTACTAGCACACTCTGAATGGACAGAGCAAATGAGTCACTAGAAGTGGTTGTTTCCAGCTATTTCTTTTAAAAAAGAAAAGGAAAAAAAAGGCTACACTGGTTCTCCTATAGTTTTAGTGGTCATTTTGTGCTCTACTCCCATCTTCAGACACATCTAGTGGTACTCTTACTACTAACCTAGATAACCTGGACTACCTATGCTACTAACCATCTGAAACTAACACCCATAAGCACAGCAGGGCTCTGACATACATGAGAGCGTTTGCTTCCTGCCAGCCACAGACCACAACTCGTTTCTCAGCTCGTCCTCAGCATGCAGCCTCCATTTCACAGACTTCAGCTGTTGGCATTCAGTGCAGAGCCAAAAAGGTTACAGTCCTCTGCTCTAAGGAGCAAGTTGCTGGAAGGGAGATGAAAAGGAAAGAGGCCAGAAAAGAAGCATCAGGATGACTGTCCTGCAAAGCTGCCTGCATCAACTGGGCTGGACAGAGAGCAGTCAGCTTTATCCAAAATATTTGGATAAATATTTGGACAGGGTGCATAAGAGAACAATTACCCACTTGGAGACCTTTTTTCTAATGTCTGCAAAGTCCCAGACCAGTAGGAATGCAGCCTGTAACCAGTTCCCATGCAAGTGGGATATTTGAGGGAATGTTGATGAACAGGAATTCTATTTTGAGGGAAGCCATCAGCTTTAAAGATGGGCCTTGTTCATTGTACACAGCATCCAACAACACATCCGATAAAGGTTTCCTTAATTTTTAAATAACTTGTGGTTTTTATTCCCATCTCCTACATTCAGAATTCCCTTCCCTGCAGCAGTTACTGTGGCCAGGCTATTTGCAATGGTACACGATCCCTTCCTCCAGCTATACTGTCCTTCTTCCTTGCAGGCTGAGCTGCCTGACCTGGGACTGAGCCTTCCACTACGATCAGCTTCTTCAGGGATCCTGCCGCCTCGCTGTCTAATGAGCTTAGAGAAACCCTGAACATCCTGTCATGGTTTCACTTTAATAGATTATTTTTTCTTAACTGAGATGGGCAGGAGGCACTACCTCCAATAGCTGGCCTTCAGATGCCAAAGCTGAGCTCCTGAATTCAAAAGCAAGTTTGGGGTGGATCTCCCTTCCTTTCCATTTCTACTGTTCTGTTTGACATTTTGGAGTTCAGAGGGCTCTATATTTCAGCAAAATTAACAGTAGTAATGGATTACAAGAAGTAAACTGTGTTTTGCTCATCTGCAGCAATGCTCTGCCCCCAAGGGACAATTTTTATAAATACAATATTGTTGCTATTCAAATGTTTCCCCTCAAATTCAGACTTTCACCTCTTTATCAGTGGCAGGTACTACTGTCAGTGTAAATGAACCATCACAATAATCCAAGGGGGCAAAGAACAGACTGGAATTGTAAACAGCTTGCACAGCAGCTCCAAAGCAGGCCTTATGTAATCTGCAAGTTTCTTATTCATCTTCATAAAATTCTGATTTTATACAGCAATAGTGTAAAGTCAGTTAAACACAAGAAAGGTTTCATAGGTTTCCAGAGAGCTGATGTCATTTGGGAACCGTGTACTCCATTTATTCATTACATCTGAATAAAACAGATACAAATCACAAAGAAACACAGTGAGTGTTTTATGAGTGTATAAATTTAAGGGTATGGATATGCAGGGACCAAAATTTTAATCTTTAAGCACCATAATTTATGGACACACAAAGGTTCATTTTAACTTTTCAATATTTAGAATGTGAGCAAAACGTGCTGCAGTACAAATATATCATGCACTAAAATAGCACTAACTAAAAATATTTTATTGTCATTGCTCCATTGCACAAGTTCAAAGGCAGTGGCCTGAGCATGTAACAGTGCACATTAATAAGAGATGCTGTGAGAACAGACACACAGCACATGTGCAGTCCCCAACATAGGCTCTAGTTTAGCTGATTATCCCATAAATTTCTATTTTCTCTTCCCCCTTTTATTCTCCATCAAGAAAGAGCAGGAAGAAGGAATGCACAACACAGGGTACCAATTCCCAGCTGGTGAAATGCAATGTTAAGTTCTTCATGAGTATACATTCTTCCGCTGCCTATCAACACAAGTTTAATCAGCAATCATCTGCAGCCAGGAAGCATGCAAGTACACAGAGCAGCAAAGATCATGTGCTCCCAAAAAACAAATTTTAAAAAACAAAACCTGGATATAGTTTTACTTTTTCTAGCCCAAATTTTATCACTGCTCCCCAGCTGCATTTGTCCTGCAGTAAAGCACCTCTATGTGACAGCAGCTGAAAGCTGTGTCAGCCATGCTTCAGTGGGGCAGAAAAGCACCTTCTGTTTAAAGAAGCAGGACTTGAGTCATCTTAACAGGCAAGATTTGACACTAAATTTCCCACCAGCTTCTGGGGTGACACAGGCAACACCGTACATGGAAATGTTATCAATTATGGCTAAGGCTCAAGTACCAAAAGCACTCAGAGGTACTTGAGATACGGCATATCACAGGATTCCACACACATGTACCTGCACACCCATACACACAGAAAGAAGGCAACAGCAGTGGTTTAGAGGAGATTCACACTATGGCCAGAACACAGATCCCTGCTTAAACACAGCAAGCACACCTAACATGAAGGTGTAATGATCACAGAAATTTCTCAGTGCATCAAGTAATGCTTAGGTGCTCTGCTGGCTTTGGTTCAAACGCTAACTCAGCTCCAAACCTGAAGGCAGTGAGAACATAGAAGACACATTCAAGGCCTCACCACACACCGGAGCAAGGAATCAACCCTGCAAATCTCTCACCTTGGTCTTGGCCCCAACCCCATTTCACTCATCACAAGTGCTAATACTGCCTCATAAGCTTACTTTGAGAGAAGTCGAGAAGGAATAACGTGTAATCACAGAACCCACTGATCAGAAGCCATCCTTATTCAGCACTGCACCACTTGGAGTCAGCAACACCTGGGCATAGCTCCAGATTTTCTGGGTCTGAACTGAACTTCACCAAAACACATAGAAAACTTTTTCCTGCAGATTGACAAGATGAGTCCCATGGTGTTCTCACAAGTGGGCCTAATATCTGTTTTGTAAACAAGAGAAGTGAAACACAGATCGGTTCACGTTCATCTCTCACCTCAGTGGTATCTCAAGTAGCACTTTCAACTGTGACTCACAGCTGCTTGATATGGTCTTGAAGTGCAGTAAAGTACAAGTGCAAAGCCAGTTTCAAGTAAAGCAAGTCACAGGGCCTTGGCTGTGACCAATTAGCAAAGGCTCACTAGCTCTGTAATAATCAGGGATGTGCCACAACTGGCAATCCTCCATCTAAACAGAAGAATGTAGATACGATCTGGACAGCTTCAGCTATTTCCCTCCTATTTCCCATCCTTCTATCTTTGGCACACATTGCTACTAATTTTGTTCAGTTGTAAGATGTCATTCACATTTTCCTCACTACCACTTTCACTGTAATGCCTAATTAACAGCACTTGGACAATCACAGTAAGTTTTCCAGATGAAAGATTTCCATCAGGAGATCACCAAGCTTCAAATGGCAGGAGATTTACATAATCTCCTGTTTAGAGGTGGAGAAAGATCCAGAACAATAAAGTGACTCATGGACCATCCAGCAAACTAATAGCAGGACCAGATATAGAAACCTGATATTCCCAGTGCCCCTGTGCTGTGCTTTCAGGCTGCTCTCCCAGTAAAGCAGCAGCTTGCTTTCTCTTCTCACAAATTAGACTGTCCCCAGGACGCAATAAAGAGTTTTCTCTGAATTCAAGCCCGTTCCAGTCACCACTGTTGCCTGTTTTGGCCCAGGCCTCCATTAAGTTTGAAAAAGCAATTCACATAAGGAGTTAAGGAGCTAGCTTAGGACTGAAAACAAAGAAGCAATAAGGAGAAAATGTTAAAAATAAAAGGCACGTGGGATCTTGAGAGAGAGAAAACACACACAGAATAAATTTAAGGTGGAAGAAAACATACCTATATATCAAAAATATCAATGTGTGCAATCATCCATACCATTTATTTTAGCATTTGTCCAATGAAGCAGGGCATGAGCATTAAAACAACTGCCCTTATTATTTCAAGAGCAATTTTGCTTTACAAAGCAACACGTTACAGAAATTTTGTGCAGCATATTCAAAGAAACTGTAGTTAAAACAAATTGCATGTTTGGATTCAATTATGAGACCCTGATGAGTCATAGTCCTCATGTGCATTTACTTAGGGAAAAAAAGTGTTGGAAGCCTCTAGGACCACAAAGAACATTCAAAGGGAGAGTGAATTCAAGCATTTGAAATAAAATGAGAGGTGCATTAATCAGCAGGCTCAACCTCCCAAGGCAGGAAAAAAATTTATTGCTTGTCTCAGGCATCCTTCAATCTGACCTGCAAAGCAAGCAAATTTAAAGTAACATCCAGTGCATTACTGAGGCTCACAGGCTGTGAGCCAAAGACTCACAGGCTTTGAGTTTCCATGATTTGCATTTCCCACACACATATAGACAAGTGTCTTAACCACATCAAGGTCATTCAATACTGAGACCATTAAATTCAGTTTTCCTCCAAAATGGGGACTCATTACCAAGACTAATTAAAGGACGACAAATCCTTCTGAACAGTTCCAATCCTTAGCAAAGGCTTATTCATGACTAGAGCTTTCTTTGGAAATAAAGTTGAGCCAAATTTTTAGAAGCTGTTTTAGTGTCTGTGTGTCTCTGACTCTCAACATTAGAACTGTACAAAAATGCTCAGATGTATGATTTTTCTATCTACAGTTCCACCACATGCTTTTTATTGATCTTCTGGACTCAGTAGTTCCCTGGTTTTGGCAATTATCCATCAATGTTTGGAAGTCAGAATGTATGGGGGAAAGGCAGGATACTCCATTTTTCCCCAGGGCCATTGGGATGTTCACAGGGGCAGACTGGACTACAGGATTACTTACAAAAGCATTCATTAGGATTTTATATTTCTGAATCAGATATGGTGTCAAAAACACACTGAGTGGCTCTCAGTGCTAGAACAGAAACAAGCTAATTTCTCAGTGGCCTGTACAGGTAAGCATTATTTAGACAGCACCAGACATGCAAGCAGTCTTTTGTGAGCTCACCCAAAATCTGATTCTCCCATCCTAAGGGCCTGATAGAACACAAAGCATGTAAAAAGACACAAAGACTTGGCAGTGGACTCTCCAGAGAGTCCACTGTTGGTCTTAGAACTCAGGAAGAAGTTTTATATCCTGTTTGTAGTCTCTATGTGAAAAAGAAGCCATCCCACTTCCTCTTCTTATCCACAGTTCCACTAAAGAAATCTCTCCCATGCACTTCCCCTCCTCTGGATCTCCCACCAATTACTCAACACAGAGATTTCCATCCTGTGTTTGAAATGAGATTGAGAGTCCTTGACTGTAAAATCATTTTCAAGATGCACAAAGCTAAGAAATTGTGATACTTCAGGAAGAACTCAGGCTTCTATAAGTTTCTTCCTTTCCAGAGCAAGAATGGATTATGGGATGCATTTACAAATTACAAAGAGCCCACAAAGTCCCCTTCCCACCAAGACTGTAAAGAATAACCAGCTCCCTCCTAGCTGAGGAATCTCATTCAGACTTTGCCACAAACCCCACGTCCCAGAGGGCTCTCCCTCCACCTCCTCACAGGGCTCTGCTCACCACTGAGCTTCCTCTCCCTCAGCTGTACCCATGAGGCACAACTCAGCCCCAGGCTCCTCTCAGTCTAACTGAATTAGCCTTGCTATATACACATCCCCAGGCCTGAAACAGCAATTTCCCAGCATTTCCACCACCACATGTGGGGTGAAATCACCTCACCCGCTCAGGCTGAAGCAGGAAGGGCTATCACATCCATCTTCTCCAACCAGGCCTTGGAGGAGTGGCTACCATTAAGGACTTTTGCTTGCAGACAGGCAGAATATTGCTCATTGCTTCTCACTTCTCAGCAGTGGTGGAACATCCATATAGCTCACAAGAGCATTTTCTCTGTGCCTGGGGAAGCTGAAAGCAGCTGGAAATACTGCAAGACAACCAATGGAAGATTTCATGCTGTATTTCTCAGACCCATGGTCAGGGAATGGATGTGGTTTTCCATAATCCAATGCTTCCATTGCATTATCAAGAACACAGGGATAAATCAATGTCATTCTCAGAAATTTCAAAACAAATACAGTTTTCAAAATAAAGTGTATCAGTTGAGTAATAGCAATGGGTTTCTTAAGTAAGAAATCTGCCTGTGAGCACGAAAAATGCTGCAGAAAGGAAACTAATCCAGAACAGCAGGCACATGGATAATAAAGAACAGCATGCCCAGATATTTGTAAGGCACAGCCCCCTGGCAGCAATTTGGAAAAAGGTGCAAAGCTTCTAAGAGGGGATTTTTTCATTTGTTCTCCTTTAAGGGAGATGGTTCCAAGGATGAAAAGAGACTTCTTAGGGTTCTGAGGAATGTGGAAAAACCTGACTCCAGAACACCTTCTAGCATGTGAAAATTAAATTGATACATTTGCCACCCAGGATACTTTTTATACAATGCACATCTCTGGAAGAGGCTCCTTTACTTCATCTTTTTCTTCTCTTCTGCTCAGCTGGATCTCTTCCAACCTCACATAAACCTCTCTCTCTGCTGGTCCCTAGGCTTTAATTCTTCTGATGAACTTCTCTTTGCCTAACATTGACCTGTCTTTCTACCTTGGAGAAAAACATCCCATAGAGGTAAACACAAAGAAGAAAGAATAGTAATGGGCTGTCACTGTTAAACGTATTTACTCCATTCTCTATGCTTTACATCAAAATTTCACTCAAAATCCAAGTCGTCAATCAATTCTCCATTATTGCAAAACATATTATAATCCACCTGCATGCTTTGCCAATCTTAAGATTAAAAATTACACTGCCAAGACATTTTTATAGCTTTTAATTGTATTTTTTAATCCATTTTTTTAATACTTTCTAACCAGGCTTGAAAAGCAAATGTCTTTCCTTATTGATTCTGTTCTTTGCCTTTGGCAAACACTGATTTATTTTTTACAAATAAATCAAAAATTAACACGTCTGTTGTGTTCCATAACGGTTTCTCAGTATCAACTCTTTCCACCCCTCTCAGCTTGCCAAAAACTTCATCATTCAGGACTCAGCACTATAAAAGGTGACTAAGCACCCCTTACAACACTACTTTTGCTACAAAGACTGAACAAACCAACCATCTGAGACAGTTTATAAAAAATATTACCTAGTGTTTGCTTTAGTTACAGTTGTGATTGCCTAAAGGACAAAGAAGTCCTCTGAACATCTACATGAGCTCCCAAGAAGTGGCAGTACGAGCCAGGAGAGCAGTACACAATCTAGATTGCCAAACCTCACCTGGGACTATCCTTTAACATTAAAACCACACTGATCTCAAGAGCTGTGCAAGGCAAGAATGCATTGAACACAAGTGTGCACATAGTCATGCACACACCAAGGTCAGGTCTGGTCCCCACCTCAAGAGTGACAAGCCAGTGCTGTGCTCATCTGAGTAAGCCTCAGGACACTATAAGGAAAACAATCCCATAGTGTTTTTCCTTGCTGTGGTTGCCCACAAGAAACAAGACTTTGGACAAGAAGAAAGGAAAAAAGTACAATTAATATAGTCCCTCTCCTGTCATCCACTAGTTTGCCAGCATTAATTTTCTACCTTTGTTAATCAACTTGCTTTAGGGTTACATAGGGATCCACAGTACTGACATTAGGGGGATACAGCTAACAAGTGAGGAAGGAGGTGAAATTGGCCAGGTGTTTCTGAAGACTGAAAAGACATCAGGAATTTGCTAAAAAAGCAACATACTGCATTGTCTTCAACAAAATCTTCAAGTGATCTTCTATACCCCTACAGAACCCAGAAAGATGAGACTTGGCAGGAAAGTAGTAAGAAGAGAAAGCAGATATTAATGGTAAGCAGGAAAGGTTCTCTCCAAAGCATCTCAAGAGGTAAAGAATGTTCTTTACCACACACAACAGCAAGAACTTCCCCTAAAAGAAGCTGAGGATTCAAGTCTTGGAAAGAGTAATTATATCTTGCACATCTGAAGAAAGCTCTGGAGAAGTTTGAGTTGGGGAAGATCAGAGACAACAGAGCAGGTGTGAACTCACCACGAGCAACTATCAGAGCTGATCCCCTTTGGAAGCACATGGACAGATGGGTGGCAACAGGGTAGGGTGAGGAAAGCACAGTGGGGTTTATCAGGTACACAAACAGACAAAGTCAAGCTCAGGGCAATGCAGTGGAGGAAAACACAGGAGCTAAGCAAGGATTTTTAAGTACTAAATTCTGGAGCTGAGTGCATAACACAGCACTTTGATGACCAAATCTCTTCAGAGTCCTGGGAATTTAGGGAAGACCAATTCCAACTACTTTCAGGTTAAACTTGAAGCCTACAGAAATCACAAGCCATGCCTATCTGTCACTTTTCAATACAGATATGAACTTTATCTGTTACAACCTCCACAAGCTCACTATTTACTGTCTCCTTCAAACTGTGGCTTGATGGGAAACAGATCACATCCATCTGTAACTGTGTAAAAAGTCCAGCTGTAACCTGGCTAAGAACAAAGAAAATAATTCAAGAAGGGACAACAGGGTGGGGGGGAAGTGCTTTAACTGGTCACTGCACAAAACAATTTCTTTACCTTGAATAAATATAGTGCCAGACTGTCAAGGTGTGTCTGCCAGGGAGCCCAGAATTCTTTCAGAAGATATTAAACAGGCCATCCAAGATGTTCATACAACACTTCATACCTGAGGTAAGACTTAGACAATATCAATACTTTTCATACAATGAGCAACAAAAAAACTCCAAAACACAAATTGCTGGAGGAAATAAACACAGTGCCAGCATAAGTGGTCACTGGCTTGCTTGCTTTAAGAAAGACATCCTCACACATTTTGTATTACACTTTACATCTCCTTGGAATTTCTGAGTATTACACTCCCTAGGGCAGCTAAGACTTTGAGATGTTCTACATCACTATTTTCAGATTTTTTTTCTTTCTTACCTGCTCTTTCACCAAAATCAATATGCTATTTATCATCCACAGCAGCCCTTCCCCCAAAAATACTAATACTATGATGCCCTTCTTATTTTGGTGCTCCCAAAACTGTCCCCAGGACTCGAGGTGAGGCCACCCCAGAGCAGAGTGGGACAATCCCCTCCCTTGCCTGGCTGGCCATGCTGTGCCTGATGTCCCCAGGACAGGGATGTCCCTCCTGGTGCCAGGGCACTGCTGGCTCATGTTCAACTGGCCATTGGCCAGGACTCCCAGATGTTTTTCCACAAGGCTGCACTGCAGTCCCCTGTGCCCCAGTTTGTATGAATAACCAGGATTACCCCATCCTAGGACAAGAAGGAATATTACAGCTGAGCCCATGTGAAGGTGGCAGCAATGTGGAGGGAAGCATCTCGCAGCTTCCTGGAGCTTCATCTTCTCTCCCAAATCACAGAAAACAGCCAGAAACACCATTATGTTTGTTGTTTGATCAAGTTTGGCAGGGTGTTTAAGGAGACTGAAGCCAACACATTACACTACACCTTGGTAGAATTTTCTGAACTTAAAAAACAGCCCAGGAAAAAAGTTTGTTCTCATTATAACTAGGAAGTACAAGCTACTATTCATCCTCATCCAATGGAAACTAATAACCACAATTCCTAAGCAGGGGACTGCTCCTCATACTGTTTTCTTCTCTGAACAACAAGACTTCTTTTTCTCTGCCAAAACAGTAGACTAATGAATTATTTTTACCGGACTATCCTACCAAAGGAAAAAAAAAGCAACAAGAAAAAGGAATGCCTTGAATGATAACATCTACAGCTCTCCTAAAAACCTCAGCAGCTTTGTGTCAACAGAGTCCCAACATCCCAATAAATGAATTTTCTATTCCTGTATCCCATGAGATAGAGGAAGCTATTGCTTTTGCAAATGAGAAATGAAGCAGTGACTTATTCCTAGAGGACTGGTGAGAGCTCATACCTAAAATGCATTTTGCTGCAGGGTAGTCTGGCAGGACTATGAAGAGCAGGGAAATAATAAAGTCATCATTTTGAAAAATCCACTGAGCTCACAACAGGGGCATGGAATAACTCAGCAGGCCTGAGGACAGGAGACAGAATGAGGCAGACACAAAAAGGGAAGAACTAGGAGGGACATTTGTTGGGACCAGGAGGAACTAAAACTTACAGGCCTGGATTTTTGGACTTTTGCAGAACAGCAGCACTGGTTTTGCACAGAACTTAAGCATCTCTTGTTCAGTCTTCCACAATCTAAAGGAAAAGGAATTGTCCAAATATTCCTATCACTAAACCTTTCTTCCTCTACTAATTTTCACAGCTCTTGTCTCACCAAGAGTTTAAATATGAAAAATTAAGGCTAAAAGCATTTAGCTCATCTTAAGACAGGAAAAGGATTCTAGATACTAGTACAAGAATTCCTTTAATTATCAATAAACCGTACACCATTCAGACAATAATAAATGACTCCAGTTACTACTGCCCAGCTATAAGAAGAAATCTCAGATCAATGTTACACAGTGGAAAAGCAAGTTACCAAATAAAAAAAAGAAAAAAGTCGGTCAAATGCGTTGTCTCTGGTTTGGTGTTTTTCTGCATTTTCCTTCCCCTGCTTCAGGAAAAACCAACAAGACTGCAGTTAAATTCTGTGCTTTTCAGACAAAGAGGAAACTTAATTGCAGTCTTCAGGAGACTGAATTTCTATTGAATGAGATAATGAAGCATAACCAATAGCATTTCAGTGCCAAGGCTCAGAAGGCAATTTGCTAAGATGCAGAGGTGTGGAGCAACCTCCTCAGCAGAGTGATTCACTGAAGCACCAGAACTGGCAGAGACAATCAGTCCAGACAGAAGAGTTTCACGGATGACAGTAAGCTTGAAGCTTCTGAAAGGCTCCAGCTCAAGTAAACTGAGACAGACATATTACCACAGAACAGGTAAGTAATAAAACATTGCTGTTAAAATTAGCAACATGCAGGTATAGTACCTTCCCTCAGAACACAGAAGCAAAACTCTACTGTTAGCATAACCACTGAATTATTCATGCAGTCTCTATGCAGCCCCTGCTGTCAGCAGTACCTGGATTCCACAAAATAGGATGCTGCTCAGGACAGCAATGTCTAACTCTAGCCCTGAATAAATGGACTCTCAAAATACTTACTAGCTCACTACACAATATCTAGTACTATATCATAGGAAATCTCATTTTCTATTGCTAGAAAAGACCAGTTGAACAGCTTTATTTTTCAGTGTATTTTTGAAATGTGTTTCTATGAGCTTAAATGGTGGTCTTGAGTCATAAGCTCTGGGATTCATCTATTCTGCCCATGCTCAGCTATCTGGAATTCAAAAGGCTGGAAAAGAGATCGGAGTTTTTGATTCTTTACCAGTTCAGTATGTCCTATAGTCCACCATGTATATTCTTCCTCCAAAAGCAACTTACAGAATAACTTCAGCAATCTATAGAGATGCCCCTTCATCTCATGCATTGCTGTAGAAACACCTGACGTACTGAAAAACCCAAAATGAGCTCTACAAAGATAGCTGATCTCACACAGAAAACCAATGCTTTTATCACTGGTGAAAAAAATACAGTTCTTCATTCAACTTGGAATCAGCTCCATGTTGTGAGAATTTGGTGGCTCTATCACTCAGGATCACTTGCCCACTTAAATACCAGGTGAACCAAATGTTCACAAACAAAATCAAGAGCAAAACCAGCACTGACAAACTTCTATAAGTATGTAAAGAGCCAGTCAACCTACGACCTAAATGAGCAGCTGCTCCTTCAAGAATACCCACCATATTTAGGTTCATCTGACACCACCAC
Source organism: Pyrgilauda ruficollis (assembly GCF_017590135.1). Classification (NCBI taxonomy): domain Eukaryota; kingdom Metazoa; phylum Chordata; class Aves; order Passeriformes; family Passeridae; genus Pyrgilauda; species Pyrgilauda ruficollis. The sequence goes on along the minus strand of NW_024528821.1, from coordinate 7,844,382 downwards.
CTCACAAAAAAAGAAAAATTCCTTGGCTGAAAGTAGGACGGACTACAGGAAAAAGAATTCACATTCTTCTAGACAACTGTCTAGATAGACCCAGATAGTGTTGGGTCACATACCCCTCTCTTACTAAAGCAGAATGGGAGAGGAGAAAGATCTGACACTTTTCTGTCCTTCTCTGGGCTGATTTCTTTCAAGCTCTTCCTGGTACAAGACAATTTGACAAAGCAAAGTCTCAAACACATACTCCCCAGACAGACAAGATCTAAAGATGATTTAAATTAGGGAAGAAATTGTACAGCCTTAGTGTCAACTGTGAGACCTCCAACACAATATCCATCATCCAGTAAAGGCATTTATAAAATGGAATCTCAGTGGATGTCAAGAAGAAAGGGCTTGGGATTTGTAGCAAAAGCCAATTAAACAGCTTCCATCTCAACTCTCCAAGCATCTGAGATTCCAGCCAGAAGAGGGTGTCTAACCACATCCAACTGCGACAAAAAACATGAAGCAAAATATTCAATTATTCTAACTTCACTGTGCTAACAGGAAAAGGAATCCAAATCTACACTTCTAGATTCTGGTTACTCTGGATTACAATGTACAGAAGTTCACAGTCCATTCCTAACCAATTAAACAACAAAATCAACACCTTAAACCAAGAACTACATATCACAATATTCCCAGGCTTCTGTTAGAGATCTTGCCTGGTTCAGCTGTACAGATTTGGTACAGAGGAGCTACACAGAGCAGAAGATGGGTAAAGGTCACACATTGCTGTCATTAGCAAATTCCCAAACAATTCCGTTTCTCCACACTTTTTAGACAGTGCTCTACTCAAGAAAGAACAGAGAGTTTCTATTTGTTACAGCATTATTTATGTTACAAAGCATTGGGGCTGGTTTTTAATGAATTAGAAAAACAGAACTTGTTGTTACTAACACTTTGCACACAACTAACATCACAGATTGTGCAATGCCATGTACTTGGAGTAGGATTTGTGAAGGATGGAAATGTGCCAAATTCCAGTGTCACCAGTGGGAAAATGACATTAACAAGGACTGAGGGTTTGTATTTTTGCACCCACATTTCATCCACAAAGAAACAGCACAAATATTGAACATACTGCTGCCTTGGCACAGAAACCTGCCTTTGCCCCGCAAGTGGCCACAGGCCAAAGCATTCAGAGGCATTCCAGCACTGGCACAAGCATGTTTCCACTGAAATCAATGGGAATTTCCTCACTGAGCTAATGAGAGGAGAGCACAGCCAACACCAGTCCCATCTGTACTGAGTATAATCCATCATTCTAACAAAGTAGGAAATTCATTCATACACAAAACAAATGAATACTCAGCACAATGATACATGACATTGAGTCCAGTAGCATTATCAGCTCTATGACTGTCATAAGTGGAAAAAACAGAATTCTTGCAGGTCCTCACTAAATCTGAACAGGCAAAAGGTACATTATTTATTACCAGTCTCTGAGCCACACAGTATCTTAACAGAAGTTTTAAGTTTTTTAATTTCTTGAAAATATCAGCTATTGTTTATCTGTCATCCCCATCTACTAAAACACCAGTTTGCTTCCCCTGGCTCTGACTGAGAATGTTGCAACTTCTAATATCATTCTCTTAGCCCATTTTCTAGCTGAAAGATTCACCCCCCAGCATAACCATTTTACAGAGAACTAAAGCATTATTTAATCTGTCAGATTCCTTGAAATAGATTAAGGAATTTCTGCATTCCCACAGGGTCAAAAAGTCTTAAATTGTTGAATTGCTGAGAATACTCATATCAGGCAGAAAACTGGAGTGTATTTACTTTGTTCCATGTATTCTTTCCATCGGCATCCTCTCTTGGCCAGAGTCAGACTGCTGTGCTCAATGGAAAATAGGATCTGTGTGGAAGTATCTGTGTCCCACAATGAGTCTGAAATGAAAGGCAGCACATACACTTTTGCTTATAGTGCTCATCTTCTGCAGTGACCAGATGATGAGCACTATAAGCAAAAGTGTATGTGCTGCCTCTGTTTTATCTTTCCACTCTGTTCACAGACAGTATATTCACTGCCATGTAACTGACAGACAAAAATGGCATATATTAATATAAACCTACGTGCTAATTTGAGATCACACAGGACAAGCACCAGAAAATAGCATTAAACCTGCAAACCTGCCAAAACCAATTATTTGCTTCTCTTTCCAGTGAAATTAATATAAGAGTTCATCAACAGCATTTAGGGAGAAAATGCTCAGAAAGGAAATAATTGTTCTCTAATTTCAAATATTTTTTACTTAAACAGGTGGTAAAAAGTGAAGTCAAATCTGTCCACAGATCTCTAGAAAATCTCTCCTGGAAGAGATGTCATGCAATACTTGTCGACTCCCACCACTTCACAGCCAATATCTGTTTCAGCAAGAAATTCTCAGTCATACAACATCATCATTTCATCCTGGCTGAGTTCCCTGTGCTGTCCTTATCTCCAGCTGCTGAACCTGCCTCACCTTTTCAGAATCTATTTATATCACATGCCAGAAGGCAGCAGGGATTGTCAGCTCCCACCTGCATGGGACACAGCTCTGTAGAAACAGAGGACGTGATTTTTACAATAGGAAAATTGTTTGCTCCTTCCAGAAGAAAAAGCAACAGAAAACTTCCATGTTAAAGGGCAAACCAAAGCAGGGAGTGTATCACTGCTGTAAGGCAGTGATACACACAGGGAGTACACTTGCTGAGAGCACTGCAATGAAACTCAGGCCAGTGAGAGTGCTGCAGGAAGCTCCGTGCCAGGAGCCACAGCAAGGGCTGTGCCACAGGTGGGCACACAGGGACCCACACACAGAGCAGCCTTTCCCTTCTCCCTTCACACACAGGGGCTTGCCAGGGGGAAATGTGTCTGTGCCAGTCCCAGGCAGCGTCCCAGCCACCATGCAAATCAAACAGCAGCAATATGAAGCTGTCTGTGCCTTACACCTTTCCTCTCCCTACTTAAGTACAAAGTGATGAAGACCCACTTGTTATTATGTGCTTTAAGTGGTTTAATACAGGCCAAGTGGCTGCTTAAACACAATAAGAAAATACATCTCATCAAAGCCTCAGTATCAATACTCAGAAAGGAGTGAAAATTAACTACCATAAAGTATCCAGCAGATTAGTCTCACTGCTTCAACATGCAAATAAATATTGTTCAGTGTCACCTACTCCTTCTAAGCACTGCAGAGTTTGCCCCAGCTGCCAGTATGATGGCAACATTTTCTTCTCAACTGTATGATCCATTTGCAAAACTGTTGCTTGACACACAGCGTTAAAATGTATTTATAGTATATATTTTGGCCTATGATGTGCAGTGGATTGCTAAGTCATCTATTATGCTTAGTGATGGCATTATCTTAATGATGACATTCAAAATAATTTTTTCAATAATCCAGTATCAAAATATTTAAAAATATTTAAAAATATCAAAAAATATCTCTCTGCTTTCCAACAGCTTCACTTGGATAAAACCAAATTTCACAATTATGAAACTGACCCCAAGGCAGCAAGACAGCAAATGCTTTTGTGTTATGCCAGGAGCATTCTGAAGGGACTCTTCCATCTGATGGGTTATGAATGGTTAATTCCCATAGCAGGAATGCTCCTATGGGAAGAGCAGCAAGTCAAACACACCCAAGGGATGCAACCAACAATCACCAAAGGGGACTTTTCAGAGTAGACAAGAGCACAAATACCTAATAGATGCTGTGCTAGCAAGTGAAACACCCCATGTTTGTCAGCAAGATTATCCTCTCTACATCATCCATCTGCAAAACATGCTTTGTCCCACCCAAGTCACCCACCACAATTTTGGAGTGGATGGTGAAGAACAAACTTTTGGCTGAGCAGTGCTCTGGATGAAAACCCATGGAGGAGACACATCCTGGGCAGCAGGAAATAGCAGGCAGGTGCATGGTAGACACAACAGGATTTTGCAAGTCACTGATGATATCCATAACAGCAAAAGAAACTCCTGACAGCTTTACTACATGGCACAGGCCAGGAAAAGCACTGTGCACAGCCTCCCTCACCTCACAGATCCAGCAGCACAGGTGGCAGGAGTTCAGCTCTCTCCCAGCACTCTGTAGCTCCACTACTCTGAATTTGCCTTAGGTATTCAAGAGTATTTAAATTGATCTTGGAGCCAGCTCTGACCTGATGCCAGGAAGCTCTATCAGGAAACAGTTTGGAAGTGTGGTCTGCTTAGTAATTAGGAAATCTCAATAATTTTTTTTGCTATTTAATCCAAACAGTAGAATCTTGAAAAATCTTGAAACTCAAAACAACAGTTTTACCTCCCCAAGGAAAAGGTAGGAAAGACCTCTTAGGGAATCATTCTAAACACATCCTCATGTTTTTCCCCCTTTCCTGCTGTCAAACAACTTTGCTGCCCAATTTGAGGAGTTACTGTTGCATTGATTTTCCATTACTCAGTGTTTGTCTTCATGAGATGCCATTTTAATAATAGTAACAAAAATACACAGATGATCTCCCTATTACACTTACATTGCAGTATAATCCCTCAGAATTTATGAATTTATGAGCTTCAATTTGCTGCAAAAATATAGAAAGGAAACATTGATATACAGTATTATTTTTCTGTTGTCCTAGAACACAGCAAGTAAGCAAACAATTCTAGGGAAATATCTCCTACGTTAACAAGAAATATTCACTACTCTATTACTAACAATCCAAAAGCATAATTCATTTTCATATTCACATATCTGCCAGGAATATTCACTTGTTCTTTAATAACAAAGTCATTCAGCTGCTCCTGCTTTTTTCCCTAATTAGGAAAAATGTCATCCTTCTAATTTTGAGTTATAATAAAAGGACTGCCCAGGGTAGTTCAAATTCCCCTCCTTCTATTTGTGAATTGTCCTTGAACAAATGCAAGGTAGTTAATGCATCAGCTTGTGAAAAGCCTTCCCAGGTAAGAACCAAGGCAGCACATCTGCACGTGTCCTTGAGGCACACTGACACACCACCTTTCAATGAGAAATCTGCTTGCAGCCTCGGCTGATGAGGCACAGAATGCATTTTAGTATGTATTCTGCCCTAGTCACTTCCCCTTAATATCAGCAGAGAACACTCTCTGCAGATATTCCACTAACATTTCACACATTCTAAAGCATTTAACTTTTCCATACATGCTGCAGTGCATTAGGGGAACATCTGAAGCCTACAGTCTTATCACAGCCTGTGGTTGGGAAATTTCTCCTTGTATCAAGTGACTTATAAAGCACAGGCAGCTTCACATCCCTGCTGCTTTGCATTGAGCAGAGCTTCACATTTGGAATTATCTATATCACCACAAACCACAGCACTGAAACACTGATGAGTTTTACACCCATGACTGATCATCACGGTATTTTCTCCACTGAAACATCAAAGTATTACACACATTTAATTCAGGAGGGTTCAAGTTTACTCTAAATTTAAGCTAATTACACTTCACAGCATTCTCATTTGGTGAATTCAGTGACGGCTTCTTAAAAGTCTCAGGCCTGGATACTGAAGCTATGTGCATGAAGAACACCCACTGCCACAAAGGAGATTTTAAAGCAGGGAACACACTCTTGAAGATCATCAGTGAAAAGTAGATGTACTGGGGATAAGAGGATGAAAAAGGGACATACATGAATGGTTGTAACTGCTAACACAAAGGACAAAAATAAATTTGTATTTGTATTTACTTGCACAGAAAAATCATTTCATTATACACAGAAGATAAAGTACCCATTTTTTTAATACTTACTGTTCCAGTTTAATAAAGCACAGGTGGATAAAGCCTCTTGGAGGCAGCCTCATGGCTGTTCAGCATCCTGGGCTGCCCTGCACAGTGGTATTCCAGGGGAATGTTCATCCCAAACAGATATGCTCAAGTCCAGGATAATATCCAGGGAATGTCCACTTGATGCAGCCAAGGTCCAAGAAGGCCAAAACATGTACAATTATGTTTATGCATTGCTGAGTCCAAGTTCTCTAAATTTTTGCCAATAAACCTTTGTTCACCCACTTGTTAGAATTTGTTAGTGCAGCTGCAGCATGGTACCCACCACAGCCATGTGATTTTTATGTTGGCACAAAGCCCAGAGGAGCTCCCATCCACAGCAGGTTTCTCCCTCACAGTACATTTATCAGAACAGTTTGCATGTCATAAAAACAAAAAAAAAAAATTTCTAAATTCATGTTGTTTCAACTCGACCTCATATTTCAGTGACCCAGCAGACATGCTCTGCTAAGTTAGAGAGGTGAGCCTCTGACTTATTCCTTCCACAAGGATTTTTCCCCCTGCAGCTTGACTGTGATATTCACCCCTGGCCATCACACGAAGCTGCTCATTTTGTCAAGAGGAAAGTCTCCAGGCAGACTGAGTGTGTCAGTCTCAATGGTCTCATCTAAGGAAAAGTTGTATCTAAAGAGCCATCCCCTTCTGCAGCAGGGAATGGATTTCTGCAGTGACTCAAGTACAAGTGCTCAACTGGGATGTCCCTGCTTCTTTTGCCAATTCACAGCCTAGGACAGCATAGCTTCAGGCACTCGGAGATATCTGGAGTTTTGCTTGTGTTTGATTTTTGCCTCCTTTCTGACACAGGTTCATGCTCCCAGAAGCAAGTAATTTCATAAGCCCTTCTACAAGATAGTAAGTAAATACATTATGGTTCTGCATGAAGGAACTGCAATATATACTGAAAATCAATGCTTGCATAATTCTGAGGGCAAGAACTTCAAGATGTAATTTTACTTCAATAACTTATGTATTTACATGCTCTCACTGGGTACCAATAAAAGCTTAACAGCATTCAGTTTGACTATAGCTCTGCTATGGGTATGTACATTTGACAAAATGTGTCCTATGAAAGCAGCTTTGATCTATTCACTGTGTGACCTGTTCTTGTTTTCTACTTAGGGAACAAAGTCAGAATCATAGAAAATTACAGTCAGCAGATTCAAAAATACAAGCAACTGTGGGATAGCAGGCAAGCAGCCTGTAGCTGGCCCAGGAAATGAAGTGTCACTGGATTCTTATCCTCCTATTGTATCTTCACATGGCAGCCAGTCCCCATGATGGTTTTGACCTATTATATCCCAGCAGGGGCCCTTGAAAGGGGCCCCCAGCTGAAGAGCAACAGGATTTCCATACAGCAGAGAGGAAAAAGAGCAAGTCAAGCAAGAGCAAAGGGCAGCAAGATCCTGAACAGTGCTCAGGGTGTGAAGCTGGAGCACACAGACCTTGCTGCCCAATAGCTCTGCCAGACAAAACCCAGGGACAGCACCACACAGGCACGCAGCAAACAGCCTGAGCAGCCCTCCATGCCTTTACAATCCACTTTGCTCTTGCAGTTTCACCGCCTGTGTTTCAAAACAGGCACTGCAAAGCTCAGTTTCTCTGGCTAGGGTTATATGTAAGCAGCAGAGATTAGTCATTTTTCTCAGAAAGCACATGGTTGATATATCTTTTATTTTAAATCAGATTCAAAAGCTTTGTCTTCAGCTTCAAAGATACTAGACAAGCAGCATAAGATTTCATGCAGGGCTTAGCTTACAAGAGACTATGTACCTGTCAGCCATCTTTCACAGCAGATTCTCTCTAATGCATCTAAACTAATATATCTAAGTGAAGGCTGAAAGAATAAAAAGCAATCTCTGCACTCACATGTCACTTGCAAATCAGTGCACCAGTCAGACTTAAGGAGAGACAGCTCCATAATGAAAGGGAGTCCAATTTTAATATTCACAGATTCACAATTAAGTCCACCTGATAAAATATCAGCAGAGGGGAAATTAACAAAGAAAACTAAGTATTGTGCTGCTTCCTTTGAGTTTTATGAGATTTGGGAGCCTGTTTTAGTTCAGTTTTAAGTCTGAAGTTAAGTAAAACCTGGAAATTTCTGATGGATTTTACTGTGATGAACTGAAGACAGACAAAGTCTTCTATGGTTGCACTGCAACTGATATAAGAACTACAGCACACTACTGGGTTACAGCACAGTTTTGCACATGGGTATGTGCAAACTTGCATGTGTAACATGTAGTACTTGGAATGTGCTGTGACTTGTCCTAGAGGATATTCCACAGAATTAATCCATAAACTCCTGAAATAAATGTAAAAAAAAATAAAAAACCTTGGGAAAAGGTAAATTTTAAAACATCAGTATTTTTAGAAGGTTTAGTTAATAATACATAATTTTACTTAAAATGACAAACTGGTGATTTTTGACATTCTTCTAGTAGAAAAGCAACTGCTGCCTGCTCAAGCCTTTGAAACCTCCCTGTTTGGCATCCTCTGAACACCAAGCAATTTTAAATATCTCATCAACAAGGAAATGCAGGTGGCAAAAGAGGATTGATTGAGAACAGAGATTGAACTGTAACTCTGAACAGTTTCTCCTGTGAAGGAGACAGAAGAACAAATTGCAATACAGTTCACATGAGTGAAGCTGTATAATTGCAAAATGCAATCTCTCTCCATGGATGAGAACAAAGTTTCCCTATCAATATTTATAAGCTTGGTATTTCTGAATCTCATTAGTACATGTCTGATACATCACGGGTTGCATAGAAAATAAAAATAATGGCATATTTGCCATGGTTTTTGAGAAATGCCAACTTCTTTTTAAATAAACACCATCCTGCATCCAGCAGCCTGTGCTCACGGAATGTTCTGTCTGATGTTCTGCTTTAGGGAGTGTTTGTTGCTGCATGTAGCAGAGTATGTCACAGTAAAGTTCATCCTTCTAAAAAGTCAAGCCTGCCTAACATATGTTGTTCTTCAACCTAGTAGAAATAAATATTTTAGTTACTTCCCCTCTTCTGCAGTCAGGCTGATGCTTTTCTTCTGCTTCTCAACACAGTTTTTTTCCTTTGGGCCTACTTCCATTTACACAACTTGATAAAAGAAACACTCTCTCAAATAACTTCATTTAAATGAAAAGCATGGTTGGCATTTCCTTCCCTTTTGTGCAAGGTCGCCAAAGCCACCAAGGAGATTTTAAATAAAAATTTTAAAAGGCATTTGAAACCACCATCCAAACTTTTGTACAACTCAGGGGGTGGGAGGGAATAAGCAAACAACAAACACACATATTTTTCAGAACTAGAGAAGCCTCAGAGTCAGGTCACGGGTTCCTGAAAGGGAAATGCACACAAGTGTACATTTGCCTTTGCACACACAAATCAACTGTGCAGGAATAAAACACCCTCCTTACATCCCTGCATTAATTCAAGTGGAAATATTCTAGTCTAATAACTTGCACAAGCAAATCGTCTTCACCCTCTGTCATTCTCTTTATAACAGAAACATTTTTAAAGTTCATTTTGAGCCATAAGAGTGACAGAGGGTATATTAAAGGCACCAAAATAATGAAAATCTTGCATTATTAAAGCAGATATATCAATAGAGGCAACACCCAAAAAATATATCTCCATGTTATCACTCTTCATTGAGCAGATCAGAACAAATATGAGCATTGCACATCATCCAGCAGGAGGACATGGTTCAGCATGTTCAAACCTGGGCAGGAACAGTAATGAGAATAAGGGAGCTCTTATAACAAAGTCTTTACAACAAATTCCATGTTGAAGTACTCCACTGTTAAAATAAATCTTGACACAGCTTTACATTTTCAATTTCATTCTAAAATCCTGCTCTGCTAAACACCAAGAACTCCCACTTGGATCTCCAGGACCAGTTGGTATAAAACACACTCCTCTTCCAACTTCAAAAACAAGTACTCTACTACTGCTGAAGAAAAGAGAAATTAAGGATGAATTCCTTTAAGAACAAATAGCACAAATCACCACTACTGAACACAGAGAACCACTCCACTTGTTTGTAATGCACTGCCAGAAATATTTCACATCTCTCTGATATAAAAACAACAGCATACAACAATAATACTTTTTTCCCCTTTGACAGAAGTGCTTAGATACAAAAATCCCTAAAAGGCACAACAGAAATCTAAAACAATTCAAGAAGAGCAAAATGAAAAGTAAATATGAAAAACTGTCACTTGAGTATGATCTTTCCTAATTAGGAGTAAACAATAACATGTTATGTAAAGAGCACTATATTTTCCTTCTGTTAGTTCCACAGGAACTGTGCTAGAACAGGAATGTCTCAGTGACACGTCAGCTTCTTTCTTTCCTTTCCTGAGTTGCTCCAGGCAGTAATTAATGCTTCTGTAGGGACTCAGTCATTCCCTTTAACCAGTGAAGTCTCAGCAGCCATTCTCCTTTTGAGCCTCAGAATCAATCTCAATAAAGCACCTCAGGGATCCACTGCAATCAGAGGTCAAATCCCACCACATTAAGTGAAAGTTGACTATATTGTAAGGAATTGTTTGCTTGTCTGAATTCACCTCCAGAACAAGATGAAAGCAACACTGTAATCACAATCAAAAACTTCCTACCACTTTGAATATCACAGCTGCCTCACACCAACCTCTTTCAGAAAGGAGGGGAAAAAAATGTAGACATACATACACATTTCCCCAATGTTACAAACATGAGGTTTAAAAGACAATGAGCTTACTTGGTCAGGAAAACAACATATTAAGTTAGTACAATATTTAGCATTCATTATAGACAAAAACATCCCTCAGCAGGTATGTGTGTTTTAGGGACATATGGCTACACTAAAAGGCATTTCATTGTTTTACTACCACCCTGAAATCAAATTACTTTCCATTATCATAAAATCAAGAAGAGTCCAGAAACTTCTAACACCATGTTTTCTTCATAAGAATAGCACTGTCATACAAAAAAGCTATGCATTTGCAACATTGCCCATGCCAACACCAACAGCAGGATATTCACAAGGGCCTGTAAGCTAAAATAGTCCCAAAATTTCACAACTGCCTTCTCCCCCAGCAGGCCAGCAAAGAGGTAGCAAAGTCCCAGAGGCTTGGATAAGTGGCTAAACAAAGAACTTTTTTAAAAAGGCTTAGAGATCCTTTTTTTCTTTCAGAATTTTCCAGACAATTAGCGAAGTCAGCAATGACCAAGAAATAATTAAATGCCTGTGGTGTGATAAAAGCCGGATTTGTAGGCACAGCAAGGTGGAAGAGAAGATGCCCAGATTGAGCACTAACCCACTGGGAGCCCCAGTTTAAATCCTTATGTCACTGGTGGTGTCACTTGGAGGAGACAAGAGTTCCTGTGTGCAGCACTGGCCCACTCCTGGGGACAGCAGAGCCCTGCACCTTGCAGAGCAGATGAATATTTTGGACACTGAAAAATTTCAGTACAGTGTCCATGGGGCACAGGAACCTCGTGCAAGGACAGATGCTGGAACAAGTCAGGAGGTGGTGTTTCATGAGGCTGCCTTTCATCCTGAAGTCAGAAATCAAAAGAGCTGAAGCCACAGTGGACAAGATTTACTCTTTTTTTAACCTTTTAGTTGTGCCCACACTGAGTCATTCCCACACCAGCTTCTCAGCACGCAAGGTTTGCAGCAGAGAGGAGTTTGTCCCAAAAGTTTAGGGAGGTATAGTGGATGATGAAAATGTAGCTCATTGCAAGTTGTATTTCTGCTCTGCAATAAGTATGGCCAGCCCCTGGGTGCCAGAAGGGGAAGTTTGCACTGGACTTTCAGGTGCTTAACAAGGGGCACAGGATGAAGCCCTTCCAGCACAGCTCCCAGACACCACAGCTCCCCTGCCCCTGCGTGCCCGTGTTTCTCAAAGCCCAGTAATAGTTGTCATTTACAAACCAAAATATTGCTAGGCACTGTCCACCTGTCCTGAACAGCATCTGTGACATGAAGCTGCTGACTGAAGTGGTTGTGTCTGAAGTATTTTGCCTCATTTTCCTTCTCAAAATTCAGGTAGCAAAGTCAGGGACCAGTCATGTAAACCCTGCTCTTACCATTTAAAAACATACCAAAAACCTTATTCTGTAAAAGATTACTTGGGCAAACTGCATGGCCAGAAAACAGCATCTTTATTTTTGCTCAGTGGTAAATTACCTGCTTTGGAGAAGGCTCTGAATGCAGCTCAAAGTGAGGGAGCTGCAGGCAGCTCTCACATCTGAGCTGTAGCAGGAGGAGAAGGACTGGCTGAACAGTCAGACACTCAGTAAACACCACACTGCAAACTCCTTCCACCCTTCAACACAGCCAGGGTTGAAAAGAAGGGGCTCACCATCAAAAAAATAGAAGCAGCTGAGACTAGTAACGTATTCCTTTGATATTTAAGCGCATAATCTCCACAAATTAGGCTTTTACTTTTACTCTGCTAAGGACAGAGGTGTTAAGCACCAAAAAAGCTACTCTCAATTGCCTGTGCCACGTGTGACTTTCTCAGGTCTGGGAATGGTTTCCAAGGACTGAGGATGGATATCAAAGTTACATGAAAAAATTATTTCTTTCTTCTCTGAAGATTCACAGTCAACTCCTGGATTCAAACCCCACTTACCAGCAAATATAAATATACCAAAACATTTAAACTCTCAAAAAAATTCTCAAAAAAGCTGAAAACTGAAGGGACAATCCATTAGAAGGATCGTTGTTTAGCATTTTCACTTTGGCATGGAGCAAAGCTCTCAAATCTCCAGACAGTGTGAAAAGATTCCACCCTTCTGTTCAGCCCCCAGAGCTCCAGTTACTCCCAGTGCTTGTGATGGAGACTGGCACTGCAGGCTGCCTCTCCCAGGGCCCAGCCTCCAACAAACCACTGCTCCTGCTCTACTGCCAAAAGCTGTTCTTGGTGGCTGACAAATAAAGCAGAGAATTTCTAGCTAGAATTACTGTGCTGGTAACCTGGTGAGTTCACAACTCCTGCTCTTGCACACCATGCTGATTAACAGATCAGCCCTGCCTAAAGTGGACTGGACTGCATGCACATCATCCTGCAGCCTGATTATACCAGCATTTGTTCTCAGGCATGGCAGCAGTCATTGGAATATTAATGCATTCTGACACACACCATATCTATTGCCAGCTACAACTGCACAGGAAAATAGGCAATGTTAGCACTCTTTGGAAATAAGTGGATGGTGGGACAACACTTGCAATATCTGAGCAAAAAGCTTTCCTGTACAGAGCTTCTCATTTTATATCATTCCAAATGTGACTGTATAACAGAAGGTACAAACCTCAATCTGTTTTAATTAACAGTTACAGGGTTTTATAATGGGCATACCACATTTGGGATGACTATCCTTCAAAAAAAGCACTTTAGTAGGAAAGTGTTATTGATCTAATGGAAAGAATGACTATCCCTAAGGATTACTGCAAGCAAATCTAATAATATTATATCAAATATACATCCAACAAAGTAAGAAAAAATCCTGAAGTACCTAAGAGCAAGACACAAGAAATTGCTAAGTTTGTCTACAGGGTAAAACCAACACATTATTTCAAATTAACAATTCTTTTAATGAAAATCAGCTAGCTCTGAAGCTATCCACTAGCTTAACTTTTAAAGTCATTGTTCCAGTTTTTTAGAGAGGTGGTAGGATTGTATGCAAGTATTTCAAGAGTACTTGTCCAGGCTCAGCCAAGACAAAAATGTTATGTAAGGTCAAGTCAACACTGATTTGCATCATACTGTCCTGCTTACCAGGGAGTTGACCCAGAAACACAAGTCAGGTTACAGCTGCATTTCAAGCCTGTCCCTATCACTTGATAAGGACAAACTGTCCTTGGGATTCAGAGAGAATAATTCCAGAAGCACGTTCTTCCCCCTACTAACAAGATTTCAGGGTGAGGATAACACAAACAAGGGCACAATTTCTTTACTGCAGATAAACTACCTGCAAACAGACATCTATTGAGCTACCCAGAGGGCAGAGGTGCCTGGAAAAGAATGCTTTGAACAGACAGCCTGCCTGCCACTCTTACTGTCACCTGCTCAGGATGAAGCCCTTCACTACAGAAGCAGCTAAGCACTGGCACAAAATGTACCAAGAGATTTGAATGCACTTGTTGCAACAGACAGTACCTGAGCACAAAAGGAAAAGAGGAGAACCAGTCCAGAGGCTCTTCTGCCTGCCTTTGGGACTGGTTACACTCCAGTAGATGATGGGAAAAGTCAAAATATCTTCAGGAGTTCTGAGCAACCCTAAGAAGCCAGCAGATGAAATCCTGTTTCAGCTGAATCACAGCCATGGAGATTGTGCCAATGAAGGCCTGACCAGGTGTGATTGTAGGAGGTACTGAATCACAACCAGCTCTCACAGATGATTCACAAATGCAGAACAAATTCTCCAATGCAAACAGGATGCAATTAGTGTTTTGGGATCAAGATATTTCTTCCAGCAATACAGTTAACTCAGCAGTGTTTTCGCAAAGGAAAAAGATCACTCCATGAAGTGCTGAAGTACATATGCTCTTCAGGCTAAAATTAAATTTTAATTCAACATGGAAAATTGGACACATCCTTTCTTACAGGGAACAGGATCTACAGTGGTCCAAAGCTTGGTATAAACCAGAAAATCTTCCCAGAGAAAGGACTTTTCTCTTTATTTTTCTCTTTGTTGTGAAGCATATTCCCTGGGAGTTGCTCTGTACAACCCTTTCAATTGAAAAGGGCTCCTGGTGACAGAATCTTGGCCCAGGCAGAGTTCAGTGTCTGTGTGCAGATACACTCACAGGGCAAAGCCACTCCACTTAAATTACTGGCAATTAGTGGCATGGAAAGAGAACAGCCTCTGCACAGGGGCTTTCCCATGGTCCATTTTGCATCTGCTTTAGAAATCCTTGAGCTGCCCTTGTTGGGACAGCAAGACAGGACCCTACGAGTGTACTCAATTTGTCAAAGACAGAAAGGTCCTTGTGCATCATAACCAGCCTGGTCACAGGGCTGGTCTGCCCCCTCCCCTGAAACCTGCTCTAAAGGATCAGAGGCCCCTTCATTTGTCAGTCCTTTGCTACTGATCACCACCTTCAACATCGTGGTTCATGTGCCACCACTGCCCCAGGACAGCAACACCAGGGCTTTTGCTTCCACAGCCAGCAAAACAATAGGGATTTTATACCCCTGCAAAGGCAACAGCCTTTCCTTACCAAGGAACTAAGCTTTAGCTGGTCCCCAGCTGGAGCCTTCCCCCTGCCTGATATTTATCTCCTAGATATATTTACAGGCAAACATATCCCTCTCTTGGCCTTTGCAATACCATGCTAAGCAAACAAGC
Source organism: Pyrgilauda ruficollis (assembly GCF_017590135.1). Taxonomy (NCBI): domain Eukaryota; kingdom Metazoa; phylum Chordata; class Aves; order Passeriformes; family Passeridae; genus Pyrgilauda; species Pyrgilauda ruficollis. Next base: position 7,829,211 of record NW_024528821.1, on the reverse strand, counting down.
CAAGCTCTTCTAGTCTCCTCTCATAAAGTAAGCTCTCTGTTTTCCTTACCACACTAGCAAGCTTTCCTTGCACCAGCTTATTTTCCTTGGACACGGGTCATCAGATCTGTACACAATATTCCAGAAGAAATCAATTCAGGTCCTTGTTAAGTAGCATTTATGTTCCCAAGCAACTTCCAACCACTCAGTCCCCTGCAGGTGCTCCATTCCCATGTTCTGCACTCCTGTCCCCACAAATGCAGAGCCCAGAGCCACCACTTCCATTCCCAAGGCACAAGTCTCCAGAGAGCAAAGTGAGGATCTCAGGGAAGCCAATACCCAGCTGACATTCCCCATTCTGCAATAGTCAGGGATATTGGGACACAGAGGGTAAAGTACTGTCCCAGGTGGGATTTTGCAGTGTTTGAGAGCACGGTCTGGCCAAATTTGCACAAATCTTACCCAACTAGGAGACTTAACATAAAAATTGCAACTAGATGAATTTGGTTTTTCTACATTTCCTCCACACCAGGCATAGAAATACCAAGACAAGTTAAAGGGCTGCCCTATCTGTCTCACCTATAGCATTTTCAGAGTTTCTCATGGGGAGTATACCAACACATTCTTTTTACTGGAATTCCTCATCATTTTGAGTTACAACTGACAATATTATTGACCTGTTTAAATTTTAGTTAAAATGCTGGAAAAAGAAAACACTGAAGTGAGTATGCAGCAACAAGCACTCTGCAAGGTTTTACTTCTGGCACTGGGCAGTCAGAGCACGTTGCATTCAAGTCCTATTTACACCTTATTCCATCAACTGAAAGATTTCACTGGATGGATGCAGTTGCCTGGAAGCCCAGTATAAAATGCAATGCCTGCTATCTAGAAAAAAATCAGTCACAGGGGTATCAATTAACTGTGTTTCACATTGTAATACACACAGCATACCTATTTTTGAAATAATATGTACTTCTACATATATATTAACCAGTTGCCTTCACATAATTAAATTTCCACAACTGAAATTTCCACATATGCTCCCAAACTTGATAATTTTAACCCACTTTCATTTTCAAAACATATTTTGGGTTTGTCAAAGGAGAATCTAATTAGAATGCTCAGTGCCCTTCAAACTGGACTTTAAAAAAATCAGCACTTAATGAGACTATACAATTAAACACATATATTGTTCAAAAATCATTATGTTCTACAGTCATAGCTTTCTGTTATTAACAGGAGCCATCTCTGACCTTCAGTTATCCCATTAAGAAACATTCATTGAACTATACAAGTCCTGGGTCAAAATACTATTTATAAACTCAGGAAACACTGAAAGCACAGAACTATTCTATGCTTCTTGTGAATACAATTTGGCAATACAGTATGGCACAAGTCAAAAAGAACCAGAGTTTCAAATTTATAGCAGGTATTTACAAACCTGTAATTGAAATTGGAGGGAAGATACAAGGTCACAGAGGAAATTTTGTTAAGAATGACGAAAAAACTGGCTATTAAATCTAGCACTATTCCACTGAAGTATACAAGATGTCTCTTTTCAGGCACAAGGTCCCAATTTGGAAAGCTCATTTCTCCCCTTGCAGTGAAAAGCCAGACTCAAACGTTGACTGAAGCTCTCTCAGCAGGACAGTCAGTAGCACTGCGCCAGTTAAACACTGACATCTACAGTCGTGTCTTGGGAAAAATCTGGAGTAGGATCCAACAAAACCATCACCCCTACTCACGCTCAGCAGGCACCTCCCCTCCATCACTCCGGGTGTGAACCTGCACAGGGTAAGGTCAGCTGTGCCATCGGCCCTGCCAGCGGCTCCGGCTGTACCAACAGCGGAAGGACAGACTCGCACAACAGCACACACAGGAGGCAGGAAAAACACACACAGCTTAAAGCCAGGCTTTAAAATCTTGGTTTTTCAGTGCCTGAACTTCTACCATTTCAACTGGTGTTTGTTGTGTGCTGGCACTAGCAAGAGGAGGAAACACCTGGAAACACCTCGCAGCTCCTTCTGCTCCAAATGGGGGGAGAGGGGGTTAACCATACTATTGATTAGACCAGTAATTGCAATCAAAAGGAAAAATAGTCAATTTGATAAATCCTATAGAAGCAGAACCCCATACTGCCAACAGACCTGTATGAGAGGTACACGTTTAATAGTATTTCATATTGAAAAAAGAAAAAAACAACATCCACAGCCAGATTGCATCTTTAAATCAGGTAACTAACACTAGCTTGACCTTGAATTTTCCTCAGGTAAGACCAGATGCCTGGATACATGCAAACCCTTCCCAGATACATGTCTTTTGTTCTAACTGCTACAGAACCAGCTCTCAGCTTTTTAAAATATCAAGGAAATAAAGCTCTTACAAGTCCAGGGCAGCAGTTATTCCCAGGTTCTCTTCATCCCATGCCATATTTCCACTCCACTGTCAGCTCACCATTCCTTGCTTTGTCACTCCAGCAAGACCACTAGAAGGATCACAGAAGCATCTCAGAAGTTCACTCCTGCTAAATTCTGGTAGCTGACAAAATTGTTTTAAATATCTCTAAAGGCCAGAAAATAATGCTGGATAAAGGACTATTCTTGTTGTCTTACTACATCATGTCAGAGGCCCTGCTCTTTGGAGAAAGAAAAATTCCTGAGATGCTCCAGGATGCTCTGCAGGCATCACCACTCACTCGACCGTTAGGTCAGGATTTGGGAGTGGGAGTCATTGATTGGGAGGTGGCACTTGTAGCTTGACCAAAGTCCATGCCTTAGACTTTCATGTCTCATATAACAACTACATCTTCCCTCTCAATTTTTTTCTAGCTCTGTTTATTGTTTCTTAATTTCTTGCCATTAACAAGGCTTCCTCCTATCCCCAGGTTTTTTACCTGCCCAGTACTGTGTCCCTCCTCAGACAGCTCCCTTATCACCCTAAAAAGTAGTCAAAGGAGCAGGAAACACAAATATCCTTTCACAGATCATACAAAGGAGGCACAACATTACTGACAAAAATTAATACTAACACTTCCATTTGATTTGAAGACTTGTATTGTCAAACACCTCAGCATATGCCCAACAAGCTCCTTGCTGGGACACTTTGAAAGCACAGAGTGCTGCCATGCAGGCAGGACACACTTGGAGGTGTTCACCTTTGCTACACACAGCAGCTGGCATCATCTGGCCCAGATATTTGCATCTCCTGCGATTTGGCAGACAGTGATTGCTGCAGCCTCTGTATCAGCCCCTCCAGCTGCTGCCTTTAGCACCTTCTTGGGGGTTATATGGTCAGACACAGCACACAGGAAAGCTGGGAATGCTTTAGAGGAAACACATTAAATTTGATACGAACAACAAGTCCTAAGAAGGGTTACCAGGTCGGCTCTTGCTCAAGATACCAGCCTGACAAACATTCTCTGCCCACACCTAACTTTAGGAAGATGTAAATCCAGCACAAGGGTCTAATCTGCAATCAGGGTGTCACCCCAGAAGGCAACATGAGCCACAACAGTGCAGCCAAACTTGCAACAGATGTGACAAAAACCATTCCAGCCTCCACAGTAACACAACACTGCGATCTGCCAGCAAATGGATAGCACCTCTATTAAGATAGAACTGCATATTTCATATCCCACTGTTATTTTAATAGCATTTATTAAACACAGAGCTCAGCATCCATGACAAGAAAAAAATACAGCTTTGCTGTGTGCTGTAGGACACTTTTTATTGTTTTAAACAAAGTGTACCTGTTGCTTTTTTTTTTTTTTTTAATTCCTGAAGGCAAAAACACTGAGATTACTGGAGCTCTAAAGATGCCCAAGTCCCTCCCATTCTCTCTGGAAATCTGCTCAGGTCTGGTCAGCAGAGCTGCCAAGCACAGCCCCCCAGTTCTGACCAACAACCACACCTGCTAGAGTTCACCTCACCAAAAGCAGCAAAAATCTCCAAATTTTTCCTGACATTGGAATTAAATTAGCCTAGCATTATTTTTTTTTAACAGTGCCATTAAAAAAGCCTATTCTTTAATATAACCTCATATATAGGTCCTTTATCTCAATTAAACAATTTCAGTAAAGCAATGGTATAATGGAAACTCATCTACTGGTTCTTATGTGTGTTTAAGAGACCCAATCAGCCACATTTGGCAATAATACCCCCATTACTATTTTCACCATGACTGCTACATATAGTCAAAAGATATTTTTGAGGCTGCATCAATTTTTAGTTTCCATCAACTATGAGAACAAGAGGTTAATCCTGGGACACAGGAATTTAATTTTTTTTCAAGTGCTACAGCTCATAACATACAAATTATCTTATTAACGCTCAAATTCTAAATAGAATTATAAGATTATTAATAATCTTCTAACTGCAAAGGAAATGTTTCCAAATGAGCACCAACACTGTATGCACCAAGGAAGATCTAGAGCACAGCCAAGATCTAGAGGATTGTGAGAACACTCACAAAATTAGCCCTGTCAACAGGTTGGGTGGGGAAAAGCAGAGAGGAAACCACCCTCTGAACACACAGAGTCTCACTCCTCCCCATCCAAGCACAAGCACCCATGCCAGCAGTGTGACTCTACTGCAATACTGGCTTTTCCAGAAGTTCTGGAAGCATTGCACCTTCTTGAGACCAGCTATTCTCTTCCAGCCAGCTTCTACTGCCTCTTTCTTCTCATTTCCATCCAATAACACAATAGCTCTGGGCTTTGTACATCACCCACCTCAGACTCTCATCCATACACTGGGGTGAGAAATGCAAAAAATTGCAAAAAAGCAAAACACCCTTAAAATAGCTTTGAGGGGATAAGAAAAACTGTTCTCACAAATGATGTAGGATCCAGGGCAGTCAGCTTAGAAACCATGACTCTCTGAGCAAGTCTCCAGATGTATGAGGAGGCCAGGCACTTATGTTCAGTTCCTGACTGATGAAATAGGTATGCACTGCAAACCCACAAGACAAACTATAGGCAAAGTTCTAATTGCCCTGATTACAGAGCTCTGCAAGAAGCTTCCAACAAAATAACACACAGCAGTTTTCCTTTATTTATATCCAACACTGAAGAACATCACAGGCAATCCATTTTTAAAATCTCCCCTGAAGAAGCTATCAGCAGAAGCAAAGAGTAATAAAAACAGGAGATGAAAAAGCAGTGATCTAGCCACTACCTTGAAGTATATCCTGTCTGCTTTAATGCTGCTATTTTGCTTTATTTATGAAGGTGTAGGTTTCCTTAAAAAATGCATAACAGTTTTAATGACAAAATAGCAATTTATGGTATAATTTCTCAATGACATAATGTAGCATGAAAATCTTTCTTGAGACATAAAGAAATGTTTTCTCTCACTAAATAGGCTCACAAAGCAGGTGTGCAGAACAAACATTACCTCTAACTTGAACTGAATTTCCCCCACTACTTCTGACATAAATGTCAACATATTCAAAAGCTTATAATGAACTGTCAAAGTCTTTTCCACACTTACTTTTCCTTCCTTTCCAAACAATTGAAGAGCAAGAAATCATATGAGCTACCTAAGCCAACATAAAGCCACATATTAGAGAGGAGGGTAGGGGGAAAGCACCTTCTAGAACCTTCAGAGATTAAATTCTCTCCCAGCTCTCTTCATGCTGCTGTGCAAAGGAGAGGTGTGCAGGGCAGCAACACCTTGACCCCAGTCCCACATGCATCCAGCAAAAGCAGGACACAATGTTATGCCTTGCACTAAGGAAACCCCTCCTCTACCACAAAGGCCTGTTTCATCTCTGGCTCACAAGGTGTCTGAATGAAGTAATTCATATGTGCACGTGGACCAGAACAAGTCCATTTCAAGTAGAAAGCACTGACTCTTTAAATTTTCAAACCTATTGTTCATATATCCCATTTGCCAGATATCCTACAACACAAATGGGAATGCATTGTCCTTAGAGTCAGTCTTGTCCTGTCACTTCAGAAGCTTACCAGTTCAAGTACTGACCACTCCTCTCACCAATAACAATGGGTGGACTTCTCCTTCTTTTCAGGTATTTGTGATCTTCATATAGAATTATGTATCATACCCACCAACAACATTACTTGGCCTGTGTAATCAGTCTTCACTAAGCACCAGCACTTTTACTGCTTTAACAGACTGACCACTGAAATACAGCCTGACACATGCTAATCATTTGGGGCAATAAAAGGCTAAAAGAGACCTTGATCAATATGCAAATTATGACCCCAAATTCGCAAGCCAGAGCTGGCACAGCCTGGCCTCCAAATGGAGGAAGTCCCCAGCTGGAACACAGAAATCTAGGTGGAAATTCCGGCTCCACTCCAGCTTCTGTGTGATTTGGAAAAATGCATCTGGCCCATGGATGATTTTCCCAAATGGAACTTGGTACTTCTTGCCGCTTTCAGGGAGGTCACTCACTTCCAAAGGCCCTGGCAAGGAAACACACCTTCCTTAGACATTTGTAAATCCACACGGGTAGTCATCTTTATCACTAAGTGTCTGAAAACAGCTAGTCCTTCCCTTCCCTGTCTTGACTGTCTCCCACTGAAATGAGAGAGACTGAATCAGAAGCTCTGCTGACATAAGTCTGGCACACATTTATTTGGCATTAACTTGATCCAGCAGATTTGTTGTCTCAAAATTTAAAATAAACTAAAAACAAAGCTGCTGAGTCAAAGCTTCATACTTCATTCTTGGAAGCCTGAGATAGTTCTGGTGAATAACCGTGAAAACTACAAATGGCAATAATACATTTTTAATAAAATTGCTGGTTTAAATCATTTGCTTTTAACATCTATTTTGCAAGTCTCGGAGGAAACCAAAAGCAATTTTGTGGCAGCTTCCTCATTTTTATATATTATGAAAAATCTCCAGCTATAAATATACGTTATGAATGGAGTTTGGTATGGAGGACAATAGCTGGAAAATAAAGCCTGGGGGAATGAAAAATATACTGAGGCTTTGATATAATGCTGACAGGAAAAGGCCCAATACATTATTTCAGCATCAAGGTAAATTTTCTGTCCCAAGGACAATATTTTACACAGTGATTGCTTAAAAAAAACACCAATATTTCTTTTATTACATTTGTCAGTATTTTTCCCCCACACATGCATATTGAAATTATTATAAATCCTATTTGCTCTGGGGAACATTACCCATTTCATTCATTTGAAATGTTATTCATTTCAATTTTTTTTCCACACTTCTGCCCAAGTTTTCAAGAAAAATCTGTGCATTGGGTTGTTTCAGCCAGTTAAGCTATGGGGGGAGAAATAAGATGCTCTCAACACAGTTGTAGTGATCCTGACCCCCAAAGAGATGGCATGAATTTCATGTACAGTACATGAAATCAATACTCTCCTCAGCCACAGCCACCCATTCTGCATGTTCTATAGATCCTGTGCGAATTGCCAGCTGCAAACACCGCGCAGCACGGACTCAAGACACAGGCAGAAATTCTTGTCTTTCAAGAGACACTGGGAAAAAAGAATACTTACATACTCTTTAAGCACACCACCTCACTGTGCTGTGACTCCCCACACCAGGATGTGACACCACTAAAAGCAGCTTGCTCTGTGCCCCAGAAGGAAACCTTTCAGACACGTGCAAGGAGTTCTTCCTGCAAGGCTGCACATGGAACAGCTGCAACAGCTTTTACACGATTTTCCAAATGCAAGAGGCATTAAGGGAAGCCTGGTCAGCACAGGATTTCTGCCAAGAAAGCAGAGATCACACTGGAACACAGGGCAAACTGGACACAAGCAGTACCCTGCACTCTGCAGCTGCACAGCAGAAGGCTCCTGGGCTCAGTCCCATTCCCCTCTCACCCTTTCTCAGGTCAGGAGCTGCAAATAACCGCAAAAGTTTTCCTCTTGTGATATTTCCACAGATGAAGACTTTTCCTAACTGAGCACTTTTCTAACTATAAACACATTTTGTCCGATTCCCTCATGCTAACACTGAAACATGCGGACACGAAGAACATGCAGCAGGTCTAAGGGGCACTTTCAGAGTTACAGCTTCCTCTGAAAGGAGGCTACAGAATTTATATTTGCCAGCGTTTGTTATGATTCTGACTGTATTCCAACCAGGAAGTACAAACTCCCTTGACTACAATTTTCAAATTTGCTGCATCTTGAGTTTTAGTCACTGTCATCTGTGGGTCTCTTCCATTTCCATCACCTGCAGAGTCATGTCTGTATGAACAGGCAGAAATGACAGCAGCCCTGGGAAATGCCACTGGAAGTTTCCTGCTTCAATCCAGGAAGAAGTTCCCATGCTCACTGTGGCTTGCAATGGCACAGTGGCCAATAAAAACAAATTGGGACAAGGAAGACTGAGTGTTTTTTGTGATCAAATTACAAAAAACAAAATCAACAGTAGCTGAAGGGAACACAGGAGATGCAATATCTTGACTTTCATCAAACATCAACTACAATGCCTCACAAATTGCTTGAATCAAATTGGTTTGGACAGAAGCATTGTCAGATAGCTGGAAAGTTAACTGGAAATCATAAGCAGTGAGCAACATTGGGCAGCAGTGTTTGAGCAAGAATGGCATTTATAAGTGTGCTTCTACAAAGATTAACATTAGACTCCATTTTATATAACATTTCTACTGAAGCATCTGGAAAACAAATAAGTAGCATATTAAATTTCTGAATACTAACTGCATGGAACAAACAGAAGCCAGTTTGAATTGAAAGTATGACTATACAACTATTTGCAATGCAACAAAATCATATGATTTTAACAAGCATGAAAACATTACAGCAAGAAAAATAGCACAAAAGCAGTAAAAGCAAGAGATGCCTCATTGTTTGGCCAGCAGAGTAGCAGAACCATGACCAAGGCCATCTGCTTTCCAAATATGCTGCCATCTTCCTCAGCAGAGCAGATCACAGTAGACATGACAGCTATTTATGACATGTACCATCATTTGATAATATCTGAGGACTAGACACCTCTCAGTAAAGCTGAAATTTTTAAAGAAAAGTCTCTATGTTTATTACATATTGGGAGATTTTTCTTGTTAATTAGCAAGCGATTTTCCCTGAGCAGCAAGGAAGATGGAATGCAATAAAAGCTGACACTTGCCAACACGAGGCAAGAACCAGATGGTTCTGCACTCAGTCAGAGGGACCAGGCTATGAACTTGGTCTCTTGATGCGTAAACACTATTCCCTTTATTTTGCATGATATTAATCTGGAAACAAGGCTCCATAATATAGTCCAGACGTCATGCTCAGGCTGGGTTTACTGCTCTCAAATTCACCTTCTGTCAAGTCTGTAGCTGGAAACACAAAAATTTTCCTTTGATTTCTGTCTGCTGTCAACATATCTCAGGTCTTACACATATCAGAGAAATTTTCTTTAACAGCCTATGATCTGTTTTGCACAGCCAGTCTCACAGCTGATTAAGTCACTAGATAAAGCACATTAAATTTTAAGTCCTAATTCCTTTTATCAGCCATAACAAAACACTCCACATGATAAAATAACAAATCTTATAGTTAATCTTCAATAGCACCTACAAAGTTTCAGGTGTTAGAGAGATTCAGACCTCCTTCAGTAAATGTAAAGCATCCAAATGTTCTGCAACCTCTCCCTGGCAGGGTTTGACTACTCAAGACTTGCTCTGACCTGGCACAGTGACCCCAGCAGCCAGACCTCAGGGTAAAAGCCACATGGGGAAAAGATACAGGAGAGGTCTCTCTCACCCTTGGTTTGGGAGGTCATTGCTGTGTCAGGCTCAGCATCACCCCTGGCCCCCAGCTCACCTGCCCTTGCAGAGCAGTCTGACCTCACTGCCCTCTGACATCTCTCTTGTTTACCCACCACTGGGGTAGAGCACCTGGTATCCAAAACAGTTAACAGGAACTAAGTAACCTCCATTTGTACTAAACCATTCCCAAACCTTGCTCCATAACCAACCCTGACCCTCAGGCCATCATCAGTAATTGAGCACAGAGAGGAGAAACTCAAAGCAATGAGTCTGAACAAAGAGAGCTGTGGTGGATATTACTGCTGATATTCATGGTATGTTACTTTCCTTACACTTGTCCAACCCTCATCCTGACCCACTGATCCTCTACACACCACAAACCTTCCCTTTTGATAGAAAAATACCATGCTTTGCAGGATATTAAGGCTTAAGCAGTTATCAGAAAAATAAGGCCCAACTAATTACAATGCTGTGTTCTTTCAGCACAACATTAAAATGCACCAATTCAATAGAATTGTGGTTCCTCTCATTTTGGTGTTGTCTTGCCTTGTGAAGGAGCATGTGGCACCCGAACAACACTCCCAGGATCCCTGCACACCACTCAGACCTTGGTGTCCTGCACAGGGGGAACCACAACAGCCCCTGAACACAGAGCCCTGGGCGAGGCTTCAGCAGAAGCACAACCCAATCACTGTAACACTCAGTAGGACCAGGGCCACCACTCTGCAGAGTCCAGAAGGAAAATATCTAAAAACCACAGCAGGAGGAGCCTGGGAGGGAGTGGTGGTGTTACCTGTGATGTTCAGGGTTCTCAGTCATTACTAGCCTGACTCCTGTGGGTAAGTAATGGGAACTTCCAAGAGTACAACAGGTCTAAGGCTAGAAGTAGGAAGGCACAAAATCACAGAAAGCTTATTTCTACAAAGTGCTTTCTTTTTCAGGCACAGACATGGACCTTGACATAAGTCAAAAAGTCTCACTAATTTCTTCAAGGAAAAGAAGCCTTTTCTGAAGAACTCCTTCCTTCTTGGTTGTTCTCTGAACACCCTTCCCCAGCTATTGTTGGAAACTGCAATGGTTTCTACTAACACACAAAAAGCTGTTGACCTGGCCAGAAAAGAGCAATTACAGAGTCACTGGGAACTTTTTAAACGCTGATATAAAAATGCTCAACTAACCCTGTGACCAAGTACACAAAGTCATAGGTTCAGACTCCTCTTTGCCAGAGAAAACTCAAGCACACTCTTTCAAGGATGATGTTTCAGCAACAGGCTGCTTGGGGCAAAGAAGAAAAAGCATTGCTTGCTCTCTTACCAACTGAGGCAGATCTACTCCATGTTGAGTAGTAAGACAATCACTGACCAGAGAGGAGCACAGTACACTAGCAGAGGAAATAAACTTAGATTACAGTCCTTCTTGTCTTCCTCTGTCACTCCCTCAATTTATTTCTATTCTATATACAGCTTAAGGTTCCCTGTTTCTCCCAAAGTACCCAAATCCAAAATTGAAAACATTGTACTCACTCTGTGCCCAAATCCCAAAGTGAAAACATTGTACTCACTCTGACTTCTCTCAGCAGCTACTGTCTGGAAACCATCTGTTCCCCTCCCCAAAGGGGACGTAGTTCAGCACACTCACCCACAATAATACAGTGGTATTAAGGAAGAATTAATGAATTGACCCAACTTGTGGATCAATTCATTAATTCTTCCTTAATACCACTGTCCCTTTCTACAGGGCAGCAAAGAACCCATACCCAGGCTCTAACAAATACCAATTAGATCAGTGGCCCCAGTAAAACCATTCAACACAGGTGGGATTGATCTCTGAGACAAACAGCAGAATTTAGGCCACCTGTGGCACTTCAGAAACAAAACCCAGATGCACCTGAAGACATGAGCTCCTCCAGGGTTAATAGTTATAAGGATTTTAGCCTTGGACTTCTAGGCTGCAAAAGTAGTATTTTGTCCCATAACTGCCTTCTTGAGGATCTAAACCCAAGTAAATTCAGAAAGAAGAGAATAAGCTTTTGCTAGACACCACTGCCTCCCTTTAAGTTTTATTCATTTAGGGCTTGGTGTGAATATGGGTGAAAGGCCAGACCCTCAAGGAATAACCACTATCAGCCCTGTTCTGTATGCATGACCTTGATACCTTTACACCACCAGTGATGGATTAATGAAGAGAGATTAGAACCAGCTGCACCCCATCTGAGTATTTGCTCTGATCTTCCTGCTGGCATAACTTTCTATTTTAACTGATTCTGCCAGGGATGAGACTGTTAAGGCAACAAAGTACTTTGCCAAAAAAAAAATAGTGCCAAATTTCACTACTACTATTAAGATATTTTTCACAATAGTGAGAAGACTGACATGACATGACCAACTTTCTGTCAAATGCTTGCATGTGCACATGTTATTGAGGCTTCAAAAACTGAACTAAAATTTTAGGGTGAGCAGACTAGGCAATACAAGAAGAGGATTATGCCACAAACAAACATACATCCATAAAAGATTATTGACAAGTTTCCCAGCTCTTTCTCTGCAACTTAGAGCTTGCTGTGTTTCAAGGAAAAAATTTAGTACTGCCCCAGGCTGCATCATGTACTGTAATAGTTGCCATAGAAATGCATCTCACTCCTTATCTGTCACAAAAGGCACATTTTGTGGAGGCTTGGATGTCCACAAAGCCTAAATCTAAAGCTGGTGTTGGACTCTACTCTCCAGTCCCAGCACACACATGCACACAAGCACAGGCTTGCCTGCTAATAGCAGCTTTAGATTAACACTCTCATGCAAAATGTACTGGATTTAGTGAGGTGGAAGGACAGTGGAGGAGTGTGCAGCCAAGATCCAGGAGGGATGAAGCTGGCATGCCAGCCACTGGGTCACAGGCTCTGATGACAGCCTGCACTCCCACCCAGAGGGGAGGAACTGAGATCACTTGCCAAACAGCCCCATCAGCTGCTGTTCCACGGTCTCAGACAGCTCCTTTATTAACTCTGACTAAAGTTGCTCACTTTTCCCTTGTCTGGAGAAGCAGAAATCCTCCCCAAAGCATCAGAAATTATTTTAGTTGCAGGGACCCTGCTGTCATACGGGGAACAACAGTTTCAGATGAAAGAGACGATCTCTGGTGTCTCCTCCTCCCACAGGATGCCACCCAGCATTGGAGGCACTCCTGTTGCTGCTTGCTGGCATCCTGTTTCTTTTAAGTATGCTTGCATTTCTCACACCAGGCTTTCACACAACAGACCATTTTGCTTTACAATCCAGCTTCTCATTTACATGATTGCTGCTGTCCACTCCAAAAATACCTGAGATCACAAGTATCTCTTTGTTACCAGGCACAGCAGCACTGCCAGTAAAGTGAGGGTTAAGAGTAATTTCACTGACACAGGTGCTTAGAGAATTAGATCCTGGAAGGATCAGGGAAATCAGCAGTACTTACCATCCACTAAATTAAACTGCTTATGGCCTCCTTGCACAGGCCCTAATTTATGCTGTTCTCTGCAGGGTAGCATATAAGGGAGTATCAGCTCTGGAGCTGTCAGGGACTCAGCACTGCTGAAGAACCTGCAGCATCACTGTCTCCAAGAGTGCCTATCACTGAGTGTCACTCCGTGGATAATCTCAGCAGCTTTCCTGAGCTGAACATGGACCTGTCCAACAGATCCCGGTACATATTCGCATTCCCACATGTCAACAAATCTGCCTGACCAGATTCACTGACTTTGTTTCTGTTTAAATATTGGAGTGCATAATTACAAGAAGAAAGAGCTTAGGTACTCCGTAGCCAACCCTTTTCAACTTTCCCAGTTTCATAGATGACTTCGAAAATCTGAAGACCATACAGACAAATAGTATTATAAATAATACCAAAGAAAAACTACAGTAGCTACTCAAAAAAGTACTAAGACATAATCAGCACTATACAACAAGAGAGAATATAGTAAGACTGCTCCTTTCAAATGCTACAGTAGAAGAAGTCAGTCTGAAGCCAGAGCGCTGAGGGGACATGGGGAGGCCCATCAGAAAAAACTATCATTAAATGATAGCCTCCACCAGGTGACTGAATGATGGGGCAGCACAGGTCAGCTGCAAGAGACAGCTCTTCCCTCTGTGACCCAGGCAAGGATCAGCACAGAAAGAAAGGGAATTTGCATATAACCAATATCCTTTCCCTCTGAAGCAGCAGATGTGATAACTACAGTGTCTTCTAGCACATTAATGTGCTCTTTTCTTGCCTCATTTGACTGGAGGAGAAACATTTCCTGGGCACCATCCAAGCCTTCATGACAATGTTTTGAACCAACCCATCATGGTAGAAACACCTTCAATCCAGTCCTCTCTAATTATTATGTCAGGAATAAGGCATTTATTACATGTACATCATGATGTGGATATTAACTTCTAAGCCATAAAGAGCAGAGACATTTAAATTTAAACAAGAGCATAGCTTTTAGGACATAAAATAGTAGCTTTCAGAAGAAAGAAAAAAAACTTTACCCAGTCTGTACTGTGTCCCAGATTGGTCCTTGGACCTAGTGCTGAAAGCAACACCTGAACAAATGCTGCAATCCCAGCAGCCATATGAATCAAGACAAGTAACTTAATCATGCTGTGCCTCCATCCTCTCATAGGAATAATGCACAGCTGCTTCACTGGGGTAATGCAAAGCTGATTTCATTAGCATTCACAAACTGCTTTCTGCCCAGCAGAGGAAAGTATTAGGGAAATGTTAAGAATCTCTACTGCTGGGCTTCTCTTCTAAACTAGCTCTTTTCATAAGTTATGTTTTACCAAGCATACAAAAATTTCTTAGAACCTTCCTAATCAAGAAAGCAAACATACCCTCATTTGCCAAATTCAGCCTTGTAATTATGTGGAAATGAGGAAGAAACAGCACATACATGCATTAACATTGACATGATCAAGAGATAACAACACCATTAATACATCCTTTTGGAAATCACAGTTTTCAGCCAGACAAACAGTTGGAAAATCACAAGTGGGGCTCATTAAACATTTTCTTTTTCAAAATTAATTAAACAAAAAAGAGAAAACGCTGCAGTAACTCAACGGAGAAAAGGACCCATGGTGCTTAAATGCATTAAATACATTCTAAGCTGTCCATCCAAATGGACCCACATATCTTATGTACCCAGAGCAGACGTTTAATGGATGTCCAGATGTAAACAACCAGGTGACCTTTGTGCGAGCTCCTTCACCTGCTTCAAACAGAAAAAGTCTCATTAAAATCATTAAAGATAAAAAACACAGACACCTGAGCAATCCATGCTTGCACCAAGGAATGGTATGGGATCAGGAAGGCAAGCAGCAGAACTGAGACAGAGCAGGGCATAAAACATTTGTCATTACAGCACAGGTTACCTGAAGGTGGAAACACCTGAATCTGTGCTGGAATCCATTTAAAAGTCAGGGTAAAATATAATCCACTCTCCATTTGTAACACTGAAGATATTCCTACTTATACCATAGTATAGACACCCATACAACATAATGTGCTGCCATGTGCTGAATTAATTTCTTTTTTTTTTCCTTCTTGTGTGGTTTTTTTTTTAATTAGAACAAATTCATCTTTCCAATTATCATCTTTCAACATCACAAGTCACCATCAAGTCACCATTCTAACTCTCATTGTTTTCAACTATGCTGACACTGAGAAATAGAGGAACAGTCCCTCTGTTGTTTCTTTACTTCCAAACTCCATTGTACTGTAACCATAGGTGACCATTTTTTTCCAAAAGTGACAGATTGGGCAGATTTTTCCCTGTGCAACACAGAAGACAAAGCACTTTCATTTCAGCAATGTTAAAGATTGCATTAGGTTAAACAAATGCAAAGCATTTGGATCATTTTCTAAAACAAATTAAGGATCCAATATACTTTATTAGATCTGGGAAATACCAGATATTTCTCTAGACTAAAAGCTATATTGCTTCTGTTGGGTGATATTGGTACAGCTCAGGTGCTCAAAATCTGTATTAGCACCTTCCAATACCTTTAGAGTTCCAGCATGTTGTGAAGCTTTAATTATCTTTTTGCCATTTTATTCATTGAAGATCTGCTACATGTACCACTGTACTTAGTCACAGAACAGAGATGTGACTTGGGCAAATAGTACTGATGGGGAGTTCTGGCAAAAATAAAAAAATCTCCTTAGTTGCATTAATAAGCTTTCCCCATAAGGCAAACTCAGCTCAAGCTGCTGCAGTCTTGATCTCTAAATTGTTTGGAATCTGTTTTGATTTTCTGTCTCCTGTTAAATATAATTCTCTTCTGGGCTCTGTTTTATGCATTGATTTTTGCAATTGCATCCATATTACATTGGGACCCAAATCCACAGTTCTCAAATTCAGGTTACACAGAAAAATTTAGACAAATAATTGCAATTTTTTTAAATTAGACAGATACTTTGGCTCTTTGAGCAAAGATGGGACTCAGAGTAGTTACAGCACCATTTTTCTCCACAGTCAAGGCTACACATGAGTAAGTGATGGCTGTTGACTTCTTAAGAGCATACTAAAAATTCCTCTCTAGGCTATACTTTGTATGGGAGAAACCTACAGTTTAATGAAGTGAAAGTATTATTTTAAATCACTGTGCTCCAGAGTAGCAATCAGTGCTGGCCTGAGAATACAGAGAATCTCCTAAAACTCTCTGCACAGGCTGCATCACTAACACAGCCCATGGTGACTATTTCCGTTTAAATAATCACAAGTGGGGCTGACATTTTTATTTCAAAAAAGTAATTTTTACTGATTATTTTTATGGCTACTAGGTAAGTTTTAACATGTGTTTATCTCAAAAATACACACAGAGAAGAGAAACATCATTACCACAGCACAGACCTGGCTTCTATCTCTAGCAAGTCATTTAGGGCTTTCTGGGAAACATCGGTGCAGACAGAGGCAAAGGCTCCTATTCCTGCTCTCAGCTGTGTTACTTGTGCCAGCACAGCACCATACCCAACCTAACCCAGCTGAAACCTCTCTTAGGGAAAGCTTCTCCAGCTGCCCTTGTCTTCAACTAGAATGCAAGAAGGCAACAGCTCTGATGGTTAGAATTCAAAATTAACTGAGCTTGCGAACCTCCCATTTGTAAGGGGCAAATATTAATAACTACTTTTTGGTGGTTTGCCAGCTGAAGTCACTTGGAGTTTATAGAATTACTTTGTGGGTATGAAATAGAGAATGATATATAAAAGTTGAGAACCATGAAAGTGGATTTTGGTTGTAGATGTTTTGTCTGTTTTACATAGAAGCAATTATGAATTCTGACTAGCAGCTGACAATTTCTGCTGCTAGAAAATACTATTTCAAGGGCAATGAAATCTTTGCACCTACACACCCTTTTTTCACCCTCTTTAATCAAAGGGTGTGATCCCCTCAATTCAAATAAATATTTTCAAACTTATTGTATTAGATTATGAGAATATTGACGAGAGTCTCCTTTCTCTTTCTCCTCTCACCTCCAGTTTCTTCCTGAAATGAATGTGCCACAAGATAGATACCCATGGCACTATTCCACTAATACCAAGAAATTTGGGTTCCTTTCTCTCAAAAACCAGCTAATTGCATGACAGACTGTTTGTTTTCAAAATAGTCAAAAAAAGCCTGACTGTTTGGGGGCTTGGTTTTGGTGGGCTTGGGAGGAATGAGGAAGAGTTCCTTTCTCACTCCTCTTCAAGTAGAGCATAATCAGCAATGGTTTTCTGATAATACTGTTCCTTGTCTAAGTTTACTCATCACACTGACCAAGGAGGCTGGAATGCTTTAAGTACCTTTATTGTGTTCTCATTTTCATTTCAGACACTGCCTTCCCCAGATGGAAGAAAGCAGAGCAGTCTGTGATGTGCTACTCTACCATTGTGCTGGCCACTTTGTACATAAGAAGACAGTTTTCTATTGCTCCAGCAGAGTGAGCATTTTTGTGCCTCATGATTTCAAACCCTTTCCATTTCATTATAAAAACACCATTTCCTAGAGCTAAGGTAAGTAGCACAATAGCATTTCAAGGCAGCATGAATTAATCAATACAGCCTGTACAGCTGAGAAGTACAATGTCACTCTTACTGGAAGGTGTAGGTTTCATTTCAAGCTGCTCTCCATCCTTCTAATTAAGTACTTTATAACTCATCTTTTACAAAAAGCCTCAGCTCCCAGATATAAAAACAAACATCTCTGTTGAGAAACAGATGTGAATATACCTAAAGTAGAAACAAAATAACCCATGTGTAGGAAGAAAAAAAGAGAAAAAGAAAAATTGAGTCAAACGTGTTAGCCCCTACTCCATCTAGAATAGTTAGGCTTGACCCATATACACCTGCTATTTTACAGTGTTCTCAAGCCTCAGGGTCATTTATTTGATCTGGCAAGAAGAAAGGAAGCAAGGGCCAAGAGAGCTATCCTACCCGTCCTTTTCACTGCCTAACACCTCATCTCATTGTCAAAGAGCACATTTAGCTTGCAGCCTGGCACTCACTAGAACTCAGACAGATTTTTATCTCTAGGGCCACTATTGAACCAGGAAGCTGTCAGGGTTTAAGGCTCATGATGCTATTTCAGCTTCACTGAGTGACCCATGTGGGCTCCACATCCAACATTCTGTCCATTAGCTGTACTTAGAAAATTTTGACTTTTGTTCTTGAAATAGGCTACTGTGCTCCATTGTGTATTGTAAGTGGAGATAATTTCCACCACCCACCCAGAGCAAACCAGACCAGTGGGAGCCAGCAGAGCCCTGGGTTAATTGCTGTAGGAGCTGCCTACCAAACTCTTGCACAGCCCCACCAACAGTCATCCTTTGTCATTCACAGCCCCTCTATCCATGAAACTTGCATCTCAGCCTCTCGAGTTAAGAGAAATGTTTTATAGCAAGAAACTCAGCTCTGGTCCTTTCTACTTTCAAGACATTATTTTAAGATGTAGAAGAAGCCAGGCTCAGGGACTGTAGTCAAACAGTAGATCTTTCTAATTGCATGACTAGGAAATGGGAGGAGTAGCAGCAGTCCTTCAGAGCATCCTTTCCTTCAGTACAGCAGTACTGTCATCTTCTCCTTCAGAAGGCTCAGAGGCACTAACTAGGAGTTAGCACTCACCTGTTTGCACCTTACCATGCTGAGGTCAATCCAGCACACACTTTTACCTCCACTGATCATACAGAAAAAAGCAAAAAATGGGAAAACATCGATGCCCTTGTTACTCCCAAATCTTTCATCTTTCTGCAGTCAAGCTATAAAGCAAAGGCTTTGAAGCAATGGCCATTTTGTTCATTAACAAGAGGTCCCACCCAAGCTGCTTTTGTTCAGCTGTGCCATGTACAGATCTAGCTTGAATTTTTGTAGAAGGCACTGCAGGGCTGACAGAGATAGAATAAATGCTTTGAATAAGGAAATGTTGTGCAATTGTTTAATTGACTTTGTGGAAATCCTCCTCACAGACCAAGACCAATACTGTGCCAAGAGCCTTACACATACAATACTGCAGTTCATTCTGTAACATGCTGCTAGTTTCCCGCTGTAATTTAATGTAGGGGATTTTATCACCAGTGTTTCAGGTGCACATCTCAAGCAGAACAAAATGGCTTACAACATTTCTTGCTGGCAAGAGTTTAGATGTCTGCTTGAAAGGTAACTGGAGTTAAAATATGACAGGTAATAGACTAACCTTAACCAAGGATGAAGCTTTCAGACAGTTCTTTCTCTCCCAAAACAGTCAGCTCCTCTGGGGTCTGCTTTCCCTCTATGTTATAAAGGCTTGTAACAGGGCTGTAACAATCCAGCCCTTGGGGGTGGTTCACAACAGAGATAGTGCTGAGTGCAGGCTTAGGAAAGGGCAGCACTCTTTTTACTGAGGTGAAGCTGGCTGGCTGTTATTTACTTTCTGCCTTATGAAGATATTTGCTTAAAAACAAATGCAATCATGCATTTGACCCCGTGGCAGATGGAAAGCAACTCAGTTTTTAGTGACAGTATCCCAAAGGAGTTTCATTTTTGTTCCGTCTCTAAGTCTATCTAGAAGAAGATCCAGTAGAAACTTGCCTCCACAAAGTTAATCCTGAAGGAAGATGTGCTGGTTTTGCCTGGGGCAGAGTTCATTTTCTTCACAGTGGCTGGTATGGGGCTGTGTTTTGGATTTGCTGAACACAGGGCTGATGATATAGAGATGCTTTTGTTATTGCTGAGCAGGGCTTTCACAGAGCCAAGGCCTTTTCTGCTTTCTGCACTGGTGAGGACATTCCCCCAGTGCTGACTATGAGTACTCATCGACCCAGCCTGAGCACAACATTCTGGAGCTGTGAATGGAGGGAAGAGAGCTCAGCATGCAAAGGCTCTTTGCAAGACTGCCCCAACCTGCAGCACAGCCACAAGTACTGTCTTTGGTTAGTGGGGTCAGTTCCCCAGTTTCAGCCTGGGAAGGGTCAGAGAGCATGGTGACATCTCCCACCGTGCTGGTGTCCCACTGACACCTCCTGAGCAAATTGCATTGTTCTGCAAGTGCAGAACAGCAGCTTCTTCAGCTGAGGAAAATGTGCTGGGCTTGCTGTAGAGCTGAAGTGCAGACAAGTGCAAATGCTGTGGATGCCTGTCAGCACATAGAATGGTGACTGCAAATGCACAGCACTGTCCTCCCACAGCAGAGATGGCAAGGTGACACTGCAAAGGCAGAGAGCCAGGGGTGGGCTGGTACCAGCACAGCCCACTTGTTCTGGGGACAGCTCAGAGGGAGAGTCTAAGCCACAACAGGCCTCCATGTGGCACTCTGAGCAGCCCTGCCCTAAAAGTGGGAAGCACCTATCTAGCACATTACTAAACAGGCACACAGCAAGCAGATATCTATCCTGCTAGCAATGCTCTTCCTTATGCTAGACAGCATCAGAGCTACTCAGCTGAAATCCAGTTTTAGTTCTTCTGCAGAGTGACTCTACGTAAGTTCAAAAGAGAATTCTCTATCATTGTTACAGACCTCATCCCCTGAGACAAGGTGAGGCAAGCTAATCAAAAGAGGTATGGTTACTAAAGCACAGGAGAAAGTGGTGTATTGGGACTGAGTTGGTTTTTTAACTACAGCTTTGATTCACCTATTTTTCTCAAGCCTGTCTCCTCTGTTAAGCTTTCTGAAGTGGTACCAATTCAATGCCTAGCTGAGCTATCAACTTTCCACTATTCCTCTTTCACTTCATGCAGCACTCAAGCCTCTACACTAAAAACACTGGCGCCACATGGAGAGAATGGATAGTTTAAGTTTAATACTCACTGTGGCTAAGAGTCATTTATGTTAATAGACATTTTTGTTCCTTGGAATTAATCTTACTCTGGGTTGGTTTTTTTTGGTGGCATAAATCAGAACAAATTATTTCCCTTACAATTTAGAATACGCTTTCTCAGATACTAAGAGCAAAGAAAGATAATCAAAAGCAATCAAATTACCATATCCTAATGAACTACCATTTGTCAGCTGAGCCAGGGTTACTATTTCCTTGAAGATAGCAGGAAAACATCAGAGAGGCTTGAGGATGGTGATTAAAGGCAGTGTGTTTAATTCTCATTTGCAGGAAGCACTCTCAACCACTTGCCTTGCAATCTCCATCAATTGCAATCTCTTGCCCTTACTCAGCATTTTTATTTCAGCCTTTTCCAACTCTCCCAATACTTGCTGCTCCAGGGAAGTCCTGATACCCTGTCTAAAAGGACGAAGAATATCATCACTGTTAGCAAGATGGTGTTGCTTTTGTGCTGATATTTGACATACAGACCTAGCAAACAGACTCTCCAAAGCAAACAACACCTATATTGCAAGCTGACTTCTGTAAGCTGCAATTTCCTGTCCTTGGCTGGAAGTTACAGGAATATTGTCAGTATGCTCATATAAAAAAGTCCAACCACAGAAGCAAAAATTTTAAAAAAGGACATGGCCAACGAAAATCTGATTTTTCTGAGACTGACAAGTACTCTAGATGTTGGATGGCTCTGCTCCTAAATACACCTGCAGTCAACCGTTAAATATTGCACAATAAAACTGCCCCACACTTAAAGTTTTGCCCAAGCCTTAAAGGCCACCCATCCTCAAGAGAAGCATTTCCATTCAGCAGAATTACAGGACCACCACAGACAAATAAAACAATCTGTTAGCAGAGAGTTAGGCGACCTTCAGGAGAACATCTCCTTCTAAGACACTTAGAGATATAAAACTGAAAATTAGTGGGGTTAAAAGGCCTCACAGGCTTTTGTGTCCTTGATTGCTTCCTTTGAGCTAAGTCATGCATGGACATGAAGCACTGGGCATATTAATTTCCATGAAACTCACTGTCCTGGCTGTATTTCTTACTGATTTGAGTAATTTCTTAGAACTCTTATTCTTTTAGTGATAATAACCTTGCAGGAACCCTGGCCATAGGGTAGAAGGGACCTCATGGATGACTGAAACCAGCCTCCTCTGCTTGAACTAGTGCCATATAATCCCACTCACAAGACTTGCCAACCCAGGTTTTAAACTAGTAAGGCATCCTGTTCCCTGTGCTCTGTGGGTATGGGTTTCCAACATAGTGTCCCGATGCTTACCTGGTTCTGTTGCGGTTTTAGCAAGTTTTATAGAACACTCACAGTCTTTACAGCTCTACCTGCAACGCACTTCAAAAGATTCTTTTAAGACTTACCACAGTAAACCTGCTGACTCCATAATACAAATTCAAAGTAATTCCAGGTCAAACCTTTAATCAGAGAGACCTCTGTAAGCTGCTTCTCACCCTTATTAAAGAGATTTAGGAAACCATGAAGGAGGTTGGAGAGTTACTGCTGTGCCATTTTAAAAGGCTCTGTTAAGATTTGGGTATTTTTATCTTTTAGAAAAAAGCATTTGCAGATTATAACTCTAAGAAGACAATTATAAGAGCATTCTGAGAGTCTTTTCACTTTAACTATATGGGGGAGAAATGGTACAGCAAAGTATGGGAAAGAAAATACATTGCCTAAGCATTTTTCTTGAATAGGATCCTAACTAGCCATGTCACAGCTGCAGTGAAGTGTCTCATGTTCCTGTGATTTATTACTATAAGGGCCATATCATCTGCCAAAGTGTGCTTGTAAGAAATTAAATGGTTTCCAAAGGAAACTTTCAAATAAGACAGATTTTAGATTTGCATTTTCACCCTGATTAGTGTCTGTGAAGCTCCTTTGAAAACTTCTGTATCAAGCACAAATACAAAATTATTTCCAAATGCAGTTTGAATTGGGGAAGGTTTCAGGAAGGAAGCCCAGTTACCCACAGAAAGGGATGGAGAGACTGTTTACAGGAGTGAGAAGGCAGAACAGTACTGAAAGAGAAAGGAAGTGGCAAAGTTCCAACATGCTGCTCTTGGACCCAATTGCTTTCTGTCTAACATGATGAGTTGTTCACAGGCCTGAGTTGCTCTGTTACCCTTTTAGCTTGACCGTGGACAATAAGCCTCAAATCAAGTGTAAGAAACAAATTAAGGGCTTGATCCTACACTCCCAGTTCCCTTTCACTTCAGACTGAGGAGGGAGACCTATATTAATGTTGATCATGGTGTCATTCCTGATGGGCATCCATCCAGAAAAATCCTACAAAAGCAAACTCCTACAACTAGCCTAGCTACTGCAGACAGACAATTTCAGACCACAGCAGAAAATGAAGCAGCAATATTTCCATTGATCCCAACAGCATCAGAGAACCTCAGAATCAGGCTTTCAAGACTCTTGTTTGCATATGAGTGTTTCTGCCAGCTAGTATCAAGTTCTCATTTTCAAAGGGAAATAAATTTAACCTCACAATATTTGTCCATTGACGTAAGATTGCTCTGTTTTCCTGATGTAGGTCAGCAAAACTGAGTCCATCTGTAAAGAAATCCCAACTCTTTCATCAGAAAGACCTTGGAAGCATACAATATGAATCTATTTTTGTCATTAAGGTATGGAAAGACCAAAACAAAATACAAATACATGGAAAATGAAAAAGTATATAATAATCTAAACAGATTGGCACACTGTAATACTGGGGATTCTCTGTAGAATGCCCAGAAGTTTACTACTTTAGTAACAGGCCAAACAAACATCTTGGTCAGTCTTGACTTATGCTGTATAAATTACCAAAACAGCAGCAGTGAGGAAGGACTGACATCTTGCTGGCCTAAAGAGGTGACTTGATTTACAGATGTGTCAGGAAGTGCTGATGGTAAATTACTGTTGTGTCAAATAACATGCACTCTGTAGAATAAATGCTTTAAATAAATAACTTTCATTCTCTAGCATCAGAATCAAAAAGCACAGATAGTTGCCATGAGATACTGGGAACAAAGCAGCTTTGGTAGTTAACACCAAGGAGGAGATTCTCCCCTGAGTTACAGAGTCTTCAGAGGAGATGTAAAAAATCCCAGGGAATAACCAGATGCATGAACAGATGAAAATATGTGGCTAAGAATAAAAACAGAAGGGTTTTTTGAACTTGGACTTCCTACCTTTATCTGTATTCCTGCTAGAAAGGTTTTGCAGAGCTTCTGCAAGAGATTATTTCTGCTTTTGAATTTGCAACAGCAGTTGTCCCCAGTAGCACCTCCCTATAAACCATGAATACACATTAAAGGAGCACGAGTTACACCACCACAATACTTCAATCCATTTGCTTTAGCACCAACCTGTAAAAGGATGACACACAACTGTTCAGTCTTCTACTTGCTTTCTTTTCCTCCTTCCAAGATAAAACAAGTGTTTTGCCTAAACTACTGCAATTTCCTTGGGGAGACAGGACTGCATCATAATGAAGCCCATCAAATTTGTTTTAGAACTATAAAATGCTGGGATCAGGCCAAGAGAATTCCTCCAGGCATATGGCATATTTCTCTTCCTGTGCATTATACCTACAATCTCATTCCAAAGCCTTTTCTTCATGCAGAGAAGCCAGGTAACACATGACAACCCAGGGAGAACATTTCTGACAGCTTCTTTGACAGATGCTCAAGACATGCTGTTGACTCTATATTTTTTACCTGGTTGAGATTAATAATTAAGACTGATTCAGCACTGAGAATCTTCTGACTTTGTACTGATCAGGAAAAAACATGTTCTGCTATGAAATTACTAGAATCATTAAAATTCTATTTCAGAGAACTGCTGTTAAGTGATAATTTTGCTCTTCAAATTGGAAGAGAGGATTAATAATTGAATCCAAAGACTTAGTTATATATATTTGGTGGGTTTGTTTCATAATAGAAAGAATGACTTGAGCAGAAATCCATTAAAATTTTTAGTATTCCCATGCTAGTCCGATTCTAAGCTTTTCCATTAAGCAGCACAGTTATAATGGCATTAACTACTTAAGCAGCAAAAACAGCACATAATTATCACTTTTAATTCAATCTTTTAGCGTGTGAATAGATACTGTACATCACTGACAATTCACATTCCTAAAGAGATTTTTCTATTCTGTCATAGCAGCCTCACCTCCTCTTGTACTGATACAAATGATCCAAGCATGTATAATTATTTCCTCAATAAACACTCCTCAGATTAATGAGATAGCAAATTTAAACCCAAAGGTGTAGCAATCAGCTACTGTTTTATTTACCTTAAGATAGATGTTTAGATATGAGCAGGAACTAGGGCACAATTACCCATGTACCATCATATCAGCATCTTAAACCATGTGCATGCTCTCCAAATTATGAATATGTTAGATATTGCACATATTAAAAACAAAAGTCCCACATAAAGAGTATAAAGTACATGGAAGCTCTAGAGAAATTAGGGGAGAAGAGAGAAGACTGTGCAGCATCCCATAATTTTCTACAGAGGGCCTTTTCCAAATAATCCCAGACTGACAAAACTAAGTGCCTTAAAGATGCCATAAAATCACTTCATCACTGTTTCATGCATTTTATTTTAAAAGCCATTCCTTCTAGTAGAATGCTATTTTCATGTCAACTTTTTTTTTCCTTTGGGATCTTGAAAATAAGATTTCCCTATCTTTGTCTCTTTTTCTTTTTTTGTCTGTTTCTCTTTGATCAATAATGATTCATTTTTTCCTGTGCTTCTAAGAGAGTTGACATTAAAATGCCTAGTTTATATTCTCTTTCTGTTGTATTTTTGCATTGGAACCACTCACAATGATGTCAGCTCAGCTCTAGGCATTGTCTCTGATAGTTCAGTTCCAGCTGAATGTCTGGAGCCAGCAGGGCATTAGCATTCACTTGATTGATTTAGCATACTCAGAGAATAAGATGGGTTTTGTATTCAGCGACACACATGAAAAACTGAAGAAATTATAAAGCAGTCCAAAGTTCTTTTGGAGTCACATATCTTTTCCTTCTCACATACCTTCCTGTGCTTGAGGGCACCATCTAAATAATGGCCATTTCAATGCCAAGCCCTTCCTTGACAGTGCTCATGGAAGAAGGAGAAGAGAAAAGCAATTTAAAACTTGTTTAACATAGTTCATCAATTTAACAGATTTCAAGTCTAAAAGATCATATTATGCATTACCTCCTATAAATATAAGAGAATTTCAACTGTAATTTCCACATTTTGTCCAACAATTGGAGAGAACACTTTTTCAAAGGTAAATACTTCAAACTGAGTTCTTTTAATAAGTATTAAAAATATAACACTTGATGGTTTTAAAACTTTCTTCCCTTGTCCAGTGCCTACTCTTCTGACAAGGTTTTGATGTGACTCAAGATGCACGACCTACAAAGAGTTTGTGTCTTTTCAGATTCCAGATTCTTAAATGTAAAACTGAAGTGAAGAAGAGAACGCAGGCCAAAATTTTCAGAAGAGGTGGCTACAGTTTGGCTCAGGGATCCATCTGCCTCCAAAAGAAATGCTGAGCCCAGCAGGTGCCTGTGAACTGAATGAAGAAATACGGCTTTATTTTCCTGCAAACTAGAATCTCCACCTCACTTTTTTATGACTTCAAAACAGGAATTCCCAAACTTTTCAACAATAGGACTGAAGACCTCAGCAGATATATTTGTTCAATTATACACTTTAAGGGCTGCACGAAACAATTAGAAGGACTATACTGTAATAGAACATAACTGACCTCTTCTTAAAAGCCCTTATCCTGCACCACCTCTGTTGGCTCCAATGGGTGTTCAGCTACTCAAGGTGAGTTTGAGACCATAACCATACCTGACCCCGGTGACAGGATCTCTCACCTCCTGATACAGCAAAAGCTTATCTCTACTTCCCCCATGGCTAAGCTAGGCCAGAATGGTTTGTCTTGGGATGAATTATCTCAGCTGAAAACACCTTCAGCCCGCAATAAACTTCCTTCCTTGAGTAGTGGGAAAAGATAAGCCACAAATAAGTGACTGACAGACAAGCACATTTTACAGCTATAAAAGACCACTATGATTTTCATTAAACCAGAAATCTCCTCTACGCTCTCTGAGTGTGTAGAGAGTTCTCCTCAATGTGGTGACATTCACATCAAGATACTTCCCTGGGACTCAGAGAAATTAGAAGACTCTTTGCACAACACCATCATTTGTTGGTAAGTGACATTGGTTCCTAATCTGTACTATTTTTTTCCTAGCTGTAACATAGGTACCTTTATTACTGTGCACTGTACTTTTATCTAGTAGTAGTTCTTTTGTTTATCCTGTGTTGTAAATAAGCCTGTTGAAGCCTTGTGTCTGTTTTCCTTATGTCTATTCAATAAATAATTCATGTTGTAATAGGCCTGATTGGTCATTATTAAGGACTTGCAAGTGAGAGTGGGTTTTGGGGTGCTGGCTGTCCCAATAAAGCTACTGTCTAGTGACAGAGAGCTGAGCAAAGGCAGGGACTTGTCCAAGCTCTCCCCTTTCATTCATAACAGCCCCACTCTTCTGATGCAGTCAAATGGACAGATAGAATTTGTGCATTTTCCAGTAGATTCAGCATTATAAATATATGGATGATATGAGAACGTCAGCTGTCCCAGTTCAACCTCACCTTTGCATTTCTTTTGATTCCAACAGTATCTCCTAATTAGGAATTCTTTCTATATGACATGTAGCTCAACTGGTGTTTTAACTGCTCAGAAACACCTGCACTAGCTCTCCCCTGGCTTCAGTTACCTGTTCTGAGTGCAACTGCAGGCTCCACCCAGCCTCCCTGCTGCACACACACGTAACAGGAAGACAGATGGGTCTGGACACTCATTTGTGATCATTAACAAGCAGTGCCTGTAAAAGATGACAACTCATGTGTCAGCTGAAACATTTCACATTAATTGGAACAAAGATCCTATCAAATATATTTTGATAATAGCCAGTCTCTCAAGGATATTTTGCACCACACAGTGAGAATATGTTCGATGTCTTTCCTTGGAGACAAGAAAGAGAACCAGAAGGCAAATGCAGCTACAGCCAGTAAAGAAAGAAAACAGAAAACAACAAAGTACAGTTCTGTAGAGATAAGCAATGAACCATGGAGCCTATCAGCTCTGCCAGCAGCATAGATCTTGAGACAGGTCAGTAGGTTCCAAAGGCTGCTACTGTTCCAGAGGGTAGTACAGACACTACGAAGGATCAGTAGGCAGTAAGGGATGGAGTTGCAGCTAACAAACATCTCCATGGATAGCGAGTCAGTACTCAAAGCTGAAATCTGGCAATACTCTCTATGAATACAGGAGTTCATGTTTTAATACAAAACTAATTAAAGGCCATTTGCAGTGATCTTAGAGGAGTCAGTTCTCATGGTTCATTCCTACAATGTGACTGAGCATTTCCCTTGACTTTTCCCACTTCCATCTTAGGGCTGCCCCTTTCTTGGTTACAAGATTTGGTTGGTTCCCAGCCGATGGCAGAGTGACTTCAAATACTTATTCCCTGAAGTTCCTAAGTATAGTTTCTTGTAGTAATTTGAGATGGATAGTTAACAGGAGTACATGTGTGTCTAAATGAGCTCCAAAATACTTAACAATCACTGTTGTGAGACCTTATGCATTTTAGTCTTTTTAACACCAAGCAACAACTTCAGAAGCCAGAGAGTCTCTCTGGGCATGCTTTCCATGCTGCTTAGACTTTCTCTTCACTGATCTACTGCTGGATAGAAGCAATGTGGAAAAGACATTAAAGCAACAGTCAAGATGAGTAGCTACATTAGTCATTCTGTCAGAGACCTGGAAAGAACCTCACTGAAGTTAAGCAGGAAAACAATTTGTTGAAACACCTGCTGAAGCAGTGAGTCGCAACTCATTCAAATCTCTCTAAAGTACATGATCAAGCAACTGCTGAAGCCCTGAAAGCCACAATTGATTCTCCAAACAGGAGATACTAAAAAAAGCTTTGAACTCATCTCCAGTCTCTGGTATGTGATAAAAACCTGACTGTCCACATATTTATTCCTTTAAAGCAGTCAGGTGGGAAAACACAGGATGAGTGACTTTCCCCTAGCGCAGCAACAGAACTACCTGTACAAGCTGACAGTACTCTCCTGTCACTGTGTGTAATTGGCATCTAATTCCACTGAGCCGAGCCATTTCGGACATGCACTGACCCAACCAAAGGAATTATTTTGTAATGTTTTTACCTGAACCTCAACCAATTGTTCCCCAGGCCCAAAAGAGCTAAGCAATCAATCGTCTTACAGGTCTTTTTGCCAAATATAACATTGTTAAGCATTGAATTCTACAGTACAACCTAAAAAAAAAACCTTACCAAATAACTGAGGCATCTGAGGCACCCAGACAGGTGCCATAAAATCCAGAGCACCTAAGTTGTAAATTGACTAATATAAAACCTGCTAAATTTATCCAACCAGGATATACCTTACAATATGGGGAAAATCTGTATAGGGCTTTATCCTAATCAATGTCTTGGCCTAAGGGTACAGTTTGATCAGCTAACAAAGAGACAAAACTTGTAAAACCTCTTTTTTTTTTTTTTTTTTTTTTTTTTTTTTTTTTTTTCCCTAAGAGGCAGGTGGGGAAAGGGAGCAAACTGTTGTTCTGTGATGCTCATTCAAATCAGATGTCTACGCCAAGCTCTTGAGAGTTGATGAAAGGGATTCTGACAAATCTGGAGATCAGGACAATTATCACTGAAGGAAATAAAAAGTTATATTAGTTGTAAATAAGGTTTTTGGTTTATTCTAAATATTAAGTAACTTTTTGTGCGTTGTGCTGTCTGCCAGGGAGGCAGAGGAACAAGCGAAATGTACCATGCTTTAAGCATAGTTTATTGTATTGGTTAGGAAATTGATGGCAGTATCTCCAGGATTTGACCCTGGATATACCTGAAATACTGATATACTTTATATATATTTGATCCTAGATATACTTGGATATATTTGATTTTATCCTGGAAACAGTTAAAGGCCGTTCTGCCTTTCCTTTAGTCTTCTGTCCCCATTCATATACCTTCTCATATAAAAGCAGAGATTGTGCTGAAAAGTTGAACGTTTCCTGCAAGATATGGCTTGTGATGCAGATTGAGCTCTGGGTGGGAGATCGAGGCGAGTTCTGAACTGCCCGATCTTTGCGATAACAAAGGGCATAAAGATGGGTGATGCCAGCCAGGCGAAGGGAAAGAGACAGCAGGAGGCGGGAACTGCCGATCTTTTTGGATAATAAAGGAGACGAGGACGGGCGCCAGTGAGGTGGATGGACAGAGAGACGGGGACAGGGGCAGAGGACTGAGGAGGGAGACTGACACTTGTGGGAAGGGACACTGTGACGGGATAAAAGCCCAGGGACTGCTTAACTGGATTCTCCTCGGAGGCACCAGCTCGAGCTGTTTAGGTGTCGCCGTGCCGGGAATAAATCCCTTTATGGGAAGAGACATCTGAGACTCAGATATGGGAAACCTGCGGTCGAACCGCTGAGGAATCCTGGTCTGACGGTGTGCGTGCAGTGTGTGGGGAGCCAGGCGGGGGACCCAAGAAGAGGCTTCTGTCCCAGCAGCGACTGTCTCTGGCGCTGGGAGCGTCACTGCCGAGGGTCTCGTGAACGGTCGGAGTGGGAAGGTTCTCTAACAACTGCGCAGGCACGGCAGGGCCCGCGGCTGTCCCCGCAGCGCTCTGCGAGAGCGGCTCGGCAGCGGCGCGGGGGCACCGGGGACCCTGAGGGGAGCGCGGGGCGGGCGGGCCGTGAGGGAGGCAGGGCCGCGCGCGCACCGCCAGGCGGGTAATTACACCAAGGAGCTGAGGCGGGAGCGGCGGTACCGCCGGGGCCGCGGCTCGTGGAGTCTGGGGAGCTGCGGCGGCTCAGGCGCCGAGCGCCGTGGAGCGGGACAGGCGAGGACCGGGCTCCGGGAGGGCTCCCCGGGAAACGCCGCCGCGCGCGGGCCGCGTCAGCGCCCGAGCCCGTCCCGCGGCCTCTCGGTGCTGCGGGCGAGGAGACGGCGAGGCCGGGGCCGTGCGGTCACGGCAGCGGAGAGGGGCCGGGGCACAGGGCTCGTGTGGTACCGTTACCGTGAGCTGCGACCGGGAACCTGGATATCGCCACCGCTTTCGCCAGCCTTGTCCCGCTGCGGGAGATAAGGGAACTGCAGCCGGGGTTAGAAATTGAGGACTGCATTAGACGCGTATGGAGCCCGCACTAGTGCACTTATTCCTGTAAGTTCTTACAGTGCGTCTCTTTTTTAGGAAAAATGATTTCTGAAAGCAACTCCTTCATCAAGGGTGTGGTGCTTGGAGGAGCCTTCTGCATGTTGGTTACGCTCCTCGGACACATTAAGGTGGGCCACGGGACCAAAGCCCATCACCATGAGCATCATCACATCCAGGCTCCCAACAAGGAAGATGTCTTAAACCTTTCAGAAGGTGAACGTGTGGAGCTTAGTAAAAACATCCATGTTTACTGTATCATCCTTGTCAAACCAAAAGATCTAGGGCACTGGGCTGCAGCAAGGGAGACCTGGAGCAAGCACTGTGACAAGGCAGAATTCTACAGCTCGGAAAAGGTCAAAGTGTTCGATTCTGTAGCCGTCAACACAAACGATATGTGGGCGATGATGCGGAAAGCTTACAAGATAACGTACGAACGCTATAAGGATGAATTCAGCTGGTTCTTCCTTGCATATCCAACAACATTTGCTATAATTGAAAATCTCAAGTATTTCTTACTGAAAAAAGACCCCTCTCAGCCTTTTTACATAGGCCACACTGTGAAATCTGGTGACCTTGAGTATGTAGATGGCGAGGGAGGAATCGTCTTAAGCATTGAGTCACTAAGACGACTCTCCCATGTTCTTGAAGACCCTGACAAGTGTCCAGAGCAGGGAGGTATGATTTGGAAACTGGCAGAGGACAAACAGCTGGCGATCTGCCTGAAGTACACCGGCGTGTTTGCCGAAAACGCTGAAGATTCCGAAGGGAAGGACGTCTTTAACACCAAATCCGTGGGGGCCCTCATTAAGGAGGCCATGTCCACCCACCCGCAGCAGGTGGTGGACGGCTGCTGCTCCGACATGGCCATCACCTTCAGCGGGCTGGCCCCCAACCACATGCACGTGATGATGTACGGCGTGTACCGGCTCCGGCCCTACGGCCACTCGTACAGCGACGCCCTGGTCTTCCTGCCCCCCCCGGGCTCGGACAACGACTGATGTGTCCTCAGGGAAGGCCTGGAAACGTGGAGTCGGCTCTTCTCACAACACACAGTTGTACTGACATGTTCTGGTACTGGTGTACAGGTTCTTTTGCACACTGAGGGTTGGTAAAGCTCTTAATTTTAAAAGTGGAAGGAGAATTTTTTTTCTAAATCTTTTATAGGGAAATGCTTCTGGCTTTTGACAGGGCTGGAATGAAATGATAAAAAGAAGATGTTAATGTTTATTATAAAAGGAAATTAAGTTTATAGGGGGGGTTTGTACATGTAAATATTTATTAATGAAAACTGAAATGAACTTTAGTCTACTCTTAAAAATATATTTTTGCAAGACTTTGATTATTTCCGTTCTTCCAGGCATTTCTAGAATGTCTTTATATCTTTCTAAGTTGTACCAATAAAACTGACTACAGATTCAGTCTCAAAGACTGTAACTTTAAGCTGTTTCTTTCACACTGAACTACACAATAGCTTGACCTTATATAGCACCTTCCATCTCATGTACAGCCTTCTAGCAGCAGGAAGCAAGGTGACAAGAAATCTTGCAGCAGAGTAATATCAAGTGCCCTTTGGACTACTGTTTCTAAGCAGACAAAAGAAAAAGGTAAACTGTATTTGAGTAGGTATTAACATGGTCAGGAAGTCTGTTAGCACAAGATTAGTTACTCATTTAAAATTTCACTCCCATCTATAAGCATGTTAGAATAAAGGTTCAGCATTATTTTTACTCCTGTTAGTGGATGCTAATAGTGTTTACAAGGAAGAAGTTGGTTAATTGTCAGTACAATTTTTTGTTTGGTTTGGGGTTTTTTTGATTTTTATCTTTTTTTAACAATAGAGTGCACTCAGTTTTACACAAGTTTTATACAAGTTCCTGGGTCACACTCCTATCCACCCACAGCCTGTGCAAACAGCACTTCAGTACTTACTGCATTTAGAATTCAGTGACCTGACATGGGTGTTTCAAGACTTGAGGAAGGTACTACATCCATCTGTAACATCTGTGACTGTCACAGGCTTTGCTGGTATTACAATATTCATAAAACAGGAGCAGACTCTGTTCTCTCACCTTTAACCAACCAGTTGTAACACCCTACCCTGAGCTGCAAGTGGGCAGGTGGGTAAGTGAAACAGCTGCTTCAGAGCTGATGAGACTATGCACATCTTGGATTTTTGGTTTTAATCATCAGGTTTTTGACAAGGTAAGACAACTGCTCAGACCCCCATAGAGGCTCCCACAGCTCAGCTGCTTTTTAAAGGTGAGACAAGATGCACCTGCTCATCTCCCCATCAGTCAGAGCTCAGCTGACAGCAACACCATTGCTGCCAAAACCCAGGTAAAACTTGCACCTTTTATGTTTTGCTAAACTGGTATACAAATTATTATTATTAAATTTTTTTTGACTTGTGTCTCTTTACAAAATAATACAGCTGCAAAAAGTTCACCTGTTTTTGTCTAAGCAAGCAAAACTTTCAGTGTTTCTGACCATTAAAAAACAGTTCTGACCCCCTTGCAGCAACAGCAGTCATAGAATGAGAGTGAACAATTCCAACAAGAAAAAAAATCTCATTTGTCACAGATTTGAGGTGCTGTAGGACAACAGGAAGAGATAAGATGGAAGGGTTAAAAGCAAACCGCAAAAAGCAAGATTAGCTCATTTTACACCAAAAAAACCAAAAAGCACCAACAGTGAAGCATAAACTGATTTCCTATAGTACTAACCAGAAATCAGTACATTTCATCAGTACAATGACATCTTCAAGATGCACAGAAATGTTCACCAGCATTCTGAAGGTCTGAGGTGTGATCAGAACTCTTTCTGCAACACTGCTTAAATTTTGTCTTCCTACATTGATAGTTTCAGATTTACCCTGTCTTTTTCAGAAGTACAGTCTTGTAAATAATTTTACAGAATTTTAAAAGCAGCATTCCTTCTGCCATGTCTTAACTTGGCTTTAGAATCAGATGGAGAACACCTTGGTTGCTATCATCTCTAAAGGTCCAGGGTGGGGAAACCAAGCCTGCAGAACAGCACCACAAGGCACTGGCACACAAAGTTACATTCTGCTGTTGTAAAATGCATGTGTTAGAATAAAGACTTAAAATATTAATAAATGCTTCCAGAGACATTTATGAGTGGTAAACCTTAAAAGTTTCCTTAATTTATTACAGTATTCCATTTTTTCCATAGGCATAGCTTTGGGTATGCTGGGTTATCCAGACAGACACACAGTGCTTCTGAACCCATTCTGTAGCTGTACAGAGACATGTGGCAGTGTGCACAAGCTGAGAGCTCTTCAAGTTCCACCCGAAAAAGTTGCTCCTGGCTACACTGAAAAACATTTTTGCTGTCATGCCTTTATTTAACAGTGATTTTGTTTCTGCTCCTTAAATTAGGCGGCACACGGGGTAGAGAGCATCAGGCACCAGGGTGGCACACACTTCACAGGGAGTGTGCCCACCATTACTACAAACTCCTCTAGAAGTAGAGCAGTATCAAAGTGTTGGCAGGTAGAAAT
The DNA here is from genome assembly GCF_017590135.1 of Pyrgilauda ruficollis. NCBI lineage: Eukaryota > Metazoa > Chordata > Aves > Passeriformes > Passeridae > Pyrgilauda > Pyrgilauda ruficollis. The sequence continues at coordinate 7,794,413 of NW_024528821.1, read as the reverse complement.
CTGAACATAAATACAGTCTTCAGATATGAGCCACCATAAAAGAATTTCTAATCCCATATAAGTCTGAGTTCATAAATCCTATACAGATAAATGCATATTAAAAAGAGAAAATCCTTAAGTAAAATGAAGTTAATGCTCTTAATAAGTTAAAAAATAATGTCAAAAAACCTGATTTCTCCACATTCAAGAAACTAGGTAGACTAACAAGATGTTAAGAAAAAATCTGAAATGCTTCAGGTTTTGTAAACCATGTTTATATTTCACACACACTTTATATTACTCTTTTAGAAGAGCACAAAAATGTAAACATGTCTTGGCTTTTTCTTCCTTTCCATTTGAAATAGTCTACTCACAGTCCATGCAGAATCTTTCATCAAATATCTTAAGTCACTGAAGACTCAGGTTTAAGACAAAACAAAATAACTGTAATAAAAAGAAATCTAGAAAACTATTGTAGCCTAACAGTACTTTTGCATTCAACTGATTTATTTAGCATAGCCACAGAACAAAATAATTTGTACATTCAGTCACATTAAAAACAAGGAATTACAAAGCAGTCCACATTTAATCTAAGTGCATTCCTTTGGAGTAACAGTTCCTGTTGTTTCACTTGTATGTCTTCATATGCCAAAGGCCATCATTTAAATAGTGGATATTTTCAATACCAATCCCTTTGTTGACCTTCTCACTATAGGAGGAAAAACATACAGAAGTATTAGCTAGGTTAAATATGAGAGCACTACAAAATATATTATTTCAAGTAGAAACTGCAACACTTGTCAACTGGAAGGGGAAAGCTACCAACCACAAAGTCATCTTCCACAGCAGGTAGACAAGAAACAATATTTGTTATTAATGTGCCCACATTGCTGACTGATAAGAGGACAACATTTGCCTTCTACATTTTTTCAACACCTTTCTGCAGTATTTTTACTACTTCTTTGTGGGACACAGTTCTTCAGACAACACTTCTGCTACTTTTCTTCATTTTACCATTTCTCTATCAAAGTAGCACAGCAGTTGTGAGCCTTCCCCTCCCAGCACAGGATGTGGTACAAGATGACTGGAATTTGGAATCTTAACAAGTTTCAAGTGTGCCAATGACACAATCAAATGCAGGTGAGCTGCCTCACTTCTAGTTGCAGGTCATCAACCCACTTAAAAAGAATTAAAAATGCTAAATTTATGTGACAAGGACTTTCAGCTTGTTAGATACATGCTATCCTCCATAGTATTGACTATATTTTGAATCATGTCATCTTTTAAAAATTACTGGTTTATGTCTCTGTTTAGTTTTCCAGTTAAAAAAAAAAATGAACTAGTTTTGCCACAATAAACAAAACAAATCTCTTTCCGGGAGTGAGAACAAGTTTCATTCCCCTGGAGAATATGATTTACTCTATTTACACCAAGTGTTCTATTACTCACACAACCTGTCCAAAAGTAATCAGGAAGGGAAATGATGCTAACACAATATTAACACATTATATGTAGTAATTACACCAAGAGATTGAAATCCCACTGCCTAAACCAGAAAATTGTGGAACAATGTCACACAAAAAAAACAGCTAACAGGCTGTAGAGAGGAGTATAATTCCATTTTCCTCTCCAGTTCATGTTGCTTCTCACAGGAACAGGATATTCAGCTGCAAGGCTGGTGGATTTGAAGCCGGTATACAAAGGACCTTGGTTTGCAATGATCACGGTGTGTGACTGCTCTCTTAGGACTGGGACACATGTAGCTTTTCTTTCCACTTGCTCTTAGGAGTCTTTTGAAGCACCACAAAGAATCCTGAAGAATAGAATTCCTCAACAGCTACAGCAGGTCCAAATCCAGGTTTTTGCATTCCCACTCTGTCCCTGTCCTCTAAGACATTCCCCCCTCTCTGCCTCACGCTACTATTACGACTTAGGACAGGCTTGTTGAGAATTAACCACACAAAAAGGAGTGACTTGTTTTCACCAAAAAGCTTCCTCACTGCCCCAAGTGACAGACAGGTCTGGAAACCAACACAGCCCAAACCTGCTGGGTGCACCTCACATCCTGCAAGTTGTTAACAGAACTTAAAATGACAAAGTGATTTAGATACTTATAATTTAGCATTATCTGAAAGCCAAGAACAACTAACATCCATTTCATTTTCTGTCTCTCTTTTTCTTCTCAAATAGTTTTCTGTTTATCCCAAGCAGAACTCTAAATTTCACAAGAGGCTCAGCAAAGTTAGTCAGCACATCAAGCAGGAATGTGGTACACCCTGAAGAAAAAGAGCAAGCCACAGAGAAAAAAAAAAAAGCCTGGATAGACAACCAAGATCCAGCAGAACTTGAGTCTCTGCTGTCCCTGCAGACAAAAATCTCTTCAGTGTTTTCAATCCTCTCAAATCCAAATTACATCTCTTGCCTAGCCCAGGTAGTACTCTGTACTTGAACAGCACGTGCTGCAACAGCAAAGTGGTAACTTCGACAGCGGTGCTTCTACTCCAAACTAACACAAGAATAGTAACATGGGACAGGTTATATTTCAGCTTTTAAAACACTTACATGTCCTCAGCTGACATCTTCATTACTCCCACACATAATGCATGTTGTTTTCCCTCTGCCATAATTGCCTACAAATTACTGCTAAGGAAAACAGAGTTCTTTTTAAACTATTTCAGAAAAGTAAAAGCAATATGAAGAAATTACTTCCAAAAACACTTCCAAAAGCCAGTGTTGAACTTTCAAACTTTTAGTAATTCTAGAGTTCTAGTTCTTAAAGATAAGCAAAACAATGCACTGAATTTAACAATTGAATCAGCGTGTAGAACAAAGCATGTATTTATGAACTTGGAACAGCAATTACAGAAAAATCTCCCAGTGCTAAATTTCTTCTTTTGTGCCTAACACAGAGATGACAGTCTCTGCCTTTCTGGAACAAAACAGCCCATGTTTGTGGGGCCATTTTAGATTCCAAGGCACAGAAGAACTGAGACACCAATTTAAAAACCACAAGTACTGAAATCACATGTGTCCTTTTCAGAGCTTAGCAGCATGTGATGTTAACTGCTGATCTTTTCCTATAGCATCCAACTAACAACAAAAGCAGCACAGTTTGGTGTTATAAATGCTGTATTTGTTCAGGGTTCTTTTCTCAGTAATATAAGGAGTGAATTAGCACACTTTCTTCATTTTACATACACTAACTTCATCAAACACATAGAGCAAGTCCTGACTGCAGTAAAGCTGATCCTAACCATCTTTCCTAATTCCCCAGGAACAGGAGACAATTATTCTGAAGGGAATACAAGACTGATTAAAGAGGCAGGGCACAAATTACACTGCACCTCATCTACTTTTACTATTCTGCATAAAATCACCAAGGAGTTCCACTTACCAATGAGATTAATGGAACAGCAGCCCACCCAACAGTACAGCAGGAATAGTTACGTGGTTTGGAACATACAGTAAGTGAAAAAAATATTAACAACTTTAACCTTGCCAAGCAATATCTAAACCTCTGCAGCTCCTTTCTGATTACTAGTTATTCCATGAAATCCAATTAAAACCCAAAGTAATACAGATAATAATCAATGGAGAACACCAGAAGAGAAATGTAACTCATCTCACAGTAAGCAATAATTCATAGTTAAGAAGGATACCACAACAGTGTCAACAGCAGCAGGGTAAAGCTTTGCTCCAGGAGATGTCAGGCCAGGGCACATTATATTAGCTCCACTCAGGACGAATTTAATGGCGCCTTTATCAACCTGCTGATGTGGGAGAATAAATGGGTCTGGGAGGGGAAAGACACAGCATTGCAATTAATACAGCACCATGGCAACATGAACAGCTCATTATAAAGTCAGTTTGTACGGGGCAATTAGATATAGAGTGTCCTGCAAGGGTAGGAAGTATGAGAAACAATTACCAGAGCTCCTGCTGGGTGGTACCATCCCAAAAGGAAAAAAATACTGACCCAAAAGGACACAGGTACTGTCCTCCCAGACCACATCTTTTATCTGAGAACCAAAGGTAATCCAGCACTTCAGGCTATGGCTCCTGCACACTCAGACCCATAGACTGAGCCACAATTTTCCCCTAGGGAAAACAACCACACACATGCCCATCCTAAGAGATCTTAAAACCAAGGGATCTCAAATCCTGCAAACTCCATGTACTCTTACAAATTACTCCAACATGAAAGAAAAACAGTTAACATTAACAGAAAAAAAAGGCAAACACTGACAAAATTCATAGAGGCTGTCAGCTCTCCAAGCCATTCTTCAAGTGCAGGCACACTCTTGAAGCATTTCCAACACTGAGATCTGACTGAATAACATTCCTTGGGATTCAAAACACTGGGATTTGTTCTGCTCTCTCAAATCAAGCAGAATAATCAAGCAGAACAGCAAGAGAAAAATTGCAAGAGTAAATTGTGAAGAGCAAAAAGCATGCAGCCTAAGTTCCTACAGGAGACAGATATATATCATTAAACCCAGGAATAGTTTTCTAGTAAGAAATACTTACAAGTATTTGTATAACAAGACTTGAAAGAAAAAAGATAGGGACCAACAACAGCAAATTTATATCTCTGTCCTAAGGGAGCCTCTCAAGATTTTTTTTGCAGAGCTTTACACAATTTAATTCTTATTTATCAAAGTTCAGATTGCTTAACATATAGCATGGAAGCAATTAACATAGACATCTGAAATAGAAAATTAATAAATTCCAGTTAAGAAAGTATACTGTATCTTTAACATCTATTCTGGAATATGCATATGCATGGAATATATGGAATGGAAGCTGTTTTTAATTTGGTTCTACAGATGTCCTGTGGAATCACACTGTCACCCTTCTCTTCCCAGCACGACCACCCTCAGGAAACTTACATTTGTGAAGCAACCTTAGTGTCGGGTAAAAAATCCCTTCTCTTTGCCTGAAGAACAGCAACTCCCCATTCACAGTGAGGATTTCTATATGTTCATGACTGCAAGATTAAAAAAAAATGCAAGAGCTACTTAACCCTTCTATACTTTAAATACAGTATTTTACTTAAAGGAGTCCGGTCTATCTTAGCACCTGAGAATAAAAACAGTCAATTAGTAACAAAATTTAAAACTAAAAATATTATCTTTTTGTATGACTTGTTCCTGAGCAGTGGTCTCCTGTTCTCTTCCCCCTTTGAGGAAAAAGAAACTTACTTACAAAATACACAAACTGAATTTCCTTGGTGTTGCTTTTTAAATGCAATACAAAGAGTGAATAACAAGGACTCAGAAAAAATGTACTAGCCTTTATTTTTAAAAAAGGGAAAATAATCAAGATAATACATGGAAGCCCAAAACTAGTATAAAATGTAACTGTCAGGAATCCAAACAATTTTGAGCTTCCATGTGCATAAAGCTGAATGCTTCCCTTCATCTACAGGCTGATCCTTGGAGAGACCCTGAGTACACTGCACATTGGCTACTAGGAAGCATTTTTAAGTTCCTCAAGCATCCTACTAGCATGTGCCGTTAAAGCACAATGAGCACATGCCACCTTTCTAGTTTGGCCATAACACGGACTACTAGCTATTAAGAGATGATGGATGCCTACCAAAAGTGCTAGGTTTATTTACTGTACAAAGAAAATATACAAAGGAAGCATCCTAACACCTTGAAAGCAAAGTTTAAGAAAATAGATACTTACCATCTTACTATTTTGACTGGATCTTTCTTTGGCATGATTTGGTTTAGCCATGGTTCAATAACAGGAAATTGGTCTATCAGTTGATTCTTGATACCTTTAATAACTGAAGTCTTCAGCTGGATACAGTTTGATACATTCTCCTTTTCATCAAATCTGTCAAGCGAAAATATTTTAGAAATGCACAATTTGCTGCACAAAAGATGCATTTTTCAGCACTTGTCTTCAGAAATGTTTATAAATTCACTATTAAAGTCTAAGAGCAGACTGACTGTCCAACTTTCAAATGCAGGATTTCATGAAGCTTAAATCTGTCCCCTGGGAACATTCAGGCTGGAGGAAGAAAGGGGGTCCCCCCTTAGTAGCCTGTCTTCACCCCTAAACTTTTTGTACGGCCACAGCACGTGTTTATTCTCACAGAAAAACCCTGGCCCACAGCGCTGTTTTATTCAGCTCCAACAGTACTGTGCCGGTAACACAAACACCCACAGCCCTGTTCCCATGCGAATCCCTCACGTCCACCACAGAAACACGAACGGCGCTCTCTACCACGCGAAGTTGGGATAAGTTCATGACTCAGCGAGTGCCCAGGGCAGAGCCGAGGGCTGCGGGCGGCGCTGCCCGAGGAGGCCGCGGGGCCGCTCCCGCCAGCGCAGCGCCGAGCCCGGGGCTGAGGGGCGCCGGGCCCGCCCGGTCCGGTCCCTTCCCTTCCCCCGCGCCTCCCACGCCCCCAGCCCGGCCGCACTTACTTCTTGAACATCCTGCGGGCGGGGGGCTCCGGGCGGGCAGGCCGGGGCCGGCGGCGGGCGGGCAGCCACAGCCTCGGCGCTGCTCACACGCGGCTCCGGCCGGGCCGTCCCTCCCTCCGCGGCCGCCGGAAGCGCCGCTCCATCCCCGCGGAACGGGCGGGGCCAGCCGGCAGCGCGGCCGTGCCCGCGCCGAGGCCGTGCCCGCGCCGAGGCCGTGCCCGCGCCGAGGCCGTGCCCGCGCCGAGGCCGTGCCCGCGCCGAGGCCGTGCCCGCGCCGCTCGCTTCGGCATCGCCCCCGGCGCGACAGCGGCGTTACTGGGCTCTCACAGCGCCAGGGGGCCTGGTCCTTACAGGGGCGCTGTTTTCCCAGGTAATAGACCGCTTTAAGGTAAAATAAGAAGAGCAAAGTGCTAATAGCTACTGACATCATTTAAGCACAAAATACGTTTAACTGGAAAAAACACAGCCGTCTTCAAACTAGCAGAGCAGAAGCTATCATCATGTCAGTTTCAGAAAAGGACACAAGACACAGAAGATACAAGATATCAGCAGCATTCTGGGGGAAAATAATTGAGTTCTTGTCGAACAGCAGATACTGGAGCCGCGCAGGGAATCAGCCCAGGTGACAGTGCCACATCGTCAGCGTGCAGAGGGAGCAGAAGCCTGGCTTGCAAAGATCTCGGCTGCCAGGCAGACAGATGGATTCTGGTGGAGAGAGCCATCCATAGTGTTTATTAGAATCAAATTAGGTTTGCCATCACGATGCAGCAATTGTGAATAGAAAACCATAGGCAGACAGAATTCACCACACTGCTTTTTCACTCTTTGAGGAGCAGACCTGTGTCTGTTCTTTAGGCTGGTGGCTGCTATATAAACAGACACACAGGTGATCACCCAGTTTCTTTTTAGAGTCATGAAAATGCTACCACTGGCATAAAGGGGAGGGAAGAGAGGACATAAAACACCAGGTTACCATTATGCTAACAATCAAGTTCTTCTTTCCATACAAAACAATTTAATCACCTTTGAAACTATAACATGTAATTGAAATCTAATACTTAAAAGTTACATCAGCCAAAGTAAAATCAAGCTTTATACATGGTAACATTCAAATAGTGCAGTACAGCTTTGGGAACAAACACACTAATAACTTTTTTAAAGGATGGGAATTAACTATAGCATTTCACTCATGAATGACACCTTCATCTACTTTGTAGCATCACTAAAAATACTGAGTGATAATCGAGAATTCAATTTTAACTGAAACATAGTGACACTGCTCATCCCCAGGATTAGAAAATTAGAATGGGAGTTAATCACACCAGAAAACTATTCCATATGTTCTGGTGATCCTCAGAAAAACTTTCATCAAATAATACTTTGCCATACAAACAACCACATTTTTTAAAACTGTAATGAAAAAAAAAATCATATTCTACCTCAAATGATAGAGACACAAGGTAAACTTCTATCCTTCTTGAGAAGGACGGCGCCCCTCACTGAACTCACCTGAGCCACTTTTTTCATGCCTGCCTAAAACAGCAAGATTAGGCCCAAATTTTCAAAAATTGCCTTTATCAAGAGGAAGGTCTTACCTCTGCACTTCTACTACTGTTCAGCCTCAACACCAAAAAGCTGGAGACATCTGCTCTGGTTGCAGGGTCACTTTTAAGTACCAAAATTTTAAAAGCATACTACCCGGGCAAGACTGACAAAGCAAGGGGAACATCCAGCAACTGCCCTGACAGAAACCACCCCTCAGGATCCCATGCTAAATAGAAAGGACTTAGGATTTCACCCCCATAAGTTTTGGTAGAAAAGGGGGAAAATCCATCACACCTGGCTTCTTCCTGGATCCCCAGAACTTTACCTTGCCTCCACCTGCTCTCTCATATCCAAAAGCTGAATATTCTGAAGGGACAAAGTCATTGATTGTCCCACCCCTGAATGATTGCACAGACAGCAACTTCAGGAAAAGGGACTCTTACTCCTGTCTTTTTTATAAATCAAATCCTTTCAATGAACAAAGAATGTGTAGAAATTTGGCATCTCTTACGTCTCTAGACCTCTTATCTAATTTGGCTTAAGTGAACATGACAGTTACTGGGGAACAGAGGAAAACTTTATGGCATACTCACCCAAGTTTTATTTACTTAGCAAACCTGTTTATTTCTGTTACATCAGACTTGGAACGTAATTTAGTAGCCTTGGAACCATACAACCTGTTCTAAAGCCAGTCAAAACCAGACTGAAGCTTTGTTTTGCTGGGGTTTTTTCAACTGGAAAATGTACCTTTCTACACATCACAAGCATGACGTTCCAGGCCTCAGGAGTTGTCTGATAGTGACTCAGTCATAAAACATACTCCCGAAGAGCCTCAGTAACATTACATTCCTATCTCTATGTACCAGTTTCTGTCAAGACAAGTTAGCCCATCTTTTCCTAACCAATATGAAAGTGCCACGAGACTTCCCCTGAGGAGCTCTGCTGTCTGGTGTACGAGATGTATACTCTCAGCTGAAGTCCATGGAGAATCTCCTGGAACAAAACCTCATCACTTGGTTTGTTACTTTTTCCACAGCCATGTGTCAACAGTGTTTGAATCCTAACAGTGTTCCTCGGGAGTTTACAGTCCCTTTGGTAACACATCCACCAATATAAAAAAAGAGACTCTAAAGGCCTACGACTTCTGTTCTTGTTTCCAAAAGTTACAAAACAAATAAACAAAACAAAAGCAAACCACAGGCTATAGCCCAGTGCAAGTCCGTATGTATTAAAATCGTATCAAAAAGCTGGCGCTAAATTATTGTTTACAAATAAGTGCAAGAAAAACCATTTCCAAACCAACAGGCCTCGGCCTAGGCCGCAGGCTGCGGGGAAAGGAGCTCCCGCGAACGCCGCCGTGCACCGCACGGAGCGCGGCGGGACGGGCAGGGTGAGGCGGGACACGACCCCGGTGTGGAACTCCCCAGGCCCGCAGTCCCGCCCAGCGGGCGGCCCCACGCCGGCGCGGGGGGCACCGAGCCGCGATCAGTTCCGGCGGGGCCGAGGGCGGGTCCTGGGGACGATCCCGGGGCGGTCCCACCGCTTCCCGGCCGCGCTTCCGTGCGCCGCGCCCCGTCATGCACGGCGGGCGGATGCGCCGCCATTTTTGCGCTCCCTCTGCCGTGCAGTGACAATAACAACCCGGCCGGGCCGTCCCCCCTCAGGGAGCGCGGGCACAGGCGGAGAGGGGGGAGCGGGGCCCGAGCGGAGCGGCCGCGGGGCGGAGCGGGAGGCGTGTGGGGCGAGGGGCTGGAGCCGAGGCGAGAGAGAGCCGCGCTCAGCCCTCCCCGCTGCTGCTCGGCGGAGACGAGGCGGCCGGAGCAGGAGGGGAGCGCAAGGAGAAGCCGGCGGAGCGGGCAGCCGTGGGGAATTCTGCGGCTGGAGAGGAGAATTGAGAGGAATTGGTGAGCGGCGAGAGGCAGGAACGGAAACGCTCCGCTGGGAAAGGAGTAAAAGCAGAAAGGCAGCGACAAACTACGAGAAGAGCCAAAGTAATAAAGAAAAGGGGAAGAGGAGATAAAGTGATTCCTCCGATAAAGAAGAACGCGAGGAGAAGGAATACGGAAAGACTCTGCTGATGAGAAGGAGGAGTTGAAAGACACCCCCCCAGAGACAGCAAACTCTAAAACTCTCCCCCTCTCTTTGTCACACCACAAGGATTTGATGCCCCTCAGCCTGTTCACTTCTGTGTGTTCATGTTTCCCACAGGTTTCTCTTCCCCCAACCCCCTAGCTGCAGCCCAGGAGGTCAGACCTGCCACTGATGGTAACACTAGCAGCAGCTCCTCCTGCAAGAAGAGAAAGTTAAATAACAGCAGCAACAGTAATTCCGAAAAAGAAGAATTTGATTCCATTTCCTCCTGCACCTCTTCTCCTTCCAAAAACACCTCCTCATCATCTTCCTCTGTCATCACCGCTTCTTCGTGCTCCTCCTCAGGGGTTGCTTCCTCCAACCATCACCTCCAGAAGAAGCTGCGCTTTGAGGACTCCGTGGATTTTATTGGACTCGATGTGAAGATGGCTGAAGAGTCTTCTTCCTCCTCCTCTCCTGCTGCCTCTTCTCAGCAGCAGCACCAGCAACAGCTTAAAAATAAAAGCCTTTTAATTTCGTCAGTGGCTGTGGGGCACCATGCAAATGGCCTGACCAAAGCTGCCTCCTCTACTGTTTCCAGTTTCGCCAACAGTAAACCTGGCTCTGCCAAGAAATTAGTGATCAAGAACTTTAAAGGTAACAGGCCGTAATTTGTCACAACCTGTGGGGAGCTGACAGTCAACTTTGTGTTTTGTTTTCAGCCTGCAAACCGGTTCCTTTCAAATAGCCCCAGGTTTTATGGGAATTGCTTTTCTGTGGTGAACATTTCTATACTTATGTAAAGGGGAATCATGATTTCTGATGTGTGCTTGCCTGGTCATGTACACATCCTGGGCTACACTTTGCTGCTTGGAATTGTTTTTCAGACTCCCTTCACTCTGTCTCTTGAGAAGGCCTTAATTTGTATGTTAGTTGTAAGGTTTTACTACCTAAGTGTGTAAATTGCCTTTGTTTAAACTTCTAACGTTTGATACTTCTTTTCTAGTAATCCTGATTCAGAGTTTAGTGTATATTTTAGCCCAGTTTATGACAAGTCTTTGCATAGAACGTGGGGTTTTTTTTTAATTGGCCTTGAATCTGCATGTCTTGTCTCTATCCCTGTTGTCTGTTTATAGGATAATCTGCCTGTGCTTAGTTTTAAATGTTGAAACTAAGGTGATTATCGGGCTATTATGGTGGATTTCCTTTCTGGTTTCCCCACTTGCCTTTGAAGTAGGTAGTTCAGATTTTTGCAATTTTTTCCTTGTAATGTCCTCACTATAATTTTCAATTGTAGTATCTTTTCTCTGTCTTAGCTTACTCTTACTTTACAAGTTTACATTATTTTATAAATTCTCTCCAAACATGTGTTTGAGATTTTTGAGTAATGTTACTAGAGACCAAGGTAGAGAAATTAAACTTTTCTGATGTGATGCTGCTTCATTTTCTAGTGAACAAAAATACAAATAGGTAGGCAGAAAGCTTAGCTAAAATGCTGCCATTTTTTCCCTGTAAAGATGAGGCTATCATGGGCTTTTTTTATTTCCTGCTTCTTTCTGTCTTCCACAATAGTCCACTACCTTGCTTTCCTGGGTTGTTTCTTTCCCCTCATATGTTTTGGTTTGTGGAGGGGTAAAAGATATTACCAAAATTAATTTTAAATTTCTAAATACACAATTGACACAAATGTTCTGTAGACATATTGCATTAGGTAAGGATTAGGACCCACTGTAATGTTTGCAAGAATTCATGATCACACTGTAACTCTTTGCTTTAAGGTTCCAGTTCTCAAAATTGTTCTCTGCCCATCAAAGCATCATCATTTAATTTGACTGATTATTTTAAAATTCAAACTTGTGATGCTGCTCTTCAGTTGCTTGTGCACTTTTATCTTTAAGGGAAGTTAACTTCTCACCTTTAAAATACCTGCTAAATGTCGTGGATTGCATGGTGCTGTGATCATTACTGCTTATGAATTGGTATTGGAACCTTGCTTAAAAAGTATGTCTTGGTATTCTGACAGCCTTGCTTTTTATTTACTCTCAGATGCTAAACTGAATAACAATCTTAAGATTTTTGTCTTTATCTTAGTGTGATAGCAATAACATTCTTCACAAGTTCAATAACTTTCTAAAATCCATAACCTTGGTGTTGGCTGCTGAGCAGCAGTCAGGAGTTGCTGGTGAAAATAGGCAAGTCAGTTGTCTCTAGATCCACATCAGGCAGCTAGTGTTGGGATATTGCCAATATTGTAGGGAAATGCTTGGAAGAACAAAATAATTACTGCTCTGTTAGTTGTTTCTAAGGAAATAATAAAGCTTTAAAATTTGTTTTTTACATTTAGGTGTGTAAAAGTCAATTCTAATAGAGTATAAACTCTGGGCCAGTTTCACCTGTTGGTAGCATGAATGTGCATGTGTCATCTTCCTCCTCAGATTTTCTTGTTCTGTTTTCTCCATTTGGGAATGTGCTTATTAGAACAAAAATGGTCACTCTAGGTAGTTACAAGAATATAAAACTTTTAAATAGTTGTTATATGCTGAGGATGTGACTTGGGGAGTATCTTGGCATGTTGCAAATGCTGTGGTCTTGCTGAAGGTGCTACAGAGCAGGGTCATCTCTAGGAAAGAACCAGAAAAAATAATGGAGAGGGTCAGATCTGGAGCTTTTGAACATTAAAAGAGGCTTATCTCTAAAAAATATCCACTTGCCAAACCTAAGAGAGACATAAATGGATTCATTTAAAATTGGAAGGTTTTTCTTAGGACCATAAAGCCTGTACAATAATTACAGTGTTTCCATGAGTGTCTCTTGAGGAGTTCTTTCCAACTGTTAATAAATACGGAGTAAAATTAATAAGCAGTAAATTAAAAACTGAGATACACACAACTGTGTATCTTTTAATGCATCATTTTTGCCTTTTATGTTCCTTTCTTTTGGCTCTGCCATCCTGGTAATGAGAGTATAAGGAAGGTATGATAATTCTTGCTGCTTGTAGCCCTTCTTGAGCTGCTGTGGCACAGGACTGTGATTTTTGTAAACCACAGGTACTCTTTGGGCTACAAGTGCTGTGGTGTGTATATGGACAGCAATGCTGAATTTCTTCAGTATGTTACTCTTTCAAATGTGAATAAGATACTACTTTTACACAAATGCTTTCTTTCCATGTAAGTATAAATTAAAAGCTGGACCATCAGCCCATACATCTTTCCCCTCAAAGCTACATCCTTTTCATTTCTGTAAAAGGTTTTGCTTTATCTAAATACATTCTCAAACTTTATATTTTTTATTTTAAAGATAAACCCAAATTGCCTGAAAACTACACAGATGAAACCTGGCAAAAACTGAAAGAAGCTGTAGAAGCTATCCAGAACAGTACTTCAATTAAATACAATTTAGAAGAGCTCTATCAGGTAAGTTCATTAAGTAAAAGTAATGGGTTAGGGCTTTTCAGTTTTGTTCTCAGATTTCTTTGCTTAAAACACTTGATATGGTGGTAAGAATATGGCATTTTGCTTGATAGCTGCTTTTGTCATTGAAAAACTTGTCATCAAATAGTTTCTTCATTTTAGAATCGTGAGTTAGAATTTCACAAAAGTTAGCATCGAACTTATGTATTTTTTTTTACTTGCCAGAACAAAGCCCAAGGTATGGTTTCCCTTTCAGCAGTTGATGAGAATTAACTAAGGCAAGGAGCTATATTGCCTTTTCTGTTTAAGGAGTTGTGATGTTTATCTGCTAAAGGAGAATGGTGAAATCCTCAAATACTGGTGTTTAAGAATAAGGTGATTTACATAAAAATATAATTTCTTCTCTGAAGAAAGTATCTGTTCATGATCAAGTATCACAAATCACTTAAAAACTGGAACTTTCTGTTGACTTCTAGTAGGTAAATAGAACACCATTTTTCCTTCATGAATTGTATTATTTTGGTTTGATTGTAATTTTCAGGCATTGCAGCTTTCTTTTTATTCTAGCAATTGAGAATCCAACTTTATTGCCAGCAACAGCTCTGAGTGTGTTTTCTTAAATACTTTAGGAAGTGATCAGATTGAACTGCATTTCCTAATGTTTTTTTTAATAAGCTCCACTTCTGCTTTTTCAGCTGAGTGTGCTGGGGAGATTTCCCCCACTTACCTTTTCCCTACTAATGTCACTTGCAGTTTTAGCAGCATAGCAATGGTGCTGCTTTAGCTGGGTATTAGGAAGCACTTTAACTTTTTACTCTACTTCTAAAGCCTTTATTACCTGGTTAGTTGTTTAATTTGTTCCTCTGTGTGTGTATATAGCCTTCTCACCATTACTTTTTAGTGTCTCTTCTTCCCCTGCCCTCCCCTTTTCAATAAAAGCTGCAGTTTGTATACGAGGAAAAAATCCTGTTTGTACAAGGCTTGGGGACAGATTTAAGGAAGAATTAATTGCTGTGCCTCAGTCCACGGCATTCTTACGATCACTATAGTATTTTGTAATGTTCAATTAATTAACTAAAAATACTGCTTTTTTAACTGTTTGTCAGAATAATAGACAGTATTGTCATTTTTGCAAAACTTGGTGGAAGTGATAGCAAATTACAACCAATTGTACTGGGTGGTATTGTAAATTACTCTAGACTGAATAACTGTGCAAATAACTGTTAATTAAGTGCTTAAAGGCTATCCAAAATTGTTTAAAAATACAGAGTTCTGTTGAAATACTTGCTTCTGTTTAACAGAGTTGCTTAAATTTTTACTCAATCTTACCACAAGCTTAATTTAATATTGCTTGTAATCAAAAAACAAAAAATAAGCTTTTTTGTTTTAAATCTGAGTGTTTCAACATTGTTATTCCTTAGATATTTCTCAGTGAAATAGAGTGCAATGAAGTATGATTTTTTTTTAATATAAATCTAAAAATACGTGTCTTGATTTAAAAATAGTAAGAGGAATCACTAGTGTTTTTAGATGCTAACTAAACTAATGTCATTTCTGAACAGCTGCTTGGTAAAAGGATCTGATATGCCTTGGCAGACACCATTATCCAACAGAGAGGGGAATTATAAAAGAGTCTGCAAAAGTTCTGCTGCACACCTCAAAAGAGGATAATTCTTTTTTTTAATGGAGTTAAACTTCTTGCTTTTGGTTTAACTCTTGTCTGTGCTAGAAAAATTCCACTGGACAAACATTTTGAAGCATTATTTGTTTGCAGGACCCAAGCTTCATACTTGCTTTGTTCTTCCTCAGCAAACAAAATTATTCCCACCCTTGAGTAGCTGAAGTGTTACAGAATTGAATGCTTCTTTCATAGAATAATTTTCCTTATATTAGTACCTGAAAGTAGAGATCTAGATCTTTGGTACCTGGTACATAGCTATTTTTTTTTTTAATCAATCAGATTTAAGTACTTCAGGAAGGTTGTGATTTTCTCTCATCAGAGTTGTGTTCAGTTCTTTTTCCTTACTACACAAACCCAGGTGTGGATGCTGCAGTTAAAAGGCAAAAAAAAAAAAAAAAAAAACAAAGAGAAAGCCAGAAAACCACATCTAACTGCATATGTGTTACACAAAGGAAGTAGGGCTCTTCAGATTTTCTCACCATCATTAGGGCACAGATGCCCTAAACAGAAACATTTTTTCCGCTAATTCAAAACAAGATAATTTTGTGAACTAGAGGCCCTAAAGTTTTCACATGTATTGATGTTGATACATTTTAGATACAATCAGTATTGTCTAGTAATTAAGCCAAGCATAATATTGCAGTAGGGAGTTAATGTCTTAAAAATTAAAGCATGTCTGTGTATGTCATCAACAAACATGCAGAAGTTTTGTACTTTGTTCAAACACCCAATCCTAGCAGACATGTTTAACACTTTGGAATTTCTGATAGACAAATGTAAATGCTCAGCTCTGTATGAACACTCCACAAAAGTAGGTGTATGTTAATACATGCTTATTTCACTAGGAGTTAATTGCATGCATTTGTCCATCTATAGTGCAGAAGCTAATTCTTTTGAGGATTTAGAGCAGCAGTACTTGTTTGATAGGCAGCAGTTATAGCAGTGGTGAGATGAGGTGACCAGAAGTCCAGGACAGAGGCTGCTGGTGTCCTGACTTGGTGGGTTGAAGCCAGAGTAACTGTGGTTCTGCAGGTGACAGGCAAGTTCCATCCAAAACATTCACCTTCCCAGCTCTCAGTTGGCTTCTCCAAAGTGGAAGAAATTAAGAAACCTAGGAAGATTGCACTTGCTGAAGTTCTAATCAGGCTCTTCAAGCTCAGTGTTTTCCATCCCCTCATTCTACTGAATCAAGTATCAGGTTATATCCTGGTTTCTTACTTGCTGCTGAACCTGATTTTTACCATAGCAGAATAGAGTTGAGCAATGCTCATAAACTGCTCTGAGCAGTGAGCTACAGAATACATTTTCCTATCACTTTATTCTGTGTTTGGTGTTTCTTAAGTGTTGAGGCTGAGAGTCAAACCTGTTGCTATTTCCAAATATTATGATATGTATACTTGGGTGATAATTTTGGCTTTCCTTACAGTCTTCATTCAGACCTGTTTTGGTTAATTGGCACATTCACTCTCTTGCTATACCTGTTTACTTCTGACACTAAGCTCATGCAGGATTGGGGAGTTTTGTGGTTATTGTGTGGGATGGTTTTGCTGTGGGGTTTTGGTTTTCATGGAGCTTTGGTTTGTGTTGGGGTTTTCTTTTTTTAACTCCTCCGTGTGCTAGAGCCAGTGTTAGATGTAGTGGTGACTGCTCGCTTTGTGCTTCCATTTGGACAGCTGGGAAATATTCTGGGGTAATGGTACAGGTCTGCTCTGTGCACTTCTGAGCTATGCAGTCTCTCCATGGTTGCCTGCAGGTGCTGGGGAACAAACTTTGTCTTCCAGTCCTTTTTTTTTCCCAAGGAAGTCTTTTCCAATAAGTAAAAAATAGCACAAAGCATTAATTGAAAATCAAATATGCTTCTCCTCTAGCTTCTACAGGTGTTTTACAGAGTAATCACTTACTGTGTCTGTCACCAGCCTGCAAAGAATTAAAGTTGTTTAGTTGCTTTTGAATTCTGGGCAATGGGTTTGAATTTTAGAAGTCTTGAGATATACACTAATGAACTTAAGAATGATTGTTTGCTTGATCAGTCTCCAAGATATGGCCCCATTAAACTTCTTTTCATTTCTTACTGAGCACAGTGGTAATTTTTCTAATACTTGATGAGATCTAGAAATCTGGGATTGTCACTGTAAATGCAGTCATGCTACTAATATTCAGGATTATAATTAAACTTATTCAGGCAGGGAGTTGGTGGATGGATAGGTAAGATAGATAACATATGTATACATATGTACTTTTGGGGATGAGGGAAGCTTAATCAAGGAAAGGACTGCAAAAGGAAATAAATCTGGCAGTACTTTTCCACTAATATCAGTGGGACTTGCAGAGCACAGCAGTTAATAAAATTAATACCTTAAGTGACTGCTTTGAGGTATGAAGCCCAGCAAGCTACTGGAAGATATTAAAGTACATCCTTGTTTTTAGAGCTGCCAGTCCTGCAGTTCCATGTGAGAGACTGACACTCAGCTAAATTGATGGTCTGTGAGCTGTTCAGGGCACTGCCTTTATCTCCTGTTACCAGTGCAGTGCCATGTCTCTGGTGTTTTGCATGCAGCAGTTAGCTGTTAAAAGCTGTGAGAAGCAGAATTCTTGTCTGGGGAGGGACGTCCTCCTTTCTTGTGAAACTACATGTAAGAATATAGCAAGATTTGTTTGTTTCTCTTTCTCTTTACTTCAGGCTGTTGAAAATCTCTGCTCCTACAAGATCTCTGCAAATTTGTACAAACAATTGAGGCAGATCTGTGAAGACCACATTAAAGCACAAATTCACCAATTCAGAGAATATCCTTTTCTTAGCTGTTGACAAGCCAAAATTGTTTTACTGCAAGTATATAGTGATGGATTTCTTTGACTAGTTCATTACATTAGGCTGTGGTAATTTGAATTCCTAGGTTTTGTGTAATTGGTTTTTCTTTTATTTCTTTGTGAAACCTAGGAGAACACTACTTGTTCCTTTATGCCTGTAACCATTAAAAAGTTTCTGAGAAAGATTCACTGGTATTTCTGAAACACTGACATCTTACAGAAATTTGTGTTAGATTTGTAGCAAAGCTTAAAAAGCAGTTATTTGCTGTATTATGTCAGTGTTTTTTATATTAAACTTGCCAAGCTTAGATATAGTGAAAAGTCATGCAACAAGTAGCTGTTGGGTTTTTTTGGAAAAGTAATGGTGATCTAGCAGCATGTCAGGTTCTGAGGATCAGGATGTTTTATTTTCAGAAGTTTGAAATTGCATCAGGTTGACATCCTGTGAAATGGATATTAATTAGTACCAGAACTATGCAGTGAGCTGAATAAAAGATATATTTGAAGGACAGAATTTATTTCTTAAGGTTAGCTCTTAACATGAGCTGAAAATACAGTGTAGTGGTGAGCTCTTACATGTATTGGGTATTGTTGGCTTTTGAGTTATGGGGATATGTATGTTTGTTCCATTCCCCAGAGATGGGGATTAAACAAAATATTCAAAATTATTTAGATAATTTTTTAAAAATTTGTTCAGATAATTTTGATTTCTCATTATTAACACAAAGACCCTCATTAAAAAATAAAAATAAATGTGTTGCAAGGAATTACCTGGTGCTTTCTGAGAGTAGGTGAGTTTGTTGTGCTCTCTGCTAAGTGCCTTTAAAAATTATAAAGTTGGTTCATTTCATTGTTTGCACCATCTATTAATCATGGTTTTTCTTAATGATTTCTTCATGGATTCATTGGATAGTGTCCTTTTTCTAAAGAAAATAGACAAATGTTGGCAAGATCACTGCAGACAAATGGTAAGTTTATCTTTTTAAGGAAAACCAGTCGCTTTGTCAGCCTGTTTTGCTTAACTTTGATTTTTTTTCAAACTTCTGAAATGTCTTAAATTTATGTAAGGTTTCTTTGTGATATACAGCTGTATCTAATTTGTTAGAAATCAAGCCTTGAAAATACTTGCCTGTAGTGTGTTTCTTGGCATATGGGTCTGATCTTGGACACAAAGACACCCCTAACTCCTCATTGCCAGTTTCATGCAAACCTTTATCCTTTATACCTATTTTTAAAGGAGCTGTTCTGTTATACAGAAATACGCAAAGTGTCACATTGATCACTTTGCAGGCATTGGCAGAAGTTGTTAAATAAATCAGCAGTGTCCAAGAAAGAACTGCCTGAAACTGACTGGTGGGATTTCTTGTTGTTGTTGAGCATACTTGGTGTTGCTCTTCAGTTTTGAGAGTAAAATGATTGTGGCTGTTTTATTCCTTCTCGCGACAGATTATGATTAGAAGTATCTTTCTGTTCTTGGATCGAACTTACGTACTTCAGAATTCAATGCTGCCATCTATTTGGTAAGGGCACAAAGAATTAAGTTATTTGGGGGGGGAGAAATAAAATTTGGGGGTGTGTTTCAACTGTTGCTTATATCTTGCTGGTTTTCAGATGGATTTTTAATATGAACCCCATAGTGACCTTTAAATTACATGGTGAATGCATGAGTGCTTGTTGCAAAGGAAAACTTTTCATTTATTTGCCATAAATTATAGGATTGTTGTAGAATAGCTGTGATCCCAAATTTCAGTGAAGTAGATATCAGCCTCCAGTTTGCAGAGTTAAAGGAAGGGGTCTGGTCAACAGACCAGAGGTGCAAGGGTTTGGGGTGCCCAGTTAATTGCCTTAGCAGGCACAGTTTTTCAAGCTGGAAAGAGTTTCTTAAAAGCAAGATACACTTTTTTGGACTTCAACTTCTGCTCCTCTTATTATTATTAATTAGTAATGCCTTACTGTTCTTTGGTATCTGAATTACTTTGCAAGAGATTGATGGAGGGCCTGATTTTTCCTAAGAATGACTATATCTATAGCTCCAAATTCATGGAAGGTTTTAACTGGGACAATCATTGCAGAGATCCTTGTCTGTCACATCACTGAGTTCTTCTAAGCTGTCCCTAAGAATTAGAGATGAGTAAGTGGTGGACAAAAAAGGAATATTGTTCAACACCATAACCATGGAATTGGAATCCAGGATGACTTTTTTTTTTTTTTTCTCATGAAGGTTGGTGTTCCAACATCCTGTCAACCAACTGAAAAATAAAGATGTTGCAAAAGTTACATGGTTATTTAGGAAAAAATATCTGCATTGATGTTTAAAATGTGTAGCTTCATGTTGGTGTAGTGTCATGGTTTATTCTAGTGTTCATATATTTGTTCATCTTGAGTGATTTGGAGGCAGAGGAATGAGGAATTAAAGAATGCTGGTATTGGCCTCTTTATTAGATTTACATCATGTTTTAATAAGCGATATATGGGATTTATTCTTTAACAATTTATTGAGCAGTCTTTGCTTTCTTTTTAGGGATATGGGACTAGAATTGTTCAGAACTCATATAATCAGTGATCAGAAGGTTCAGAACAAAACTATTGATGGCATTCTTCTGCTGATTGAGAGGGAAAGAAGTGGTGAGGCTATTGACAGGAGTTTACTGCGAAGCCTTCTGAGCATGCTTTCTGACTTGCAGGTGAGTAAACCTGTTTCACCTTTAAACCAATAAAAAGCTCAAATTCTTACTTAGTGCTCAGTAAGCTTCACCCTGGGTTGCTCTCATGTTGTTTCCTCAGATTTATCAGGACTCTTTCGAACATAGATTCTTGGAAGAGACTAATCGCCTGTATGCAGCAGAGGGACAGAGGCTTATGCAGGAACGAGAGGTATTTCAGATGTTTAACAGTATTTGTTGTGCCTAATGTCAAAGCACGTGTCAGGGAGTAGAAATATTCTGCTGCCTTAGTACACAAGGCAGTAATGTGACCTTTGTTTTACAGTATTCTGAAAAAGGAAATACACGTGCAGTTGCCTTCAGTCACAATGCTAATGATTTTTGATTAAAACTGAAGCTGCTACTTCTGTCAGACCAGTACTGTCTCTCTTTTTCCCTTCATGTTGTTTGTTTTCTTTAACATACAAAATTACTCTGGCATTTTCAGGTTCCAGAATATCTTCACCATGTCAACAAGCGCTTGGAAGAAGAAGCAGACAGAATAATCACTTATTTAGATCAGAGCACACAGTAAGTGCAATCTCTCTTTGCCTGGTGCTATGGGCTGTTCGGCTCCTCTTCTCTTGAGGGCCATTTAAGTAGCTGCAGTTTATTTCTGTTATTGACTGACCATCAAATGCTTTTCACTTCCCACGGTTCCATGTTTACAATGAAGCACTGTCTTGGCTCACACAGCTAATAGCCTTTTCTTCTAAGTCACTGTTATTTTGGCATAAATGTTGTTAAGTATTTGCTTGAAGAATAGGCTGCCTCTCCCAGCCCAGATGTCTCTTTCCTGCTGAAATGTAATTAATCAACTGTTGTCCTACCTGAAAAAGATAAGACTTGGCATAGAGTATTCTAAAGCTAAAGCATCTGAATATTTGTGAAAAATATTTGCATATCGAGTTTGGGAAATTATTGAATAATGTCATTCTCCAATCTTTTCTACTTAGAGGCAGGATTTCCTCCAACTCAGTCAGGTGGAGGTCCTGTAACATAAAGCTACAGCTGTTGTGTCTGAGAGAAAATGTAGGTCACTGATATCAAAACCTTTCTGAGAGAGAGGTGTTTTATTGCTAGTGTCATACGTTTTGATTTCCTTCCTCTTTCAGCTGGTAAAAGCTTTTAGCTTGTTCAGTGGCTTCCTTCTTCCATGCCAGTATTAGTGGCCAATTCCCTGTTTTGTTTTAATACCTCTTGACTTGAGGTCTGTTTTATATCTCCTTGGTTTGTCTCCCAAGACCTGAATGTCCTCCCAGGATTAGGCATATTATTTGATGAATTCTCCCCAACTTCTTCACTGATGGAATCATTGTCCAGCTGTGTACAGGTCATGTATAACAGGCTTATTGTGTGAATTAAAATCATCAGTGAGCAAACAGGAAAAAAAATATTGTTTACTTGGGAGAAAAAGGATAAATATGTGTATAATCATTTTAAGTCTTTGGCCACAGGTAATTAGAGCACTCCCAATGATAATGTAATTAACATAATCTCAAAAGAAGGATTTAAAATAGTCAGTAATGGAAAAAGGAAAAGTAATTCTAAACATTTCTTCTGTAGGAAGCCACTAATTGCTACTGTAGAAAAGCAACTTCTGGGTGAACATTTAACAGCCATTCTTCAGAAAGGTAATCTTTCTTCTTTATAGAAATGTTTCTAATTACTGCTTCAGGGCTTTCAGTTCCTGTGCAGAAAGAAAGCAATGGATTGGGGTGCTGGGGGAGGACAAAACTGCATCATTCCTTAACTCCCTTTGCTCCTCAGTTCCCAAAATAGCACTGGCCATTCTTCTGGTTGGAGATAAGGGGACACTGTGCTGTCTTCTGATAACACAGCAAAGCAAAAGGAAAATTAGAACAGGAGACTCAAGCTCAGTGTGTTAAGTGGCATTTTGAAGACTTGGAGGTAAAGAAAGGAGTACACTTTGGATTATGGCTGTAACAGAAAAGGGAGATACTGAGTACTTGCTGCTGACAAAAACCAGCTTGTTTTAAAAATGTAGTATAATTTGAGCTATGGAATACATTGCCTCAGTTCTACAGTAATCTCTGTGGAGTCAAGTGACCCTCTGTTGATCTCAGAGATAATTGGAAATAGAAACAGATGCAGCAAGAGTTGAATAATAAACAATCAGGTCCTTAGTAGCCAGATTCTGAATGAAACAGGTATGTGAGCATCTTCCTGCACTTGTGTAACAAACTCTTCATTGAGGGGAGTATCAGTCTTTACCCATCTACTTTATTAGAACCTTGCTGTAGAGCATCAGAGCTTCTCCAGAAGGTTAAAAAGTGAATGGTGAAGATATTTCTTGGAGCTGATTGCCTTCAGGCATCTGTAAGATTTATTTTACAGCTGGAGTTGAAACTCAGAGCTGTCTTGCCAAGGAACTTTTCCTATGAATCAGTACAGTGTAAACTTTTCAAATCTTTAGGGAATAGTAAAGCAGAAGTAAGCAAAGATGTAGTGATAAGGTTGTTACATAAAGTGCATGTGTCCTAAGTGCAATAAAATCATGTGCAATAATAAGATTTTTAAGGTTTCAGTCAGATATTTTTTGTTTCACTGCTAAATTAGGTACTTTAAAATAAAAACAAAAAAGGAGCCACCACTAATGGTTTGATAAAAAAATACTAGTTTTGAAGAGGCCTCACTGTAGTAATAAGCTGTGCTTTGTTTGGGTTACTCTGGTTTTAATTTCTGTTGAACTTCTCACATTTGCAGGTCTAAATCACCTTCTGGATGAAAACCGAATTCAAGACCTGTCTCTCCTGTATCAGTTATTCAGTCGTGTGAGAGGTGGAGTACAGGTTCTCTTGCAGCACTGGATTGAATACATAAAGGTACTGTTCCTACAACTCTGGAGCAGATACCACTGTTGTATCAGTGGGGTTTATACACAGATGCTTGAGTAATCTCTGTAAGCTATTGCATTTTCCTAAAAATTGAAGATATTTGGTTATAAACATGTATTTAATAGACAGCTTTTGAAACATCCCAGGAAAGGTACACTAACTGTTCTAGCTCTGTTGAAGAAAACAGTGAGCATTCAGTTGAATTATTGAACTCCAAATACATTGGGATTTTATAATCTTGCTTTCAGTTCGTTTGTGGGACAACCATATTTCTTCAGTAGTTATTTGGGTAATGGCAGAATATTTGTCTTCTTCCTAATAAAATTTCCTATGAGAATGAGTGGTTGTTCAAGTCATGAACCAGCTGAGATTCAAAAACCACTTGAATATCAGTTAGGATGACTCATTTTTTCTCAGTGAAAATGTCACAGAAAATTTGGTTGTTGTGAAAGAAGAGTACTATGAAATAAAACTTAATTTAGTGGGAGCATTACCCGTGTAAAACCTGAGGATGTAGATGATTAAAAAAGGTGTGTTTATTTTGTCATGCAAAACTTCATTTCTTTAGACTGAAGTTTTGAATCCATTCACTTTTTCACCAGTTGGTTTTGAATCAATATGCAAGGGCAGGGATGATTAGATAGTAAATACTTCATAGTACAGTAATACATAATAAAGTAATACTTTTGTTGTTACTGGAACTATATGAGTACCAGAAACAACACATTACAAAGGTAACTTAAGATTTTAGAAGTCTTGTAATTTAAATTAATTATTCAGGCTAATTGAAAGATATGTTTTATTTTGCAGGCATTTGGTAGCACCATAGTAATTAATCCTGAAAAAGACAAAACCATGGTCCAAGAACTTCTTGATTTTAAAGACAAAGTTGACCATATTATTGATGTTTGCTTTCTCAAGAACGAGAAATTTGTAAATGCCATGAAAGAAGCCTTTGAAACATTCATTAACAAAAGACCAAATAAGCCAGCTGAACTCATAGGTATTTTTCTTCAATTTCTTTCGTGTGAGAATTTGGGTGCTGAGTTGCTGATGTACTTACAGATGGGATATGCTGGAATTGTGTGTTAATACATGCACAGTGCACATCAGACTGGGGATCTGCTGTGCCACCTGATGCAAGGGAATTGTTTGGGAGGGTAGCATCAACCATCAAAAGCAAACTGGTCATCACTTAAGTGGCTAGGCTATAAAAAAGTGCAGAACATCAGAATTTGGGCATTCCAGCAATTGGCTGGTGTCCAGACATGAGAATACTGCTAATAATGAGAAATTTTCAGAAGCTTACATAACTGTGCCACCAGCACATGTGCACAGAGCTGTTAGGGGTTTAATGTGAGAAGGGAAGAGAGCTGAGGATGCACTGACCCTCTCATGGTGTGGGGACAGATCTGGTTTGCAAAGAATGTTACTGACAGATTTGTGCATTACGTGCCTGGTACTCTGCACTTTGGAACCATTTCCCACACAGTGAATAATGCCTGCTTTGCAATTGGCTGTGCTGTTAGGCTTGTGGAGTGATACTTTCTGCCCTCCTTTTTTGTATTAATTCCCTAACTGTAATGTGCTTATCAGCCCATTTGAAATTAAAACAAGCAATCTAGTTTGATTGAAACTGGAAATTAAAACAAAATAATGATATGCTAGAGAAATTCAGCAGTATAGGCAACACATTTAAATAACTGATTTACATATTTTCATCTGATCTTTTTGCTTCTATTACAGTCATGTCAATCTGCAACAGCAGTGGCTTTACTTTGCGATCACAGCATAAACCAAGATTTTTTTTCACAGGCAAAATATTTTTAACATTGTGTATGATAATAAAGTCAAGATGCAGACATTGCTGATCTGAAAAAAGATGCTAGGCTATAATGTTTGTGTAACTTTATAGCCTCTATGAAAATGTATCAAGGTAGCTGTTATGAGGCTGATAGAAAGTGATTTCAGGATCCTTTCCATTGTCAAGATTTCATAATATTAGATTTAGAGGTTTTTGTTTCATTGTGGTATTAGGCATGTGCTAAACTCTATTCTTCAACACTCTTTTAGCTAAATATGTGGATTCAAAGCTTCGTGCAGGCAACAAAGAAGCTACTGACGAAGAACTTGAAAAAATGCTGGATAAAATTATGATCATATTTAGGTTCATATATGGTAAGCATTGGGGTTTTTTTTTGTGGGGATACAATTGTTTAACCAGTAACATAAAGGTATTTTGAAATTATTTTTGCAGTTGGGTTACATTTTCAGGTGTTTGTTCTCTGTGGTGTGTTGTTGGTGTAGTGCTGTTTACCTACTTTGCCTGTCAAATTGCAAATAACAAAACCTGTGGAAATCTTAATATGAAGGCCCTTTTTGTTTTTCTGAGCTTTGAATTGGGTCTTTTGTAGGTAAGGTTTGTTTAAAACTAGCAGTGCTTTGTGATCACTTGGAAATCTCATCTCTTACAGGAAAAGATGTCTTTGAGGCCTTTTATAAAAAAGATCTAGCAAAGAGACTATTAGTTGGGAAGAGTGCATCAGTAGATGCTGAAAAATCTATGCTTTCCAAACTCAAACATGGTAAGTATCTATGTATCCACCTACCTATCGTTTCTATCCATCAGCTTTCTTTTAAAAGTAGTTGTTTTAACAGGCCTTCACAGAAACACTGTTGGTATTTCCCCTTTCCATGAGGGCAGAAGCCTCTGTGCAGGTCCTGAATGACTGGTGGGTTTTGAGGAGATGCATTTGCTTTTAGTTTTGTAGTTATGGCAGGAAAAGCCAAAACTCAGGAACTTAAAAGTGCACAGTGTATCTTGGCCTGCGGGATAGAGTGGAGGTTCCCTGCTGAGTAAATCAGTGATGTGCTCAGAGAAAGGGTGACTTCCAATTGTTTAGAGCTTGATCTTGTTCTGCCATCAGGAGACAGTTTGAAAGGCAGCTGGTAGGGATTAGAATTGTCATCTGAGTGACCAGTGCCACTATAGTCAAAGGATGAACAGTCAGGTCCATGTGGAAAAACAGCTGGGTTGCAAAATAGCTACCACATCAAAACATCTTCCTTTCTCTTGTTTATAACCTTATTCTGTTCCTTAATTAGAATCCAGGCCTTTATGTAAGAAAATCTGGTGAAAAAGGTCATCTTGCTTATAAGTACATTCTGGCATTTAGAATAACTATGCTGAGGTGTTGAAAATAAACAGATGAATTTCTAATATCTACATTTGCTCTTTTATAGAATGTGGAGCTGCTTTCACCAGCAAACTTGAAGGAATGTTTAAAGATATGGAGCTTTCTAAAGACATAATGATACAATTCAAACAGGTACTGAGGGAAAGCCCTGTCTGTCCTGTCTGTGCTTTTGAAAATATTATTGAATTTATTAAAGGTTTTTGCTGAGCAAAAAAACTGAGACAAGCTTCTTCAAGCAAACAACCAACCCACAGCAATAACAGAATTGTAAACTTAGAAAAATTTTAACACCAGCTCTCAGACATTTTTAACACCACTGTATTCCAATGCCTGGCTTGGAAGTTTTTTCACATTTAGTTCTGATGATTTTGTAATGTTTTGATTACAAACAATTTTTAACATTCTTTCCTCTGTTCACACTTAATTAGATAGATCTTCACCTCAGCCTACTAAAAGACTACATTTGCTGTTTTCTTCCTGTATGGAAGTGCCTTTTGAACTTCAGAAAAGTGCTTATTCTTACCTTAATTTTCTTGTATGTAACTTGCAGTGTATACAACAAAACTTCATGTGGTCACTTGTCTTTTCTGCTCTTGCAATTCCTGTTCTAACTTTTCAGCTCTATCTGAAATATGTATAATTAACATAGCTCTACTTCAATTTATTTTGTTTCTCTTTGCAGTATATGCAAAATCAGAATGTCCCTGGCAACATTGAACTAACAGTGAATATTCTGACTATGGGTTATTGGCCAACCTACGTGCCTATGGAGGTCCACCTGCCCCCAGAGGTAATGAACATCATGGATTATACAAGTATTGACCTGTCAGAAATGCATCTTGGGATCCACTGACACTTGGTTTTCAATATGCATAGAGAAGGAAATGCAGAATTATCTTTTTAAAATGAAGTTTGTTTTCTTGCAATTCCCTTTATCATTCTAAGCCTTGATTTAAGGTTTAATTGATTGTGGAGGAGGGAAGGATGCTTTTCAAGTAGAAATTGTGTTTTAGTGTTTTGGGATTTTTCTTTCTTCAGATGGTAAAACTGCAGGAGATTTTCAAGACCTTTTATTTAGGAAAACACAGTGGTAGGAAACTTCAGTGGCAGTCAACACTAGGACACTGTGTACTAAAAGCAGAATTTAAAGAGGTGAGTCTATTGTTTCTATTGGTCCTGTTGTCTTGTTGGTTCCAAGTCTGGGTTGTACATTAGGGATATATGGGGAAGCTTTTTTTGTGCTGTGATGGAAAACTTCACAGTGTCTGCAACTACTTTTAACCTCCTATCTTTTCCAGATATTGGTAGTTACTGAGCTACCAGATGTGTTAATGTCTAAGAACATGCACCCAATTTCTGTATTGGTGGGGAAAGAAAAGCCTGTTGGGGAAAATATCTACTGGTTTTAGCTCCAGATTAAAAATGGCCCTTATTTTTATAGTGGGGAAAAAAAAAAAGGGGCCATGTTTCTTCAACGGCCTTACTTCATCTTATAGCATTAAGCATTTTCACAGTAAGCTTTTACTACTGAAATACAGAAAAATTCTGGATTGTACAAGAACACAACTGTTTTGAAAGGATTTCCACTTACTCCCCTTCAGCATTTCTTCATGGACACAATATTCTCATGAAATAGGAATGCTTACCACAACAATTTTCAGAAAAAGTTAATGGCAAAACAAGTATTATCAAACTTGATTGTTTCAAAGCTTTGATGGTTCCTTATACTGTGTTCCTTAAACTAATGTTTGTGTTAGATTTTGACTTAAAGGCCTTCCAAATTGTAATTTTAAGCACTCAGTGCTTTAAGACTTGTCTGGAGTCATCTGATGCATATCTTGGATGAGTTTTGTCACTGGATAGAATAGTCCAGCCTTGTGGCCTCAAGCTTGTGCTGCATTTCGTAGTAAACACAAGTGACCAGTAACTTCTATTCTTCCATATTCTCAAGTGAATAAAGTAACACCCTGTTAGTGAAATAACTGACATACAAGAGTGACTTGTTTCCCATGTTCCACTCACTCCTTTCCCTCCACCCCCCAGAAAAAAAACAGCCTGCTGATATCTGTTTATTTCCTTTGTGACAGGGCAAAAAAGAACTTCAGGTCTCCTTGTTCCAGACACTGGTGCTGCTCATGTTTAATGAAGGAGAGGAGTTCAGTTTAGAGGAGATAAAGCAAGCCACTGGGATAGGTTGGTATCAAAAACAACTGAATACTTCCAAGTGTTCTTACTAAAAAAACCTAAACAACTTGTTTCTGCTTTAGAGGATGGAGAGCTGAGAAGGACACTTCAATCTCTGGCTTGTGGCAAAGCCAGAGTACTGACTAAAAGCCCCAAAGGCAAAGATGTGGAAGATGGTGATAAATTCACATGTAATGATGATTTCAGACATAAGCTCTTCAGGATAAAAATCAACCAAATTCAGATGAAAGAAACGGTATATTTTTTTTAATCTCTGGGGTTTAGATCCTTGGGTTAAGAAGTTTGTTGCCTGCCCTTTTACAAGCTTTTTTCTCCTGGTTATCACGTACATACTGATTTCTCTGTCAGAGTTGCACATGTAATTTGGATGACAGCACATACCTAACAGTGGTGATTTAACTGTGTGCCTCTGTACTAAGACACCAGTGATGCTGGATGTCTCTAAGTAAGGTTAAGAGAAGTACCAATTCTGAAATGTTCTTTTCGTCCTTTATCATTCCATGGAGCTTTACTGACTGTGAACATGGAAAATTCACTGTGGACTTGTTTCTCTGGCAGCCATCCAGTGTAAAATCTGAGCAAAGGTTTTAAATCTTTGTACAAGCGTGTTTTTCAATAGACAATCAGTCTTCGTATTTGTAAAGGCTTTATGTCAGATATTTGACAGCAGGCATTTCACTGTCTTACACTGAGAATTCTCTTGGAGGCTGAAAGAATTGTTTTGACAGTGCTGGTGCTCTCATTAAAGCTTTTCTAAACGGGTCCTTCAGGTGGAGGAGCAGGCAAGCACTACAGAGAGAGTGTTCCAGGACCGGCAGTACCAGATCGACGCTGCCATTGTGCGGATCATGAAGATGCGCAAGACGCTGAGTCATAACCTGCTGGTGTCAGAGGTCTACAACCAGCTGAAATTCCCAGTCAAGGTGCTGTGCTGAGTTTTCTACTTCTGAAACCCTATCAGTTCTCTTTATCTTCCCTGGCCAGCCCTCTGTTGAACAGTGCTTCTGTCTAAAGTATGCATCTTTTTAGTATTAGAGAGGGCAAATATTCACTTTCAGCAATTTTTAAAGTGCCAGTTGTTACTAAAATGTATTTCCAAAGGATTTCAGCCCTGGAGTTTGTTAGCAGTAAGGGAGCAGCTGGCTTTCCTTGTATGCTGCTGTTCTACTGTTTGCAGTGTTCTGGCAAGGCATTCTTGGGCAAAGGAGAAAATGCTTCACATCTCAAAATCAATTCTACATTGCAATCTTAACTTGGTTGATACTTTTGAAGTACAGTGGTTTTGCTGGATTGATTATACTGGTTAATATATACACACACACATATATAGGAATAAAAATAAAATATTGGTGAATGTCTCAAAGCTGAAGAAGCCCACAGTTGCAATATAAAATGATTGGCTTACTGTGTACAAATGGAAATGTCTTTTCAAACAGACAATGATGCATTGTTGGAATTCAAATATATGGTGCTTTCTATCAATGGAATTGTAAAATAAAAGGTCCTGCTATTTCATTCCATTGTATTACCATGTTGAGTGCCTGCAGGTCTGTAAGTATTGCATAAACTGCAGTTGGGCTGTGTAAGATTATAGCAGATCATTTAAATAATTTTCCTCACTTGTTATCATGAGGCATTTTTATAAAGTTCCTCCCCCAACAAAATCACAGGGCACACAAACTATTGCACAACTCATTTGCTTCAAGAGGAAATGAAACTTGTACTTTTACTGGCTGAAAGTCAGAAATAGAAACACTTTGGTACATGATGCACAAACAGAACTTCTTTAGAGTTCAGTTCAAGCAGCAGCAAGTATCTTCCCTTTCTGTAAAAATCTGTTTAGCTGCAGGTGATAGCTAACTTTGTAACTTTCTCTTCTATCAGTTATACATTGCAGACTTTAGAAGCTCTGAGACTTCAAATGATTTTTTTAATGGGGATTTCTGTTTCCTTGGCCATCTCAAACAATATAGATATTGGGCTCAAGTGGAAAGAAAGAACCAAGAAGCATTGACTGCAAAGTAATAATGCTGACATGTGCTTTGTTTTACAGCCTGCTGACCTTAAGAAGAGAATAGAATCCTTGATTGACAGGGACTACATGGAAAGAGATAAAGAAAACCCGAATCAGTACAACTATATTGCATAAACATATGTTGGCCTTTGTTTTACTGCACACTTGGTGTCCTACACAGTTGCCAGTGGATAAACTAGCCTCTTGATCCCGTTAATTGACTTTTTATACTACCGATGATTGAATGAAAGCAGTGTAATGGAAAAGTATAGTAGAGTGGACTTCTTTCAGTGGTTAACATGCCCATTTAAAGAGTAATATTTACATTTTAAGAAGAATGCTGTTGAACTCTTTGCATGTTATTTAGTAAGATGTGCAGAAAGCTGAAAGAAAGTACCTGGTCTTTCTGATTCCATTTGTCTCTGGGTCTGAAGAGGAGTCCCTTGATATATGACAGATATTTTTCACATCTTTAAATGGAAACAGAAGGTTCATTACTATAAGAAAATAGCCTTTAAAATGCTTAAACTGCATGCAAACTTTTAATTTACTGTACAGAATGCATTTCAGTTATACATACCATTGGTTTGGTTGATGCCCACACTTGGATTTTTTTCTCTTGAGGGGGGAAAATGGGGAATAAGTCAAGCTATGCTTATTGCTGATCTAATGGAAAATATTCTTGGTTGCAATTAAGACAAAATGGTGCCATTATAAAAGGATGTATAAAGTTTGCAGTGGGGGCATATATACTGTATATACAAACACCATTCTTAAATAACTGCTACAACAAAACAAGTTCAGATTAGATTTATATGGCTTGCCTGTGAGACTTGGTGTTCACCTTTGGGAATTTTAAGCATAAAACAGCCATAATGGAAGGAGTGACAGTTTTTACTAGTCATGGGTAGGAGGCCTTCACCTCTTGGCAGCAATACTCTAGAATAAAGAGAATCTATTAACAGATGAAAAGCCACACTGTTATTGTGGTAAAGCTGTAAGAACAAAAATTGCAAGTGGATTTTAATACTTGTTTTGCTTTGCAACATTCTAAACTTGAACTAACCTCAAGGTTTAGACAGGGCAGGTCTTCTAAGACTGCCCTGCTTTGGATTGCTTTAACTTAAAGCTTTAAGAACTCAGCCCTAGAGCCTAGCAGGCCTCCTAGAACCCAGAAGCCTACCTCTCATATAGTAAGTTAAGTACTGCTACAAGGCATCTAAAATATATTTTCTTAGATGACCAGAGAGCATTCTTTGCATCTTTATAAGACATGGGAGAGTAAGTCACTTGAATGTAGAGCTTTGTTTCAACAAAATACATTTTTTATTGCTTACAGCAGCATGTGCCAGGAATATATGGAAAGAAGGTGTCAGCAGAAAAGGAACTCCTCCACGTACCAGTTCTTCCTTACCCAGCCAGGCTTTATACCTATGATCAGCTGTGTTGCAGAGCACAATGAAAAACCTCATCCTCTTTCAGGCACTGATAGTCCTGGGGAATACCAGAGATCTCTTGAAAGCAAGATGTTACTTTTGTTTAATGGCAGTGTAACTTAGCTCTCTCTGACTCTAACTTCTATCACTGTGATCCCACATTCAGGGGTGTGCATGTGTGAGAGTGTGTGTGCGTTTTCTATCTGACACATCCCATCCTTAGTGCTTTTTTTATCTACTGTTTAATTCCATATATTCTCCAGCCATGTTTTCTCTCAGGCTCTTTTGTATGCAGTCCTCAGCTGAGAGATGAAACAAATGTGAGTGGTTTTTTTCCTATTAAATTATTTGCAGTCACCCTCATACTAACCATCATACAGCTCTTTGTGATCTGCAGAAAATCGACCTTGCCCCTTGACACTATTGCAGCATAACCACTGGTAGACATCCAGGGCCACCCCTGCCTCTCTGAGACAAATACTGACAGTAGAGTTATGTGGGAAGAACCTTGAAGACTCCTGCAAATCTTCAAGTATTAGTTCAAATAGAGATCCACTGGGGAGGAAAGAATGCCTCCCACCATAAAAAAAACTTCTATGTTTCGCATTCAATGTTCCTTTTCTTGTATGTGTTTTGTATCTTCAGCCAATAAAAGATTCCTTTTAAAGAGACATGGAGAAGAAGCATAAGACTTAACTCTTTGGGAGACAGGAGCTGATGCATTGAGCTGGTTCCATTCTGTCTGTTGTAGCATATAAATCTAACACCACTACACGTGTGAACACCCATTGTGGTAAAACCCTCCCTCATTACACAAGTGTCACATTCAGTCAAACAAACTGCAAAGGACTGTAGGTTTATTTCATTTTTATCCTGTCTAATGCAGAAAATATTATACAGAAAATGTCCTGAAATCTCATCAGAATTCACAATCTGAGGCAGAGCCCAAGCGCAATCCAGTTAAAGCAACCCAAAGAATGGACTTTGAGAACCCTGGCTAGACCAGGAGAGGGGTGAGCGAGGGGAGGGGAGAAGGCTTCTCCTTGTAGCTTCATGGGTTTTCCCCAGGAACTTGTTCATCCCTTCTGCTAAGGTCTGGCTCATTCCTGGTTAATGACAAAGCCGCAGCCAAGATTTGTCGTCGTACAACTCCGCAAATTCTTGCTGGGATCGTGTGCCTGCTTATTGAGCCATATATATCTCTGTAAGAAAAACTGAAATGGGCTTGGACCACAACTCATCTGGCTAGAACACAGCTTGTCTTTTTGGCCACACATTTTTAATCTTGACTCTTGCATGCAGTTTATAGCACCTTGTTCATAAGAAATTGCAGTTTATTCTTAGAAATATATATTTTAGGTTTTTTAATCTTTATACCCATAAATGGACTATTTTTTTGTCTTGGCTGGTTTCAAAAGTGACCATTTTGTTTAAATGCTGTAATTGCAAATGTGTTGTAAACGTTGTTTTGTTCTATAGTTTACACAAAGGTGCCAAAGTAAATAGTTAATTAAAAAAAAAACACAAAAAAACAAACCCTAGCAAATCGTTAAGTTGCTTTAGCTGTTCTTCATATTTTGGTCTCAGCTTTATTTTTTTTTTGGTCAGCCTTTCATTTTTTCCTAGACATATCATTTGCCCTAATGCTTTCTTTTAAAACAAAAAAAAAAAAGTGCATCTAAAAAAATGTTCAAATACCACTCTTTTTTTAGTGCTCTCATATAGTAGGAAGAACATTTTCTTTGAAACGTTACACTAAATTGTAAGAGTACAGCAGCATTCAAAAATGTAATATACTTTTTGTATAACAGTCTTGAGAGTGTGTCTGGAGTGGGGGGGAAAAACTAACCCTGTTACTTTTCAGAAGCCTCTTCCCTCAGCTACCAGAATATGAAAACGTGCTTTTTCACAGCATCAAAAACTTATAGTTTATGCAGACTTGCAAACAGGGCATGTATCACCATTGCATCCTTCGATGCAAAAAGCAGCAAAACCTTTTTTATGTTTCATAAGTCTGATATGGGTACAGAGAGTCTTTCTTAAGTTGGTAAATAATGTAAATACATGTCCTTTCAGAGAGTGAGTCTGTTATCTAGGTATTTTGTGTCATTTAATAAATATTAAACAGTTTTGTGTTGATAAACTCTTGTGTGTAAAATGCCTTCTTACTCCAAGTTCTGTATGTTGGGCTTACTAATGTTTATGGCTTCTTTAAATTCTTTAGCTTGTGCTTTGATAGCAAAATACTTGTTTGCTACTTAAATATAATAAGTAGTTCTTTATTCATTCAGTCATTAAAATCCCTTGAGTTTTCTAAGTGGCTTCCATTCCTGAATTTTTTTATTTTGTGTTTTTTGCTAAGTCTTCTATGGTTCTTGGAGGGGAAGGAAATAAGCATCCTCATAGACCCTGAATTGGGATTAGAATGTGTCCAAGTGGCAGAAATACACAAAAATACCAGAGGTGGTGCCTTGTTGTTCCTAAGGAGGTACCTCTCCTGCTGTGTGAATATTCCTTGTCTCCCACTTTACCATTATTGTAATGACCCTGGAATGATTATTGACGTATGAAGGGACAGAGCTGTATAGAGAATTTGCTTCTCTTATTAAGAATAGCCAATTGGCCATTTCTTGATTTTTCTTCACCCTGAGCAGCTGGGTTAAATCTGAGCAGAAGGACTGTGTCCAGCCTGGCCCTTCCCAGCTCAGGAGCACTGACTCGGTGGAAGGGGGAGGTGGAGTGTTTTGGATTTCCTTTTTGAATTCTGGGAACTGGGATGGCTGTAGCAGAGCAGGTGCTGGTCCTGTGAGCTGTTCTGGAAGGTTGGTGTGGGCTGCAGGGGGGCTGAGCCTGCACTGCTGGAACCACACAACACTCCCGGGGCAGGTGGGCTTGGGCAGGTCTGGGAAGCACCTGCCACCAATCCTGCTCAGCTCCTTCCTTCCTGTCTTACACTTGGAGGAATCTAAATGCATGGGATGGTTTTTCCACCAATGCTTTCTCTTTAAGGAGGATATTTCCTACATTCTTAAAAAAAATAATAATAATAATCTTACAGGAACAGATGACTGTTTGGAGACTGATAGATTATCTGTCTACTCTGAGAAAAAAAAAACAGAGCAGCAAATTCATTCATATTCTTTCATTCTTTTTCCCCTGTGAAATGCAATATATGCCACTGCACTTCCTCCTGATTGACAATAACTGATGACAAATCAAATTTAAGATGGTAGTTTTGGATTTGCCTTTTTTGTTCCCCCTTAAAGAGGCTGGGGCCTGTGGACATACTGTGGAATTTAAACAATTAACACCTCATAACTTATTGGAGTGGTTGAGAAGCATTGAACTTTGTGCAGAGGGTATCTTGTAATACACGGAGTTAACTGGGAAGAGAAGCAATGGATGTTGGTTAATCTACAAAGGAGCAGGTTTTTTTCCTGGTTAAGTAATTGTTTCCTAGTACAAGGTCACCTTTCAAATGACTCACAGATTGTCTTGCTGCTGCTTATAGAAAATTAGCATTAGGATATCAATTAAACAAAAAAGTAATTTTGAAAGTGAATTTTCTAGAATCAGCAGGATATTGCAGCACTGTAAATAAACCTCTTAAGCTGAGGAAAAGTAGTTCACATCCAGCAAATGTTAAATTTTTATCAATTGCTAAAGATTTACACAGACCAGCCACAGTAACTGTGCCTGACCCTAGGACCCCACGAAGAATGCCAAGTGCAAGTGAATGTTTCCAATTAGTCTCCTGTTAGTTCTTTGGTTGCAGCTCGAACTGCTGCCTCTGGAGAGGGACCCCTACCCCAGTTCACACCTCTCAGTTATACCCTGACGCTCATCACCCAGGCCAAGTCAAACAAAAAATTCTGGTCAGTGGACTCTTGATTTCCTGCTGGGTTCCATTGTTGCTGGGCTGGCCACCTTCTCATGTAGCTTCTTCTTTTGGAATTGTCTCCTTATCATATCCCCTCTGCTTGTATCTGCTGAATTCCAAGAGTTCTTCTGCTACCAGCATTGTTACATTTGTTAGATCAAAAGTTTGGTCAGCTCTTGCAGCCTAAGGACACTATTCAGACAGGAGAATACAAGTAACCTAATTTTCTCTGTAACTGTTGATAGTTCTTTATCTTACTCCTTAAAATAATCAGTTGTTTGTCTGCTTGCAACACCTGTTTTTTAGAGCTGGAGGAAAACATGATGTCACCAGGTACTTCTGTGTTAAAGTGCCTGAGTAATCATAACTTGGTATGAAATTTTGTCTTTTCAACAAGGTAAGTCTACAGATCCTGTTCCATTTAATGCTATTTGCAGTAACAGGGAAGTTGCAATAACTGCTTTCAGTAGATCCAACATTTAGATGTGTTATGCAATTAAGGAGTGCGGAGGGTCACTGCCCAGGCCTTTGCAGGGCCCAAGGGCTCCTGTGCTTCTTTGCAAAGCTTAGTCACTATGACTTTGCAGAAAGGGGCTAGCATGCAAGTAAATTGCACCTGAAATGATAAGGAATAGATTGCTTGTTACTATTTGGAGCAGTAGTTGTTTTAATTCAGTGTGAAATATCAGTGCTGGACTATTAGCAACATGTTCAATTACATATCGCTTTATTTTTTCCCTTCTGGATTGAACGTCCTAGGAAATTAACACAGTGCCAGTTCTGTTTTACCCTTGTGTAATCTCTGAAGTTTGAGGTATAGCTAAAAAAAATTCATTATCATGGCCAAAACCAGATAGCTTTCTCAAAAGCAGGCCCTTAATTACATCCACAAAGCCCTTCAGCTGGTGCTAGTTTTAGGCTCAAGGCAAAGTTGATCTTTAATTAATTAATTTTCAGTGAAGGCTGGGCATGAGATGGGAACATAAATTACAAAACAGCCTCTGCAGAGGTGAGTGAAACCCTGTCACTGCACAGGTAAAGCTGGTTTGTAGGATGTGGCTGGGGAGTAGGTCACAACTGGTTCTGCAACCACAGGACTCCGATTTTGTCGCTTGCAGAACTGGGACTGTGTGTGTATCCCTTCAGTTTCTCCCTTTTTAATCCTACAGCAGCAGCTGCTGCTTCAAATCCCAGCTCTAAAAGCACAAAGCAAACACAACTTCCAACTGGAGAGAGATCATTCCCCCAAAGAGCTCTGTTTCAGGACAATGCAGTGAACAGGCATTAGCCTGGTGTTTGCCAGACCTGGTTTCTGATCTCTGTCAGAGCTGGAAACCATAGACCAGCTACAAATATCATTATGTTCTCTGTAAAAGGGATGTAATGTTATTCTAGGTCACAAGGGATCCTGTGGCACTGAAGTCCTGCAGTTAAAATATCCAGTTCTGAAAATGACTGTATAATATCCAGTTTCCCTCCCTGCCTTGTATTTTAGATGCAACTTCTTTTCCTGCTGAAATCTCTCAGAAAATGTTACAGCCAACACATCTTTCATAAGAGCTGGAAGTGGGCGGTGCCTTCTGTGCAGAGCCATTTTCACACAATGTATTCTGCTCTGAAGCTGACAGATGTATCTCCAGCAAGTTAGCACTGCATGTCGATCAAACCACAAACGCCAGAGCATTGACACACCTCTCCTTTGCTGGAACAAGCCCAAAGAACATGTAGTCAGTCAAACAAGTTCTTTTTTTTTTTTCACATTAAACAGAGCTACATCTACAAGCAGCTTGGTCTGACTCACAAAACGCATCAATCTCATCTTCTGCCACATGTTAACCCAGCTGCTGAGTGCTGCAGCACGCATCACATCCAGCAGCAGCTGGAAACGCTTGGAGCACCGCGGGGCACCCCGACACCCCGCAGCGCCGAGGGGCAGCAACGGGACAGCGAAGGGGCAGCTGCTGGCCCAGCACCGTGCCAAGGCCCAGCTCCTGCCTTGCTTCCAGCCGAGCCTCCAGCCCGCGATGAACCCAGCCGGGCTCGTGTGACGCTGCCGCCGCTCCCAGCCCGCTCCAGCCGGGAATGTTTTTCCAGCTGCGTCGCGACACGAGCGGCTTTACAGGAAATTTCGCAGCTCTCTGCTGCAACCTGCTCTCTGATCTCTTCACCTCCCCACCAAGCTTTCTTTTTTTTTGGCTTTTCACGTGATTTCCCCAGTCTTGACTCAGCAGTTTCCCGCAGCAGCGTTTATTGGTTTGGTTTCCCAGCACCACCTCCCCCGAAAGCGGCGGCCCGGGAGCGCTGCCGCCCGCTCGGAGCCTGCGCACGGAGCAGATAAAAAGGGTTTTTGGGTTTTTCGGAGCTGTTCCTGCCCCCGAGCACTGTCACACGCGCAGCTGAGGCCCTGCAGATGTCACCCTGTGCTGGACACTCCGTGATCTTCACTGCGGGGGCCGGACCCCGAACGCTCAGGCCGCAGGCTGCAGGCTGGGCTGTGTGAGAAGGAGAACTCGTGAAGAGCTGTAAGCTCGGCACAGCCCCCAGAGGGTCCCTGTGGTTCACCCCCTCTGCCAAGTGACTGGGACCTCTCCGGCCAGCATTAATACATTCCTCTTTCCACCTTTTCCACGTGAAATGGAACCAAATCCTTTCTCTCCCTCCTGGGAAGGAATAATTGGTTCTGCCATAATCTTTTCCCTGAGAAAAAATACAGGAATTGCCCTTTTGTTTCGAGATATCTAAAAGAATAAATAAAAACACATTAGAATAAAGCCATGATTACTGTATGTCCTAGGGATTATCTCTTGCTTCTTTTTATCACAACCACTACTCTCCTGCACCAGGAATCAGAAACATTAAGGTACTCAGTGCTTCATTAAACAGTGGACACTTTGCTTCTGACCACACACATCCATCAATTTTGGCGAGTCCCAGGGCTAAGGAAAGTTTGACTACAGAAATACTATCTAAACTGCTGAAACTGCTGAAGGATTTACAATGGATTAAGCATATGATGCAAATGAAATTAGGCATGAAATTATATTCCTCAATGAACCAAGGCTTTAAAAAGAAATTCTAATGTTTTGATATTTGGCCTCAGTACATGTCAATACCTTCTTCAAACAACTGATGTCAGGCAGTATAACATGAAACAAAACTGTAATGCTGTACAGAAACATTACAGTCCTGCTTCTCACATCCAACAATAAACATAAGGAATGTGAATGCCTTAGAAAACCAGGATCAGCTTGCCATGCATCAGTGGCTCCCAAAATCATGGCAACTGCAAAATCATTTCTCTTTACTAAGCAAGAAGGTAAGGCATTTTCTCTGCATTATGGTAACAATCATTCACTCTTCTCTTATTAAAGGAAAACAGCTGAGAATGTGAGTTTGAGCTTATGTTACTGAAGTACAACTATCATGTAAATTTTATTGTTGAGACTGCCACAATCAGTAAAGAAATTACTCATGATAAATAATATGCAGTGGATGTTTGTTAGAGGTTGAATCCTCCAAGCACTGAATGTAATAATTTACGGAATTAAAGAGAAATCAGACAACATCTAACCCTAACTACTAAGCTTTTTTTAAGGATAGCTGAAGGATTTGTCAAACATGAGAGGAGCAGAGCTTCATTTTGCTCCCTCCAGAGATACAAAGAAGAGATAGGCCTTGGGAACTGCCAAAAATTTCTCTGTTTAGGGAGAGCAGTGCCAAAATCAAGCTTCTGTCAGTCGGCTGGGCAAGAGGAGAATATCACTGTGAAAACACAAGAGCACATTGCTTTTAACAACCTGTTATCACGTCCAGATGGCTGGAGCATGTGAGCTTTGTCGGACAAACCTCTTCCTGTACATGAACACAGGTGTTTGTACCAGCTCCTCGGAGGTGGAATTCGATCCTTTGGTCTCCCCAAGGATCCCACACAGGGCAGAAACCCCTTGGGCAGCCTTTGTGGTTGTCCCATCGCTTCCTGCACCCGCAGGTGCATCAGTCCCTCCGTGACCATGTGACAATGACAATAAACCACCAGCTCAGTCCACCAGGATCGTGTAAAGGATGTCACACCTCCACATGCCCGTGGCAGGCTGTTATATGGCAGGGATGGAGGGCAGGGAAGGTGAAGTGACCAGATGCAAACAGAAATAATCTGTTTTCTGGTATTAATGATGATATTAATCTGGTGCAAAGCAAGGTATTTCCCATTCTGCTAAATTAAATAAACCATACTGTTCTTTTAATCCCACACCGCTTGCTGTTTTTCTTGTGTTATTACACAGAAAAGTATTTGCTTGTTATGATTGCTGCCATTAGATTTCACTTCAAGCTTCACTAAATTGGCATAAAGGAAACAAGTTAATCAGCCTTCCTCTTATGTCTGCAGAACATCCACTTGGTTCAGAGCCAATTTCCTACCATGCAAGCAAGAGATCCAAACATTCAGAATTCTTCACTCAGAACAAGGGAGTGTTGGAACATACCAATGTATATTCATAAGTCCTGAAGTAAATATTCCAGCAGATACAAAAGGTGCCATTCCACTGCATGAACTACCTGAAAAGACCAATCATTTTCTCCTCTTCCAATTAATTAAAGCTTAATTCAATGTCTGTCTCCTAATGGTCAAATCCTCCTAATTTGATTGCTCCTAACTCCTTGTGAGATCACTTTTTAAAAAAAGAACTTTGTTCTAAAGGAATGAAGCCTGAGGAAATACAAAATCCCCAGAGCAGGACTCTCCCTAGCCTCTGAAATGCCCCTTCCTTTGTGGTGGAGCTGAGAAAGACTTGCTGCTTTCAGAATTCATGGTTTCATCTCTGCTGCTGTTACTGACATTTCCCGCCAGCCTACAGCAAGTCAGTTATTAAATATAAAGTTTATTTCTTCAAATAAATATTTGGTAATTAAGCCCAAAGGATAAATGTAAATTTACTCTGGTTTGAAATTACGTGAATTTGAGAGTCTCGTGCAACCATGCTTAGACAAGCACACGTGCAGGTATGTAACACACGTGCTGAGTGGGCTCTAGGGGTAGTTACTAAGCACAAAAAGAAATGCAAAGAAACAGTGAACTTCTCTGAGCACAAAAGCCCTCGTGTGTGGGACCCTCATTTGTTCAATGCCCTGGTGTCTGTGGCGGCCCTGAGACGCCAGCTTTGGTTTTGTGACACTCTATGGGAAAGTACAGGATTGCAAGCACACAACCGAGAGAAATTAACTGCCCTTTGATAACAAATTATTTCCACTTCCTCCAGACTGCATAACTGCTTTCCTATCAACACCATCTACACTCCAGCTGTCTCATTACCAGGCCAATGTGTTTTATTGTCTTCTTCAGACTTCATCTTCTTCTCCCATAGCTGGGGATGTCTCTTAGAACCTGACCATTGAAAATCCTCATTTCTTCCACAGGATCACAGGCAGGACTATGCCATTCCAAAGGCCTTTCCTCGCTGAGCTCCACTCTCCTCAGGCCACCTTCCCTGCTGTCTCCAGCCTCAATGCCTTCTTCCATTGCCCCTTTCTCTGCCACGCCAGCCTTTCTGTCTTATTTTTGTTGGATATGAGGTTTTGGGGGTTCCCCCCCCCAATCAATAGTGTCAGGGTGCAATCCAGCATCCATCTCATTTTATACCACCTTTCAGACCCAAACCCACCGAGTTTTTCCTCCAGCCGTCTTCTCCCCGCTTCGCACCGCAGGCTCTTCTCTCCCTCATTGGCACCGAGCTCCTGTCTTCTCCCATGGTTTCCTGCCCCACTTTCTGCCTTTCAGCACCAGCAAAACACGCACGGAAGCTCCGGGTGCCGGTGCCGGTCCGTCCCGCCGCAGGGGCCGTGTCTGGCGGGGTTTCTGCCCCGGCACCGGAGGCACCGAGCCCCGCGGAGCCCGGGCCGTCCCCCGTGTGAGGGTGGAGGGACAGCCGGCCCAGGGACACCACAGCCGTGTCGGGACAGGTGCACGGAGAGCCCACTGGCCCTTTGTATTTACTGCAAACATGGGCAACATCTTTATTTTTTTTTCTCAGTGGAAGCCTCTATATTATCTTTCCTGGATATGCACCTCTCGTAAGGTGCCCCTTCCCAGGCCAGAGCAGCGCCAGGGCACACCGCAAACACTGCCGAGGGCCAGAACAAGCCGCCGCTACCCTGCCCCTGCAGAGGCCACCGCAGCTCAGCCCCGGTCCGGTGGCCGCCGCTGTCGCCGCCGCCGGTGCCAGACGGGACTGGGACAGGAGCGGAAAAAACCCGACCAGACCCGCCCGCCCGAGGCGCCGCGCGACGAG
This sequence comes from Pyrgilauda ruficollis, assembly GCF_017590135.1. Lineage (NCBI taxonomy): Eukaryota > Metazoa > Chordata > Aves > Passeriformes > Passeridae > Pyrgilauda > Pyrgilauda ruficollis. Next base: position 7,751,904 of record NW_024528821.1, on the reverse strand, counting down.
CGGCCCGTCCGCGATCCACGGAATCAAGCGGCGGCGCCGAGCGGCGATTGGAGGCGCGCGGGCGGCCCCGCCCCGCCCCTCACATGACCGCTAGCGAGGTTTTTGTCGCGCCCGCTCGCCCCGGCCGCTCGCCGTGCCCCGGTGTCCCCGCCGCCGGCAGCAGCAGCAGCAGCACAGCCGCCATGGGCCCGCGCCGCTCCGCCGCCTCCTCCTGCGGCCGCGTCCTCCTGCCGCTGCTGCTGCTCGGCGTCTCTGGTGAGCGGGGCAGCGCCGGGGCCCGGGGGAGGGGAGCGGGTGTCGGGTGTCCCCGCGGGCTCCTGCCGCCCCCCGCCCCCGCCCCGTCACGCACGTGACGCGGCGCGCGGGCACCGGGGGTCCCGGGGGGGTCCCGGGGCCGCCTCGGCCCCGCGGCGCCTTCAGGGGGCGGCCCCGGGGCGGAGGCGCCGCTGCCGCCCCCCCGCGCTGCCACCCACGGGAGGGGAGGGCACAGCGGCGGGGCCGGGGAGGCCGGGAGCCTCGGGGTGCTTCCGCCGAGGGCCGTGGCCCGGCAGCCGGCACCGCGGGCCCGCCCGCGCGGCGCGGCCAGGCCGCTCTGCCCGCGCTCCTCGGCGTGGGGCCGCGGGCACGGCAGCGCCTGTGCCGGGAGTCACCGCGTCGCGAATACAACAGCTGGGAAAAGTTCTCTTAAAACGCAGAGGGAATTTAACGCCCATGTATTGCGGGCTGGGAATCGTGGAAGCGCAGTGGGGGCATGCCGATCCCATCTCCTGGGGTCGGCTTGAGTCGTAATCACTGATACAACACGTAAAATAATAGACCCCGGTCTACAAGCAGCACATTGTTCAGGTGCCCTTTGGTTTACCCGCTGTGTCACCAGAAGCAGCAGCAGCACCGCCGCCATGGGCCCGCGCCGCTCCGCCGCCTCCTCCTGCGGCCGCGTCCTCCTGCCGCTGCTGCTGCTCGGCGTCTCTGGTGAGCGGGGCAGCGCCGGGGCCCGGGGGAGGGGAGCGGGTGTCGGGTGTCCCCGCGGGCTCCTGCCGCCCCCCGCCCCCGCCCCGTCACGCACGTGACGCGGCGCGCGGGCACCGGGGGTCCCGGGGGGGTCCCGGGGCCGCCTCGGCCCCGCGGCGCCTTCAGGGGGCGGCCCCGGGGCGGAGGCGCCGCTGCCGCCCCCCCGCGCTGCCACCCACGGGAGGGGAGGGCACAGCGGCGGGGCCGGGGAGGCCGGGAGCCTCGGGGTGCTTCCGCCGAGGGCCGTGGCCCGGCAGCCGGCACCGCGGGCCCGCCCGCGCGGCGCGGCCAGGCCGCTCTGCCCGCGCTCCTCGGCGTGGGGCCGCGGGCACGGCAGCGCCTGTGCCGGGAGTCACCGCGTCGCGAATACAACAGCTGGGAAAAGTTCTCTTAAAACGCAGAGGGAATTTAACGCCCATGTATTGCGGGCTGGGAATCGTGGAAGCGCAGTGGGGGCATGCCGATCCCATCTCCTGGGGTCGGCTTGAGTCGTAATCACTGATACAACACGTAAAATAATAGACCCCGGTCTACAAGCAGCACATTGTTCAGGTGCCCTTTGGTTTACCCGCTGTGTCACCAGAAAGCTGATGCTTATTTCAGAGAGTCAGAATTCTAGGTTGGAAGAATCAGCTTCCAATCAAGGATCAGCTGGTCCAGCCTTTCTTGGCAAAGACACGGTCTAGACAAAATGGCCCAGCACCCTGTACAGCCAGATCTCAAAAGTGTCCAATGCTGGGCAGTCAACACTTTGCAATTATTAGTTTGTCAGGTAGACAGACTATAAGACATTCTCTCAATTTTTGCCAGCTTTGACAGTTTCATGGTGTGCTTCCTATTTTTGATACTTTTTAGAAGTCTAGCTATTCTTTCACTGTCTGGTAAATTGAATGTGGTCCTGACATAATTTACTGCTTTGTGATGAGCTGTCCTCTTAAGTGGTTCTAGAAAATTAAGAAAAAGCAATGTCTTAATAGCTGATAATCATGTCTTACAGGTTTTTTCCAGTCCTATGCAGTTGAAGTAGATATAAAGGATTCCTCTAATGCTACATGCCTGTATGCAGACTGGATGATGAGGTTCTTGATAACATACGAATCAAACAATGGTGATTATGTAAGTATTTGGGAGTAACTCTTGCTGAGAACTGAATTTTGATCTGGATAAAAGTCTTAAGCTCTTTTACCTAGGGTGTTTGATTTCTTACTTTTTTTTACTAAGTCAGTTCAGAAGAATAGTCCTTATAAAATAAAGAATAAATTCTCAGTCATACAAATGAGTGAAAGTACCCTGTTGCTCTTACTTAAATGATGTACACAAAACTCACCAAGTCTAACCAGTATCAGTGTAGTTATGTTCTTAGCCCAAGCAGTAAATGTAATTGCAGCTCAACATAATCAGGGTTTACAGCCAGGTTAGAGTTGTACTTTTGTACTTGAATCTGATACAGCTCCTTTCTCAGGCAGGTGTCAAGGAGCCTTTACTATAATTTTCCAGAATAACCTAAAATAATCTCACTTGTCTTGTGCAAGGTTTCAGCTAACTCCAGCAAGTTTATAATGTTGTCATGGGGAAGAGCTGCATATGAATGCATTTTAATTTCCCCTTTTCTTCTAGAAAACCACAGCCCTGAATTTGTCATCGAGTGTGTCACACAATGGAAGCGTCTGTGGCAATGACACACAGGCTGCCCTTGTGGCAGTGCAGTTTGGAGAAGGTCATTCTTGGAGCATTAACATCACAAAAAACAATGAAACTTACCAGGGAGACTTCATCACACTGACCTACAACACCAATGACACAGCTGTATTTCCTGATGCTAAAAGAAAAGGTAACATTCAGTGCAGAATCTGACTTGCAAAGCAATCTCAGCCAGAAGTGTCAGACCTCGTGTACCTGACCTGGCTTGGCTTCTTCAGAGTAAAGAGGAATACAGGAGTCAGTAATGAATGTAATGAGTTTGTACCACGTGCTGCCAGCTGCTCTTCCTTGTACCTGCCTGCTGGGTAACAGAGCAGGCCAAATGGCTTCACTGAATGTGTAATTCCTGTAAGTGGAAGGGAAGGGGAAGGATAAACAGCTTTGATCAGTGAGGTAGACAAGCAGGCACATGGAAGATTAATTTTAGTGGGCACTGCTTGACCTTCTACCTTGCTAAGCAATACAGTGTTAGGCTGTCTGTGTACTAATGCCTGCTAATAATAGAATTATTTTCCCCTTAAAAACTTGAGTAAAAGGGTTCCCCTTTCTAATGGCTTGTCTAGTTCTGTAAGCTTGGTTACTCCTGCATTACCTAGCACTTCAGGTCAGGTCATACAGGGAGAACATTCAAGAGAGCTTAAGATTGTTAAACTTAATTATCACTTAGTCTTTGTCTTACGAAATTACATAAAATGTAACACTACCTCTAAGTTCTTGTAGTTCATAAGGCATTAAAAGATTTGTGCTTATTTGTAGGACCAGTTACTGTTCTTATAAAGGATCCTGCACGTCCAGTTCAACTGAATACTGTCTTCGTGTGTCATAATTCCTTCGTTATTGAAGCAGAAAATATAACACAGATTTTCTGGAATGTTACTGTGCAGGCTTTTGTTCAGAATGGCACAGTCAGTAAAAAAGGTGAGCATTTCAGTTTGTGAAAGAGCTTTTTTGTATTGCACCTTAGTGCAGGGAGCAAAGTCCCATAATAAAAAATCCACCAATTCTAAGATGTGTTGTGTTTAATAATATCCATGTAAATATCCTCTAGTATTTCTTTCCTTGTTCCTGGAAAAATAGCTTAGGATAACAGATTTGGTAGTGTGCTGTACTATTGATTGTTTGCGTGCCAAGGTGAGATTCTTCTCAAGTGTATATTCCAGTAATTGGGGTATTAAAAATAAGCACTTCAGAACTACTGTTGCTGAGTAAATCATTGAGTTTGAGGGGTTTTAGCTGACTGCCTTCCAGTTCCAGTGGTGGCCTCTGCTGTTGCATTTGAGTAGTCCAGAGCTCGTTGCCTCATCTCATAGCTCAGGAAAGAGACGAGCACAGCATCCTGCTGCATGTAGCCTAATGGGCTCACTTACTTGGTTGACAGCAAATACACGTCACACTTTTAAAACAACTTAACTGTCTTTGTGTGTTTTGCTTCCTTGTGTCGGAGGCAAGTGGTGCTGAGTGTGGATTTAAAGCTGAGTGTTACAGGATTTCTGAGAATAAGTGGCAACTGTACTTTGAGTAATAAGACTTCAATAAAATTTCAGTAATGAAATGGTGATTAAAATAAAATGTCTTTTCAGAGTCTAGATGTCCTGCTGATACGCCTACTTCTGCACCTACTGTTCCACCTACTATTGCCAATGTAACTACTGCATCTACCACTACTTCACCTCCTGCTCCAACAGCTCCTCCCAAACCTGCGGAGAATCCAGACACAGGAAATTATTCTCTTAAAAGTGGAAATAAAACATGTTTCCTGGCAACTGTGGGGCTGCAACTGAATGTTTCCCAAGACAAGGTGCTTCTTTTTTCTTTTGAAGAGTAAAAGTTGCTGTAGTTATTTGGTGTGAAATCTGAATGCAGAGTATTGCTTTGTCCACTGCTGGCTGTCCAGAACTGCTTCTAAATATTGTATGTAGCACCTCTCTGACATCAGAATGGTTTTGTTGCATAATATATGTCTTCAAAAACCTTACATGGATTCAACAGAACTTTTTATTGAGAATACTTCTAACATGATTAAAAGTCTGGAACTTTCTTAGCTGTTATGGCTATTGTTCCCTGCAGATATTGACTTTCCCCTCAGAGGGTAGCCTGTTGTGTTAGGGAACAAAGTAACACTTCTCAAGGAATTTATTTGTTTGTTTCAGTACTGCCAGCGTGTAAATTTAACTCAAACAGCCTTGGTTCCGTAGCGGCCAAGCTGAGCTCTTCCTGCTGTCATATTTATGACAAGCTCTTCTAACCCAAGACTGTTCCTGACTGAGACAATGTATTCCAAAGGCAGCTGAATGTCTTTGATGTGCTTTGTCTGTATTTCAGCCTCTCCTGATCAACATCAATCCAAAGACAACTGTCGCAGATGGTGCCTGTGGTAACACAACAGCCACTCTGAAATTGAATGATAGAAATAGCACACTGATTGGTTTTACATTTGCTGTTGTAAGTAACTTCTTTTATTTTAAACTAATTTATCATTTAACAGCATGCATGGTGATCACTTACAGTAAAATCCTCCTGTTGCTTGCTGGTGGTAGGCTGTTCCCGTATGGGAAGTGGAACTGGCCAGCTGAGTGCCTCATGACAAATGGAGAACTGGGTTAAAGTTGTAGAAAATGTAAGACTGGTAAATGTGTTGGCTTTTGTAAAGTATGTGTTCTTAAAGTTACAAATGCAGAATTGCACACTGACACTTGATTCTTGCTTCTTGAACAGAAAAATACAAGTGCAAGTGTACAAAAATTTTATCTGAGGGAGGTGAATGTTACTCTGCTCAACCGTCTGAATGGTTCTGGTAAGAAACAGTATCTGCCTTAAGCAAGGCTAATATTTTATTCAATGTCTGCTTCAAATAATTCTGGCTTTTTTTTCAGCGTTGTTCATGGTTACTGTTAGCTCCTACTCTATGTCTAGCAGTTGGTATGAACAAAAATAATAAGCAGAAATGGCTGTAAGAGTTACTTTGAACAGCAGTGTGAGACCCCTCTACAATTCCTGAAACTTCTGCTAATGGAGTCACTGTAAATTAAGAGGGCTTCTTTATTACTCTTTTCAGTAATGTAATTTTTTTGTGGCATGAAATCTAATTGTGCCAACTTTGAAGCTTTTTTTCCTAAAGCAGCTTTTGTCTTCTTTGTTTGAAGATGCTGCTGTATCTTCCAACCACTTGTACTTAACTCTCACTAAAAAAGGCCAGTTCTTCAGAAACTGAAGTATACTTTTTTCCCAACAAACATATGTTTTCTCTTTTTAAATTGCTTGTCATAGCTACAGCAATTAAAGAGCATTAAAGCTAAAACACTTGTAACTCTGCAGCACTGAGACAAGCAGAGGTATAAGGAAAGCCTGATGTCATGTACCTATGAAAGAGAGGTTACTGCAAAGCACTGTAATAACTTCAGTTTCTGATTTCTGGTTAAGCTGATCAATCCCACTTTGCACTACTTTGTTTTTCAGACTAGTCAGTGTTGAAGTGTTGGCCCCTCTAGACTCAGCTACTCAGTCTTACTGTATTAGCAACTGTCTTAAATTTTAAGTGAACATGCAAATTTCCTTTCTTTATTTTTCCCTTCTTTGTTTAGTCATTTCAAGTGCAGATAACAACAACTTAAGCAAGTGGGATGCTTTCCTTGGTAGCTCTTACATGTGCCGAAAAGAGCAAACCCTTCAGATTAATGAAAATGTTCAAGTACATACTTTTAATCTATGGATTCAGCCATTCCTTGTGGAGGCAAATAAGTTTGCTACAGGTAAGAGTTATGTTTTTGTTTTTACTGATGCTTCCCAAATTCTCACTTGCTAAAAAGCAACAGTATTAGGTACAAGCACTTTATCTCAGGAGCTCTTGTTCCAATTTTTTTAAATATGTTTAGATATACCTGGAAAGAAGAGAAGTTCTGAGAGTGACATTTGAGTTCAAGCAAAGCTTTGTTCTCACTTAAAAAATGTCTGCTAAGTATGTGGTTCTTCTTCACAAAACTTGAATGAACTAGAGACACTGAAGGGGGACTTAAGCATTGCTGTGCAGAATAGGTTAAAGTTACTTGACAACATCTTGACTTACAGCATTTGTAGCTCAGATATGTAAGAAAATTGGACAGAACCTTTGCAGAAATGGACTTTGGGAGTACTGTTAGGTGTTTTGTTTCTTTTTACCTGTCAGTCTGAGGAATAGGAGTGTTGGGGAAGAATGAACTGTCAGAGCTTCCTTCAGAGGCAGTCTTGAATATCCAGAACAAAAGAGATTCTGAAATGTTTGTTTGCTGCATTGTCTTGATCTTGTCTGGAGAAAACTGAAAGGTCTTAAATTACCTCTTAATATTTAGTGCAAACCGGTCTTTGTGCTTAATGCTGATACTTGCAGCACAGTCTTACTGGACTAGACTGTTCTGTAGACACACAGATTGAAAAGTTCTGTTTTTAGACAGAAGATAACTCCAGATGTGTGTAGGATAAACAGTTTAGTCTTTCTAAAGAGTTAGGGACTCATTTCACTGTGTAGTTAAAGTTGCAACTAGCTTTCTTCTAATTACAGTTATTTTATCTGTATAACTTGTCTTTGTTCTGAATAGATTCTTGATACCAAATCTAGGTCACTTTTTATCCTTAGTGAGTGAAAGTACCAACCAAACTTGCCTTAAGTATGAAATAGATAAGCCTGGTTTGTGAGTGTAGAAGAATGGCTGCTCCCTTGCCTAGGTGCAGATCTTGTGCACAGGAAAACTTGTACACCCTTAAGGTGCTATAGGTTGTCAATTGTTAAATTAATTAAAATGCTTAAATATGCTAAATGTATTGATGAGACCTCTGCAGTTCTTTCTCTCTTAGTTTAAATAATACTTGATTTTTTAACACCTTCGTATTAAGGAAAACAGATTTTTATACCACACTTGGCAAGTATTTTGTCTTTATTTATTCCTTATTGCAACCTTTTTCTCACCTACAGCCCAGGAGTGTTCGCTGGATGATGACAGCATTCTAATCCCAATTGTAGTTGGTGCTGCTCTTGCTGTCTTGATTGCCATTATAGTGGTTGCTTACATAATTGGCAGAAGAAAAAGCTATGCTGGATATCAAACTTTGTGAATCTAAGTGTGATTCCTGTTACGATTTCACTCTAAACAAAGCAAGTGCAAGTTCTGAAGTCCAAAAAAGACCCAAAACTTAGGCGCAATTACTAGCCACAGCTAATTGGAGTTGAGAAACCAAGGGAGAATGTTTATCTCAGATGAAGCAGAATTACACTTTGTTTTCCTGCCCTAAGAAGATGATGTGGGTTTCATAGCTGTTTTGAAGATGTCAAATCCTTGAAGAATTGCTAGGCTGAGGATTTTATCTTGCAAAAGTCCTAAAGCATTTAGGATTTATATCTGCTTTTTACAAATACTAGCCTGAAACAATAACACGTTCTGAACTGATGTGCATTGGGCATCTCCCAGAATAGCATAGAATTTGTACTTGCTTCTCTCCTCTGCGTTCCTTAGTTGTTGTTGTAATTGTGGGTTAAGCTGGCAGCATTAGTCACTCTGTTGACTTGTATAGTATTTAACAAGGATTGTCTAATGCCCAATAGCAACTTCGTTTTCCATAGGATTGAACTTCAGGCTGGTGATAAGTGATCTCTGGAAGTGGCAGCAGTAACTTACTTGCCTTTGTTAGGATTTGAGTAATTTACTCCTGCCTTGGTGTAATTTCAGGAATCATTCCTATACCATGGCTGTATGAACAAAATGGGTAATTTGCCAAATGGTGAATATATTAGAAGACTTCAGTGCTGTTTCCAGATGCTTTCAAAAAAAAACCTGTTGGGCACTGAATTCTTTATTATACCATGGCAGTCATCTAAAATACTCACCTAAGGCAGACTTCTGCTAAATTAATGCAAGCTTTTTTTTTGCTGGCATCAGTTTAAAGGGAATAACCTCTCTAAATATTCCAGAACTTTAAAGTGCACTTAACTTCATACCATACTCTGCACAGAACTGGTCTGTCTTGTTGCTTTGAATGACCTTGTTTAAAGATGCTTTCATTTAATGAGCCAGTATCTGTTGTTGCAGCTTGAGCTGTTTTTAAATCTTCACCTTGAATGGTTCTCTGCCAGTCAAAGTTCACATTGTAACTGCCCGCCATTGGCACTCTGAATGTTGAACGTTTGTGTTGGGTTGTTTGCAGTGTAGCATTTATTAATGTTTAGAGTGCAAAAGCCAAACAAGTCTGAGATGGGACCCACAACACCTGTTTTTCCTTGCTGTATGAAAAGAATAGGTTAAAAAAGTGCAGTGCAACTGGACTGTTCTTTAACTGCAGCTCTGTAGAGACTAACCTTTGATGCACAACTTTTCTCTGGGCTCCTTGTGCATATTCTTACTGCATGGAAAAAAAAAAAGTCTTTTAGACTTTTAGATAATTGTGGCTTTTTTGCATATGTCATAACATGAGCTGCCTAAGCTGGTTATTTAATGAACATAACATTGTTTCCCCATTTAGAATGAGTTTAGCCTGCATCAAAGCTGCTCTAGTGTTTTATTAGTGTTCTCTAGGGTTGTAGAGATGTCTGTGGCATGTTTGTATACAAATCATAAAATACACTTCTTTCAGTAATGGTTTGGTTTGTTTTTATTTTTTTGGTTTTTTTTTTTTTTTTGTAAAGACAGTTTACTCTTGACACTAGCCAAGGAAGCATGTATGGGTGGATAATGTTTACTATAGCTTGTAGTCTACAGCTTGAATTTTGCATCAGTTACTGAAATGCATTTTAATGAAAGTGGGGAACTGCTAGAAGTTTAATCATGAAACAAGCTTCAAGACTTACCATTTTAATTTTAAAAAATGGATCTAATGACTTTCATATTAATATATCCTCAAATGCAGAAGTTCATATAGATTTTTTAGCTTTTTTTTTTTTGTGAGTGATGTTCAGTGGCACCAGTTAAACATGCATCTCTGTTAAGGAGTAATCATCACACTCTTCTTCAGACCTTGCAAATTTTTGAACTGTACACCGTTTCTAAGTGATAAAATAGAAGATTCGTGCAAACTGCTTCCTAAAATCAACACTAGAAATACTATTGCAAAAACCTGTAAGCATATTGGCTCAGAGTTTTAAGTACTCCTAGACTGATGTGCAGGTAACTGGTTCAAAAAACATCAGTTTCACCTGACTTCCTGTTGTTATAAAACCACTAGTTTTCCTGTATGTATTGCTCCATAGGGAACTGTCAATCTGTTTAACCTGTGCTCTAAAAAATAAAGATTGTTCTATTTCTTAAGGAAACTTGTTCACATTTTTTAACTGATTTGAAAACAGACATCTTGTATTGTCTTTTTTTAAAGAAAATAAACTCAATGAGTAAGGTGAACTCTAATCAGTCTGTATCTGAGATTCTGTTACATAGCTGATTTTGTTCTGGTCCGTGGAAACAGCAGTTAAATTGTGAATTTATTTAACACCTGTGGATGTGGAATATTAATGTGTATAACCTGTTACAGACTGTGGTTGGTTTAGTACCTTATACACAATTTACTGAATATTGTATTCTAATGTCAAGGTTTCTGATATTTTTGGTTAAAGATGTCATGCTGATAGTCCTCAAAAGAAGCATTTCTAGCCAGTGAATGATGGGATTTGGGTTTTGGAAGGGGCATTTTGTTTGTTCATTTGTTCCTTGTTTTGGTTTTTTGTTTGGCTGGTTTTTAATTTTTTTTCTTATTTACCACAGTGTTCTCTCTTCCTTAGCATATGTTAATAAAACATGAACTTTGGGGCTGTTGATTGAATCTTATGATTGGAATTAAAAGGGAAGGCACCTTTTATACTGGGGCTAAAAAAATTTGGGGCCAAAAATTTCTGACTTTTTTGAATGGAGACACATTCAGCCACGTCAGTTGAAAAAGCTGTTCCTGCTGGCCCTGCTGTGTGTTGGGCTGTAATTACCAATTCTGCACTTGAAGACACTTCTGAAGCTTCTAACCACTGTACAGTAGCCACACCTGGATAGATGTGTGCCAGCAAGGATGGAATGTTCCTGGTATGAAACCTTAACCCCTTTTTCACCCTGGGAATTGCCTGTAAAGGTGCCACAGTGTGATGTGTGCTGCAGCCAGCTCCTTCCTTTGAAGAAGAGAGGGAATTTCTGTCACTGCCTGCTGGGCACCTTCATCCTTAGCAAATCCTTTCATATTTAGTGTTAGTGTTTGGTGACCCATTACCCAGCATCTAGCAAATTGTCTGTGTTAGTATTTAGTGAACAAGATGACTAAATATCAAATGTATGTCTCTCTAAGATGTTTAAATATTTTCTGAGTCAGAATATTTTGAAATAGCTGTATAAGGTGCATAGTTCCTTTCCTCTTGGTTTTTTTTTTTCCCTTCCAAGTGGTGCTCTACTTGGCAGTAGGTGCCTTCAGATAATCTGAGTTCAGTATTTTCAGCTGTTGAGCCTCCACGTGTTGTTCTCCTTGCTCTGAGTCAAAGCTTTGTATATTTCAGGGAGGGGCCATGGCAAGAGTGTGCTGGACTGTCATAAGCTAAAGCAAGACAATACATTTCCCATCATTAATGCTGATTCAGCGAAAAACAGCAGCCAACTTTTGAGGAAGTGTTGACTCTGTGTGTGATGCTCTGTCCTAATTAAAAATTCAAACAAAATCGTTTTACCAGGGGTGCTGCTTTACAAAACGCATCTGAGCTGGGCACGGTTGCAGTGCTGCAGAGCCCAGGCACGGCCTCCTGCCTCCCCGCTCCTCTCCTGGCACAGGCAGGTGGAGCTCTGCTCCCCTTGCAAACTGCTTGCCATGCCATGCCCTACCCCCGAGTTTGAAACCGGTTCCCAGCGTGGTTTGCTAATCATTGATGAGTGTTTTTACCAGCAAGGAGCTCCTCACGTTTTACAGGCTGTGTGTTAAAAACCGCTGGAGTGTTTTAGATGTCTCTTCTGTTTTCCCCTCTGATGTGGATTTTAGTGAGGTCTGTGTAGTTCTCAGCTGAAACTAATAACCCTTTTTAATGGAAAATAAAGTTACCCACCCCAACAGAGTCTTAGTGTTTTCCATGCCATGCCTGGAGGCACATTGATCTTGGCTGTCTCTTGCAGTTCTTAGTAAGTTTTTGCTTGGTTACTTGGGCTGTCCCTTATGCCTTCACGTCTAGAACCCAGAGGCGTGCTGGTGACTCGAGGGTTGGGAAGACCCCTGGACAAGGCAGTGCTACCCCAGTGTGGGGTTTTTGTTGTTTTATTGCTGCTAACTGAGGTGTGATCAGCTAATGCATGCTCAGACTGCTGGTTTGTCCTCACATTTCTAATCTCTCCTCTGCTTGCTAGAGGGAGCTAAAATTAAATGTACAACTTAAATGTACAAATCAGAAGAAGTATATTACCAATATAAAGGATGTGTGGAGTAGGTGTGTTTAAAGAAATCAATCTTTCCATCAATTCTTTACTCAATACTGATTTTACTTTACATGTATTATTGTTTCTAATACAATGTAATTTCTCAAAAATGCCTATTTGCTCCTTGCTTTCTTGGGTTTCTAATGCTTGATTTCCCTTACTAATTAATTCTCCCTTGCTTTTTTTTTTTTTTTTTTTTTTTTTTTTTTTTGTTTTTCCTCTTTCTGCAGCTGAAGAATGCATTGCTGATTCTGACCTGAACTTTCTTATTCCCATCGCAGTGGGCGTGGCACTTGGATTCCTTATCATTCTTGTCTTTATATCTTACATCATTGGAAGAAGAAAAAGTCGTACTGGCTATCAGTCTGTATAATCTCTTAATTCCATCTCTGTTGCCCACCTTCCCTATTCTTTTCTCTTTCCCAGACTTCCTGGCCTGCTCCTTAAAAAAACAAAACAAAAAACAAAAAACCCAAAAAAACCCAAAAAAACAAACCAACAACAACAACAAAAAAATTAATTTAAGGTTTCTTTATTTTAAAAAGTTCAAATCACTTCATGGCAGAATAACAATCACTTCATGACAGAATAATGTGCCGTGAGTCTGAAGATGAGTTGCAGAAGCTACTGTATGACTTTGGAGAAAGTAAGTGTTCTGAGGACCAGAGAATTGAGCAGAGTTGGTGTGTCCCTGTGGGAAATGTGATTATTTTTAGTAAAGAAGACATCTACAAAACTTTCTGTCGTTTAATCTTTTTGTACAAGAAAATTTCTAGATGCCTACAGCTTGTCTTGGTTAATGCTACAGCTAAAACTATAATTAAAAGTGTGAATGCTGTGTCAAAAGGGACTGTACATACAGTGGGAAAATGAATACCCAGCTCTCAACAGACTTCTGTTGGGAGCTTGGCATATGGCTGTTCTTGTGAATCAGCCTGAATTTCCTATTCCTTCTGAATGTAAAAGAAGTACCTGATCTCATTAATACCCTGACATAATAGGAGAAGAACATCTGATTCTTCTAGTGAATTAATTTGTTTAATATCGTATGGAGAAGCTGACTGCTAATGTAGGTTGAATAGCTTTGCACTACACTGGTGTCTAATTTGCCAAGATAAGGTTCAGGTCTGGAGAACTTCAGCTACTCAGAAAAGGCAACAGTCTGCTGAAGGAAATGTCTCCTGTGCTATTTTGTTGAACTGCATTTTCCTTTTGTTCTGAGCTCAATTGTGAAATGAGGGTGGGAGGCTGGAATTTCACTGGCTGCAGTTTCTCTGAGCTTTGATTCTGAACATAAAAGAAACTACACAGCGTTGGTCCATGTGAGGACCAAAAGTATTTTGAGAGCACTCAGACTGGCTGAGAACACAGGTTGCTCAGAGATTCCTGCAGTTCCTTTGGACAGCTTGCATAGGTTAACAGGGCATCATTGAAAAGCTGTGATCTCTGAAAGCAAGTGGAGATTTAAAACCTTTCAGGTTTGATAGAATTAATCTGCTTTTAATCTCCTCATTATCACTGTTTGAGTAAGAGTAAGAGCACAAAATTTCTAGCATGAGGAATGCTGATCATAAAGCATAAATGAATATATGTATAGTGAAGAAAGTGACTTGCAAAGGAATAAGAGCATCTTACCTGTTTGAAGATGCTTTCTTTGTTATTAGTGCCATACCTTTTCAAGTCTATGTTCCATATCTAAACTGTATCAAAATCAAATGTAATAGTTGGTGGTTGTGTTCCACTTCATTCCCATCAGGTTCATGTTGATGGAATGAAAGAAGCCTCTTGCTCTTCAAAACTTTTTGGTCCATCTTGGCAAAAGCCTTTTGCAGTTAATAAATCCTGAGGGCACACTAAGTTTTGCCCTCTGCACAAATGTTTACTAAAGCTGCTTCAATATTTAATCTCTGGGCATTGACCCTGTATCCATGTTGTGGGGGAAGCACCTTCAGTAATTTGCATACACAAAGGTGACAGTCAACACTGATGTTTAAGTAACTCACAATAGCTGTGTATTGAGGGAAGGGAGTTTTCCAAAGACTTCGTTGTGATGGTTGAGAAATACCTGTACATTCAATTATTCTTGTCCTCACAGTGACCAAAGATACACTCTACCTGATTCTGACAAAAATGATTCCGTAATACAAATGGGCTCTTGGAGCAAGTTGTCCTTTTTTTTTAGGAATGTAATTCAATGCTGCTGAGTGGGACTGTGTGCTTTAGGTTTGGTTGTCTTGGTCTCTTGTATTGTACTTTTGCTCTTGCAATACTTGATTTCACTGCCAGTGTTAAATGGAATTGTTTCAGGTGGCATTTTATGAGTACACGCACTTGTCAGTGTGGTGCATCTCTGCTGCCAGCAGATGGATCACAGCTATGTTGTCATGCTGAGATTGCAGACTGAAGTATTTAATATCACTTTTGCTAGGCTATCTTAGTGAAATGTGGTCATTTCCTAGATGCAAACACATACATATATATATATATATTGTATATACATAGAAAGTATTATTTTGAGCTTCAACTGAAGTCAAAAATTGATCCAGCACTTTAAGGTTGTTGCAGCATGAAGAGTGGTGTGTACAATTTTCCAGATCTTAAAACGACTGTACAAATATGCTGACAGCAGAATATGTGTATGGAAAATAAAGTTAATTATCGTGTTTATAAAGCTTTGTTTCAGTGTAAGTAGACATGAATACCATTTCTGAGAGCCTTTCCAGAGGGATTGTCAATGTGCTTGGATCTGGATGTTTGTGGGGAAACAGAAGCTTTTGCTTCTAAGTATTCACACATTTACATCCAAATCAGTTGATTTTTGTGTTGATTTGGTCAAAGCATGGGTCCAGCATCTGCTAAAGGACATCCTCTTCCATCAGAATCCTTCTAACAGACAGATAGGGAATAGATATTAAATAAAGTTTTATCTTGTTGCTAGTGTGAAGGCTGTTAATTTGATAGCATGAGACACAATGAGTTTGGTTTCCTTTCAAGACCCCACAAATACAAATGCTTTAAAAGAGCTAAAGCAATTGGCAGACAGAGAAATGCTTGTGGGTTTAACTTATTTCTGATGTCAAAAAAAGAGCCACTCCCCCAGCAGCATCCTCCTTGGCAGAAGCCAGTTTCTGTTGGTCAGAAGATGCCCTTGCAGATAATTTGTGGAGGCAGAATGAACATGTTGCCCTGGTTCTATCAGTGCTATCTGGATAATGAAAACTGAGCAGAATTAGTTCCTAAACTGCCTCTGGTTCAGGTATTTAATAGCTCTTAATAAATCCTTTTTGCCAGATGGTTGGTTGTGATGCTTGGAGAAGAGTAAGTCGTATTGTACTGAACTCTGGCCTGGGGAAGTTTATCAGGTGCTCAGAATTCCATGATGTTGTTACATGCTGCTTGGAAATTCAGTCCCTAATTGGCAGCACAAACTGCATCTCTTAACACCAGTGTTTCAAGAATGCCACCATAGAGTTAATTTTACTGTAGTCACTTTATTTTAAATAGAAAAAATCACTTCTTAGAGACTGATATAGATCAGGAAGTGACGGCAGATGAAGTTCCTTGGCTATGGATGTAGGACAAACATTCCATAATGCCCCTGTTCAGGCAGTAATTTTAGTAAATGTGCTTTCCCAGTAGTGCTTTATCCCAAGGTGTCCTGTCCTGCTGTGTTTTGTAGCTCCCAGCAAGCAGAGTGCAGCCGGTCTCTGTCACATCCGAGGGAGGCTCAGGCTGCTCAGGGCAGCGCACTCTGTGTTTCATCAGCCTTTGGGGGTGACAGACTGATGCCCTCACTCACCCCAACACTGTCCCCTAGACTGTGAGAGGACTGAGCATTTCCCTGCATTTTGCTGCAGCATTACAGCTGTGACCTCTCTGCAATGGGGAAGAACAGGTCTGAGAGCTTTGGGCACTTCTGTGCCTGAGCAGGAGGCACTGCCAACCTGTGAACCGTGACAGGAGAGAAGAGCTCCTCTCACTCATCCTGTCCAAGAGACTGGGTGAGGATTCCTGGGGCAGAGAGGAGTACTGGTGTGAGGAGGAAGGAGGGAGAAATGCATTCATCTTCCCACTTTAGAAAGGAACAGCTGGAAAGGTTCAAGGGCAAACGATTTTCTGTGGCCCTTGCTCAAAACCTTGGGTGTGATCAAGCTGTGTAAAATGCTGCAGTCAAGATGCTTCTGGGCCTAGAAAGCATTTTGAGAGCTGCCATTTTCACTTTTCCACTCTGTTATTGCAGGAATAATCCAGAATTTTTGCTGTTTATTATTTTAACAAGAATAGTGCTAATAAACTACCTCCTTTTTAGCTTTTGCCTGAGAAATGCATATAAAACTATTCTAAAAAATAAAATTTAAAGCCAGGAAAGATGCATTCCACAGGGATCACTCATGAAAGACCTTATGAAAATAGCATTTGGATACCAGAGGTTTTTTTCAATCAAAAGTGAAATCTTCTGCACATTCTCTTCCCAGAGGAAAACTTCTAATTTTTGCTGATAATGATTTACATCAGAAGATGAAAAATGTGGATCCACGCTTTTCATTGGTTTCCTAACTATGAACAAAAATAAATTAACAATAAACTCCGTGTGCCTGTTTTTCCTAGCAGAAAAAAATGCTGGCTTGATGCTTTAAAAAGGAAAAAGCCTCTGATTGACTTAACCTAAGTGCCTGGTGTTGGCAGGGGCTACTTCCCAATGCTGAGTGTGAAGATGATTCGGCCCAGGAAGCGGTCGCTGTTCAGGTCGTTGATAATTCCTTTTCCATTCAGACTGCACTGGATGGGGACCAAGTGATCCTTCTGCACGTCTGTAAAGTGCATAGCTACCAGAGGGGAGGTGTAGTTGACCTGGAAAGAAAGGAGATTTAAGTGTAATTTTTGAAGGAGCAGAAAAGCAAGCAGGGCTTTTATGTTCGGTAAAATAATTTGTAAATGGTTCATGGTTCCAGGCATCTGAGAGTGCCTGCCTGATGTCCACCAGGGTCCCTCAGCATGCTGAGCCTTTTCTGTGTGCCTGAGCACGATGGATCACTGCACATTGCCTCTTGGGGTCATTGCCCAGGACAACACCAGACCATGGGACTCACAAATGCTTTCTGCTGTCCTGAAAACCACACACACTCACATGCAGTCACACACACAGAATTACACACACAGTTACGCACTCACACACTGTTACACACGCAGTTTGTCAGACACAGAAATAGAGCTCTGCAATCCCAGTGCCCATGGCCTCTGTCCTGCCCTCATCTGCCCAAAATAGCCTGACAGCACATCTGGACCCTGTGCAGCAGCTCCTGCCCTCCCATTCCCAAGGAAGCATAGCAGAGATGCCAGACCCTCACTCACGTGGGTGAACTTGCCATAGTAGGGATAATACATGAGGTCAAATGTCCCGTTCCCAGGGTAGAAATCCACCGACCTGAGGTGACTCTCATTGCCTTTCTGTGATCAGAAAATAAACAGAGGCACACACACACACACACAGAGATAGGACATGAGACACAAAATACAGCTCCCCTCAGAGCTTGTCTCAGAGCAGATGTCCCTTGCCAGCCCCTGGCAGTCACTGCCCTGCTTGCAGCCAGGGGAGAGTGGAGCTGTGCAGGCATGGGCAGGGCTGCAGTTTGCTGCCTGCCGATTCCCTGCGGTGCCTTTGCTCCCTGAGGGTGTGATCCAGCAGCTGCCCGGGCAGGGGGAGCCCTTCCTTCACCCCATTGCTGGTGGCTTGCAGGGTGCCCCTGCAAGCTGAGCATGCTGCAGAGCAGCTGGGGATGGATGTGAGGAGTTCCTACACCTCCCCCCTGAGCTGCAGGCTCCAGCTGGCACCCAGGCCCACAGGCGGCCCCGGGGCAGCGCGGTGCTGCCCGTGAGGCTGCAGGAGCAGAGTGGGAAGCAGGAGACTGGTGACCTCTGTCACTCAGCAGACTGGCCTCCAGTTGTGCCCAGACACATGGGCAGCACTGGGTCCTGTGAGTGTTTGGGGCTGATATGAGGACAAATGTGTGAGGTCCATCAGGAGGAGACGTTTGGCCCTGTCCCCACCGTGCTGCAGGGCAGGGAGGAAAGCAGTACCTGCACTTTGCAGTCCACGCTCACGGGGACCCCGGCACCAGGGCGGTAGCCTATGATCTGCAACAGCAAAAAACATCCATGCTTGTATGAAATGCAGGGCCAAGCACGTGCTGCCTCCCTTCTCCAGAGCTTAAACCTGTCTGGGCGCCAGCCACGTTGCTCAGGACCGGAGCTGTGTGTCCCTGCAGCCGGGTCTGCCGCCCCACACCGTGCAAGCTGCCCATGGCTGAGGGCCAGATTGCTGCCTGAGGGCAGGGGCAGGGCAGGAACACAGAGAGGGTCCAGACCCCCTGGAGTAACACAGCCTCTCCCCACACAGTTCACATTCCCCCCATGCTTATTTTCCCAGCAGTGAGCACTGAACCACCATGCTATTAGACTTCAACTAAATTAAATTCCAAGAAAACTCCCATTGTAAAGCATCCGGGGTGTGGGGTTTTCCCCTAAAGCTCAGTTCCTCGTGAAGAAGGGCCTGGCAGAAGGCCCTCCAAGCACTAAGGCCTCAGCAAATCAAATGGAGCAAGCTTTATAACGGGTTTATTTAATGTTTTCTAGCAAATATGGCCTGCAGGTTTGGGGATTCTAGTTCCCTTTTTCCCTGGACCTGAGAAGTGAAGGAGTTTCAGTCCCTGTGTGGCTTTCATCACACTGGGATGCCCCAAAGGAAGGAATTAAAGCAAGCAGCTGTCTCTGTACCCGGTTCATCTTCAGCAGGATGCAGGGCTGGCCTCTGGAGTAGCCAAACGTTGGGTCCTCGATGCCAGAGCAGTTCTGCAGCAGCGAGCGCTTGAACTGGCAGGCCTTCTTCTCCTCACTGTCATTTCCCCCCTGGATGAAGTACTGGCCTGGGACACACTCGATATTCTTCTCCTCCTGAACTTTGTCATCATAAGCTGGTGGGGACCAAGGGACTTGTTAAACCCTCCCAGACCTGCACAGACCCAAACTCTCAGAGAACAGCCACGTGTCAAGGGCATTAGGAAGTCACAGCTGGAAAGGCAAAGCCCCCATGACCTTGTGAGCCTCCCTTTCCAGATGTGGCTCATGAGGTGCCCAGGAGGACACCACTGCACTGCATGCATATATCCATGGATAAAAACAACCTCAGCATGGCTCCCAGGGTGACAAAGAGCTCACCTGCTAGGAAGTGGTGCATGCTGTCCACGTAGGGCTGCCACGTGTTGGGCTGGGAGACATTGAAGGCAATGGTGAAGCCATTCAAGTATGGTCTGATCATCACTCCTGAAGAAGGAGACAGCCCTGGTAAGGCAGATGTAGGTGGAGCAGCCACAGGCTGTGTGCTGCAGGGCTGGTGCATTGTGACTGGGCTCAGGCGTGAGAGAGGCAGCACCAGCTCACAGATCAGCTCTCTCCTCAACCTGCTGATCCCTCACCTTCATTTCACCCCCAGAGAACACCATACACATCAAAATATCCCAGGAAACCTGGGAGATATGGAGAGCCTCAGTAGTGTTGTGGGTTAGTGACTGGGGCTGCACAGAGTGGCTGCAGGTCCCCCGTGTTCCCAGCTGTGTGGGCAGTTCCAGACAAGGAGCAGAGCAAGGGGCCCTTCTGTTCCCCACCAACACAAAAACACAGGAAAAATGCTGTGTCTGACACAGGGAAAGGATTTTCTGAACATTCTCTTGCCAGAACTCCCCCAAATAATAATGCATAAAAGCAACTCTTGATTTGCATTTTATTTTGAAGGCATGAGGTGTAAAGGGCCAGCAGCTGAAATGCATCAGCATCACCTATGAAATACCTAAACTTGGCTTTTGCCTTGAGAATAATGATGACAATAAACAGCGCAATGAGAATAACAATGAGTACCACCAGGGTGAATGCTTCTCATGAGGCTTTTTAAATGTTTGCTCCTCTGCAGAGAATCTGCAGCTCTGCCAGTGCCCTGAGGTGAGAACACCTTGTGTTAGAGAGGGCTGGGTGGCTGTAGGAGTGCACAGCTCCAGCAGGACTCTGCCTGAGGTGCTAGCCATGCCATTTTGGTAGGACAGTGATGGGCAGAGGTGGCCAAGGCCAGGCTGGCTGGGTACTCACCTGGTGGAGACACACGGTCCCGGAACCTGGGCGTGTAGGGGCTGAGCGTGAGCAGCATCACATACAGGCAAAAGGCAAACATTCCCGCCAGGCACGTGTAGAAAATGAAGTAAAACAGTAAGATCAAGCCTGCAAAACAGACAGGCATGTCGCTGTCAAGGCAAGCAGAGCACATCCCGTGGGATGTGTCCCACAGGGATGCACAGACGTGCTCAGCACGGCGTCCTCTGCAGCTCTGAGGCCGTGCTGGAGGTGGGAGCTTGCAGCCCAGCCCTGCACACAGACTCTGGTGTTTGTGGCTGCAGAACTGCCAGCTGCTCCAGTGCTGGGGTAGCTGCTCTTTGGTTCTGTATCCCTTTTGCTGCACGGCCCTTCCCAGAGCTGTGTCAGGAGCAGGTCTGTGTGTCCACCTGCCTCAGCTCTCTCCAACAGAGGGACCCAACATTCCCTCCTGCCCTTCCCACTCCCTCCTGGCATGAAAACATGCAAAGGTATCCAGTGGCTTCAGCCAAACCCCTGATGGGGCTGTGGGGCCGTGCTCCTGCCCTGATTCCTGTCCCCTGCCCGGGAGGGACCCTGGTGCTGGGACTGAGCAGGCAGCATCGCTCAGGGCTGCAGCACCACTGACTGTTTCATGGCCCAGACATTCAGGGAATGGGTTTGTTTTTCCTCTGGACCAGGCTGATGGCTGAGGGTGTCTCAAGAGGCCCCAGCCTATGAATAAAACCCAGCAACTCAGAAAGCAAAGCGAAGCCCTAACCCAAATATTTCCCAGGAGAAACGTTCCGGCGGCTCGGAAGGAGCCCTGGGAACACAGATGTGCTCTCCTGCCGTGCTTCTGCCAGGGCCGTGCTGGGAACTGCTGCGTCCTGCTGAGGGCTGGGCTGGGGCAGATGGACCATCACTGTGCTGCTGGCACAGAAGGGACAGTGTCCAGCCCTGCCAGAGTGGTGCTGGATGGTGCCTCTGCCCCAGCCTGGCAGCAGAGCTGGTGCTGGTTGGGACATCTTCCCACTGCTGCTCCCTTTTTGATGTTTCCTGCAGTGCAGCAGGGAGTGTTGTCACCAGCAGAGAGGGGATGCAGCCTTTCCCAGGGCCTGGGGCCTCCAGTGATGACTTTGTGCCAGTTGCCTCCCTGCATTTGGTGAGTGCAAGTCCCCTGAGGCCCCCATTTCAGGGGACACCTTTAGAGCCAGCACAGGGGACAGCCCCAGGCTGGGCAAATTCCCTCCTCCGCACCCATGAGCTGAGAGTGGGAAAGTTCAGCTCCACTCACCTCCAAATGCTCTCACTTTAAATAAATTTTGATTTTCATAGTAGCTTCTCCTGCCCCCAAGTAGAGACAAGTGAGCACACATGTGTGCACCAAGGGCACGTGGGGGTCACCTAGCAGAGCACAGTGACCCCAGGGGACAGGAGGATGCTGCACCCACCCCAGTGCTTCTGGCACTGCCAGCAGTAGCCTGCCAGGGTCACATCCACACCACACTGAGCAAATCCTCTCTCAAGGATCTTCTCAGGACCTGGAGGAGCCTCCAGAAAACCAAACCTACATCACTAGGGACTCACCCTACTGCTCGCACACTTTGGTCTGTGCCTTCCCATCCAGGAAAGAAGCAGAAAAGCTGATCTGCCTCTGTGGCCAGCAAAGAGCACAGGAGTGCAAACATGAAAGTCAAGGTCTGTCCCAGACTCATACTTGCAGGTTTTCAGACTCCTACGGTGCTGGTGGGAAGCTTCTTTTGTTTCTCCCAGCTGCCAACACAGGCATTGCAGAATACCCAGAGCTCTTGGCAGGGGCATGGGAGGGCTGCGGGGCTTGTGGTGCATTGCCAGTGCCAGCCAAGGGCTGCAAACACCCAGCAGCAGCCCCTGGTAGCTCACAGCCTTACACTGATGGATGTGCAGGTGAGTCTGGATCAGTCTGGGATTTTCACTCTGCCAAGGGGGCTGGGTGCTGGCAGAACAGAGCTGCAAAGATGGGTGGCACCCCATGTGCTTGTGGCTCCTTGATTTTGAATCAAGCCTGCAGCAGCACTCACCCCACAGGCTGCTCTTAACCACCCTGGGCACCTCCAGACTCCGCAATAATTTTTGAAGGGCACAGGATGTGGATAAAGTAGACAGGGCACTCAGAACCACCACAGCTGGCACATCCCAGTCCACTGGCCCTGACAGCACTGTGGGTCCTGCTGTGGCACCCTGTCACTACCTGGCAGCCGTGGGGTGACAGTGCTGACCAGCCCTTCCCTCCCTTTCCAGAGCCAGGCTCACTCAGGCAGGGAGGGCTGCTCTGCCCCATGGTGTGAATCCTCCACAGAACAACTGCACAGCCCGGGCACTCTGCCCCCACCAAGCTGATGACACCAAAGCCACTGTCCCAGGGTCAGTCCCTGACTTACACAGGCAGGGGCAGGAGTGCTGGTGGCAGCAGGGGTGCACAGCTGCAGCAGACTGACCTGCAGCTCCCATGCTTGCTCAGACTCTAAACTTCTTTCTGGGACACAGTCTGGGCAGCCTGAAATCTTTGCTTTCACTCTCCCTCAACATTAACCTCCAGACTGAGGGTACCTTCTACATGGTTTTCTGCTTCTCCTCCTCGCTAGTTAGAAACATTGACACTAAAGAAATGTGCAGTGGTGGTCAGTCCAAGCTATCAGGGACATTCACAGGCAAGTGAATCTGTTGTGAAGCAGAAAAAGCAACAACCCCCAAAAGTGGGGCTTGAGGAAGGACCTACCCCAGCTCTTGGCTGTTCTCCCCAAGCATGTTCTCTCCTCCGGGTTCCACAAGAATATCTTCATCTCCCCAGCCAGGTCTGCCCAGGTTTTGCTCCCCATGTCTGCCTTAGGCTCGTCCTTCTCTCTGTCAGGATCCTGGACCTTCTCCTCATGCTTATTTTCCTGGAAGAGTTGCAGAACACAACCCCCACAGGCAAGCTGAACTTCTCATTGGCCAAAAATAAATGCAAAAGCACTTAATATCTGGAAATGTTTCAAATTTCCATTTTCCCATCATCACTCTTGAGTTAAAGAGAGGCAGTTTTGGCTGTTCCAACTTAAGATCACTTAGAACCCAGCATCCATTTTTCCATTACATCTACGTCACTGCTGTCACACTGGGTTCTGTCTCCTTGTGCTGGCATTTACAGAAACTCATCTTTTTCCACCTGTGTGAACATGACCAGAGAAAACCTGTGATCTGGGAACGCTGGGGCTGTTCCCACACTTCTGCAACATCTCTGAGTTCAAGTGCACATTCTCTGTGCTGCCACAGATGATAGCAGGCAGCAGCATTTAAGAGATCAACCAGCTTGTTTTCCTTGGCGTGTGAGCAAGAATTCAGCCTTTGAAGAAATCCCTGTGTTGTTACTTTTTTAATTACACCGAGTTCCAGGGAAAAGCATCTCCCCAGGTTGCAAGAGTTTGTATTTTGCCTAAGGGGTGAAAACTTGTTTGTCCAGAACTCAGGAACAAAAATCCTGTGCCTGGGCAAGAGCCACTTGAGACATGGCAGCCGTCCTTAATTCCCTTGGTCCCGGCCGGTCTCCAAAGGCAGCCTGGTGGGAGAAGGTGCTGGCCTTGCTCTCAGCTCGGGGAGGGCCGGGCCGGGCACCGCCGGGACGAGGGGCGATGCTGTCCCCGGGCTGGCTCCGTCACCGCCGGCGTTTCAGTGCGAAGGGGACCGCAGGGCTCGGCCGCTCGGCTGGGTCACAGCCACGCTGGCCCGACCGGGGCTCCCGGGGCTGCGGTGCCTGCTCGGGCACGGACCCAGGGCAGCCCCGGGAACCGGGCACGGCACCTCCCGGAGCCGGGACACACGGATAGGAGATATTCGCAAGCCGTGGGTTGCCCCGGGAGAGCCGGGACTTGGCCGACAGCTTGGCGAAAGTCTTGCTTGGAAATTCCGTAAATTGGGGAGGAGAAGTTGAACTCTGCTCAGACACACAAATACTGAACACAGTGAGAATGGGAGGGGAATACTGGCTCCAAAGGCCGAACGTGTCCCCTGGGGAGCCTGGGCAGAGCGGGGATGTAAACCCTCCCCATCCCGGCTGCCCCGGCGGGCTGAGTCCCGCTGGGGCTCTGGCAGCGCTCCTGCGCCAGGGCGCTGCTGCCAGGAAATGCCCCCGGCTGCCTGCAGAATTTGGGCACAGCTCCCACAGCCCGGGCTGGAGCCGTCCCGAGCCAGCTCCTGCCTGGCCTGAGGGGCAGGGTACACGGGGTACGGGGCTGGAGAGAGCAGCGGGTTTTGGAGCCGGGAACAGCAGCCCCAGCCGGGAACAGCAGCCCCAGCAGTCACCAGCAGGGACGTGGGAGAGAAGGTGTGGGGACTGTACTCTGCCAGGACACGCACAAGGGAACAAGTGACCGACAAAGAGGGGGAAAAGGAGGTGTTTTTCCTCCCACTCTCCCCATTAAATAAAAGAGCTACCAGGAGATGTTTTGGAAACTTTACCTCAGACTGCTGGAGCAGGGGACACTGCCCAGATGGGCACTGCCTACTCTGGTGCTTAGTGCTGCACTGGGGAAAGCCCTTTGAATCTCATACCAGCTTCTACTGGAGGCAGCAAGAGCCCACACTCAGAAGGTGCAGCCAGTGGTTAGGGCTGTGGGTTATGGGGACAACTTCCCCTGTCACAGGGCCTCACCCTGGGAACTGAAGGAGGTTTTTGTAAGGAGAGAAGTTTCCAGCTCTCCTGGCTCTATGCTGTGTGTCCCTTCACTTGGTGAAGGGTCCTGTCCTGCTGGCTGGGACAGGCCACAAGGGCTCCATGGCAGCCCAGAGAGGCTGAGGAAGCCCCAGGCTCACCCCGTGGGTCTCTGTGGGGCAGCTGGACAGGGTGGGATGATGCTAGTACGAGGTCCCTGGCAGATGTCTGTCAGCTAGGGAGTTAGGTCAGGTCTGGAGTGAAGCACAGGAGGTTTATCTTTGCAGCCCAGGACAGAGATGGTCTTGGAACAATCCCTTGCACCTGGAGAAGGGGCAGAAGGAGTGGCAGGAGCTGGGACAGGAGTGCAGTGGGGCAGGGAGGAGGCAGAGCCACAGCAGTGTTGGGACATTGGAGAGCCCTGAGTCACTGCCTGCTGTGACGGTTTGGGAAGCAAATCTGGGGCTCATCTCTGACAATATCAGTGTGCTGGCTGTTGTTGGTGTCCTGGGGGAGGCCAGGAGCTTTTCCCCATTCTCACCTCAGACCAGGTCAGCTCTCAGTGTTGGATTCCTCCTGCTGAAATCCAGGTATGCAGAGGGTCACCCTGCCCAGGTGTTCCTGTCCCTTCTAGTCCCCCTCACCACCCAGCACCACTGGCCAGACCTGGTATGGCCCTTTACACTCCCTCCCATACAAAGTGTTTTGCCTAAGAGACAAAGCAGCATTTCCTAAAGCAAAGTGGTTGTAAATCTATCAGCCAAAGCAGGTCCTTGCAGCAGCTCCCACCTCACCTTGTGAAATGAGGCTAGTAGCCCCCAAAATACTCACCACCTTCTGGCTGGGGCTCCTGAGCTCCATGCCACTGGTGCTGGTGTTGCTGGCCATTCTTGGGTGGGAAACACAAAAAAATGTGAGTGCTAGCACAGCAGCACCGTGGGTGTGGGTGCTGTGTCGTGCTGGCTCTCAGGGACTCACAGAGAGAGAGAGCCCCCTCCCCAGCCCTGCTCGCCGGCCCTACAGCACCCCCTAAAACAGCAGCTGTGCAGAGACTGTGGGGAGCAACGCTGCTTTCCCTCCCTGCCCTGCAGAACCTTGCTCTTCAGGAGTGGATCAAAAAATAACTTGTTTTCCTAACGGGGGTAAGCTCAACGTGGCAGGATCCTATCTTGAGTCCTCCGGCATCTGGTGCCCTTTGGAGCAGCCTCACCGCATCCTGCCTCACATTTGAGCTCCCATCAGTGCCAGCCAACGCCCTACATGGGGAAGCCAGGCTGTTCCCCCAGGAGACCGCGTAGCTGTGAATAAACATTAACAAATCGCTGGGGTTTCCGATGGCGAGAAGTGCCGATCAATGTGTGCTTGTCAGTCACAGCGGGGCCGGGGTTAAATTGCGAAATCTCTTTCGCCGTGAAAGGGGTAGTGAGAGGGGCAGGCAGGTCTATATTTATCCCCGCGAGCAGAGACAGGAGTTCACAGCACCGCTTTCCTCGCCACCACACCTGTCAGACAAAATCCAGAGGCACACCTTGCCGTGCCGCGCTGCAGGCCGGGGCTGGCGAGGCTCGGATTTCCCTCGGTCGGGGAATTAGAGGCAGGAGGTGATGCACCGGGGCAGCCGGGGTGCGTGCTGCACTCCTGCTGCTGCCGCAGCCCCGGCGCTGTGATGGCAGCGGGGCCGCCCGTCCCTGGCCGTGCCCACGCAGCTCTCGAGGAACAGCGGGGCTCGTTTTACACCTCTGCCCAGCCTGAGCTCGGCACCATCCACCTGCTCATTCTCTTGGCCCCTTTCCAATGGCAGCGGTGACCCTTCCTTTGCCAGACAGCCAGGCCCTGTTCAGGGGTGGGGAAAGGCTGCCTGTCCCCAGGCTGGGACTGTGCCCGAAGGCACGGGACATGTGTCCCGGGCTCCCGCAGGGCTGCACGGTCCCAGCCGGCAGAGCGCCATTTCTCCCTCTCCTCTCCTGAGCGTGGCTGAAAGCCGCTCACCGGCTGCGCTAATAAATGGGCACAGCGGGACACAAAGAGCTCTGGCAGCTGCCCCGGGCTGCGCGGGGCTGGCCGGGGCTGGGCTCACCGCCGGTGCCGGTGCCGGTGCCCGCCCGAGCCAGCCCGCCGGCAGGGGAGCACGCCGGCAGCTGTGCCCACAGCTGTGCCCACAGCTGGATCTCCTGGCCAGGCTGGCGCCCCGGGGCAAGGTTGTCCTCCCGAAGCTCGGGATGCAAGCTCTCGCATCGCTGTCGGTGTACACTTTCCCTTTTCCCCTGGGAGAAGCCGGTCATTAGGCTCTTATCCAGTGAAAGTGTGGGGGGTTTAAAGCAGAGGTAGTATTCGTTTCTTTTAAGTTGATGAAATGTGCTTGAAATAATTACATTTTTTGTACTTAGCACTTCTCAGCCCAGGGCATTAGAGTGATTTACAAGCAATTATGAAGCCTGCTGGGAAGATGATTTATCCCCATTTTGCAGATAGGATGTGGAAAATAAAGGTTGAGGGCCTGTTCTTCCTCCTTGGCCATGGACACGGAGATCGCAGATGATTGCTGTCTCCGTGGAATGGGGCACAGGCAGCAACAGGCACTGCCACCGAAGCGGAGATGTCCGAGTGCCGAGACACGGAACACTGGGGCCGGGGTGGCTGCCCGGGACTGTCATTTGCCCCACAGGGAGGAGGGACACGGGGAGAACGGGGCGACAGAGCGGTGCCAGGGAGATTTTGGCGAAGGACAGAATGTCCTGGAGCAGCTGGACTGGAGAAGGGTGGGAGCTTCTGAAGGCGAGGGGATGGAGAAAGATGGGGCGAGAGGTGGGGAGCCCCTCTGGCCGAGCTGCCGTGAGCGCGCCGAGCTCTCCCGGAGGCGGGACAGGATCTCTGCCCTCTCCGGAGACGGGGCGGGAGCTCCGTCCCTCCCTCCCCGCGCCCCCGGGGAACGGGCTGTGCGCTGCTTCCAGCGGGGCGGCCCCGGGCCGAGCAGCCGCTCCGGACGGAGCCGGGGCGGCCGCGGGCGGAGCGGAGCGAGGCGCAGGCGCGGCGGGGCCGGTGCCGGTAGGCGGCAGCAGCAGCAGCAGCATCCTGCGGAGCGGGGCCCTCCCGCGCCCCCGGTGAGGTCGGGGACCCCGCGCACCTGCTCGGGGTTTGCCCTCGCTTCCAGCGCCCCGCCGGCCGTGAGCCCGCAGCCCCGCCGTGCGTGCCGGGCCCGCAGCCGGAGCCGCGGGGTCACCGCTCGCACCGTGACGCGTTGGGAGCAGAAAAATGGGACGAAAGGAGAGGGGCTGGGAAGAGGGAGGCTCGGTGCCATCTGCCCCCGGCTCTCCCGGGGTAAAAGTTAGAGCTGGCTTCTTCCTTGAGCTGCTGCTCTGTGCCTATTCTTCGCTTCTGGCTTTTCCCCCAAAGAACAAGATGGAGAAGTCGGTCGTGTTTCTGTGCCATCTTGTCCATTTTCTTCTAATAATCGTGAGAATAAAAAAAAAAAAGAAAAAAAGTGAATCAAAGGCAGATCAAAGATATGCATTATTGCTAACTTTTAAAGTAATCTGGAAAAAACCTGCTACAGCCTTGTCTTTAGAGTGGCTTATAGGGCAGATATAACAAGAGGATGTTTCTGATGCTTAAAAGAAAAACAATCATTCTAAAACCAGTGCCCGTTTGGAGTGCCATTTTAGCAAAAGCAATAGCCAGCCTATGGATAGCATAAATTTCTTTACTGCTCCCTAACGGAGTTCAGCACAATGTTTTGGATGTCTACTTATGTTGTGGTAAGCACTGCAAGTTTTGGGGTATCTGTTTGGGATAAATCACAGAGAAAAGGCTATTGCTGTCTCTTAAAAGCAGAGGTAGCAAAGCTGCCGTAGCTCAGCTGCTGTGCAGAGATCTATACCAAGCTCAGGAGCACACAGGAAAATGATCTGGTGGGGAATACTTTGAGCAGAATTTAATGTTGAGGGAGAGGATTTTGTCAGAGCTGCCCTTCAGCAGCTATTAGAGAGATACTGGGTATGAGTCTGTATGCTGAAGCAGCTGCAGGCATCCTTACAGAAGTACAAAACCACTTTCTCTCTATGTTCATAGCAAGGTGTTTTCAGAGAAGGAAAAAATGTAATTAATATCCCAGTATAGAGCTGAGTGGAGGTAGTCACATTGTCTCCTCAGTTTCACATCTCTTTTCAATATCAAGTTAGAAGATTATGGCTGATTTTGTCTGAACTTGAAATAAAAGCTTTAAAATTTTTTTTTGTAACTTATGAGGAATATTGAAAAGCTTTGAGAAAATTTCCAGTTGAAACCTTATGTTTCTGTTCTCTGTTGAATGTTGGTGTGTGCCAGTCCTAAGCTGGAAAACAACATAGAAATTAAGAGTGAAAAACATGATGGTGCTGAAACAAGTACAGCATCTACAAATGGTGTTTCAAGACGCTCCTTTCAGAGTGGTTTTCGTGGTAACTTTTTGCAGCAGTTGTGATGGCAGTGCAGGAGCACTGGCTGGGGTGTGCGAGTGCCCTGCAGACATCTGCACCCACAGCCCGTCCCTGCCCGCCGGGGGCTGTGTGAGGAACGCGTGGCTGGGATTATTTACCCTCTGCTCACTTGCCAGCCAGACTGTAGCAGTAATCAGAAGTTTGGTAATTCTGTGGAAGCAAGATGGATTCATCCTTTCTCCCCTTTCAGAACAAATCTCTGTAAGAAATGGCAAATTTTCTCCAGTTTTGGTCCCACTGTTATGGTTTTTTTTAAGACGTTTACGGGAAACTTGCATGTAAATGGTTACATTGAAACTGAAGTGTGGCACAATGATAGTATTTGTGAGGCAGTACATACAGAATGGCTTAATATCTTAATGATTTTTGGGTGATTTAGAAGCCTAGATTTTCTATTATTAACTTATTTGGCAGCTGTAGGAGAGTAATGCCAAATGCAACCTGCAGCAAACAGTCACATACCTTTATCTGCAGCCTGTAAAACATGGCCTGAAAGACCAAAAAGATAATTGATAAAATATCCAGCCTGAATCTTGGGGTCTTCTAGCAGTTATTTAATTTTTTTTTGTTTGAAATTAGCAACTATCCAGCTATTTATTCCAGCTGAGGACTAACCAGTTGTCAGGCTCCTTGCTCTTAGGACCAGTGATGTCCCAGTGGTGCAGTCAGACCTGTGCTCTAGAAATGAGCAGAAGGTTTGTGGGTGGAGAGCTTTCCTTCCAGAGACAGCAGGGCAGTCAGAAAGGATGGTGCTTTATTTTATAAACCTCTCTTGCCTTTCACGTAGGGCAGGGACGTTGGGCTGGATGACCTCCAGCGGTCTTTTCCAACCTTGCCCTTCTGTGATTTTGTGCTCTCCTTCTGTTGGGTTTTTAAGCCCCAAGTTTAGCCCTTGTCTGTGATTTCAAGCTCATCTGTGGGTGAAATGATCCAGCCCCGTGCCCATGGCAGCTGTGCCAGCCCAGAGCATGGAGAGGGATGCTCCTAGGCACAGCTCCTGGGTCGGGCTGGAGCAGGGGTGGAGGACCAGGGGGAGCTATGCTTTTCCCTGGGCTTTTCCCTGTGGAGAGCTGTCCCTGTGGGAGAAGGGAGATCATCTGTAGCAGCCTGTGTGGGTTGGTATGGCTGCATCATTGTTGGGCTGAAAGGTTCTGCTGGGCATAAATACAATCCTGCAGATCCTACAGAAGGCCCGTGGGCACCTGGGGCATCTCTGAGACAGAAAGTGCCCAGCAGGGACGGTGTGCTCCTCTTTCTGGAGAATTTGGACAAGGGGGTTGTGCTTGGCTTGACCAAGTCTTCCACCAGGCCCTTTCTGCAGGTGCATCACTTTCACCTCGCTGTGCCCAGGCTGCCAGGGAGCCCTGGGCAAGGGGGGATGCCCAAGGTGGTTTGCTCTAGGGAATGCACTCCACAGTGGTGAAAGCTGCTCCTTGTCCTTGGGACGTGTTCCTGCTCTTTGAAACACCCAGAGAAGTGCTGGGAGCCTCTGAGGTGGGAATACCCTCACCTGCTCCCAGGGCCTGTTGGAGAGCCCCAGGCTGTGGGAATGGGATGCAGGGTGGCCCCAGCAGCCCACAGGCAGGGGCCCCTACAATCCATTATCCTCCCAGCCATTCTTGCAGGTGCTGGGTTGTATCTACATAATATGTTAAATATGATCAAAAGGATTGTTCCACAAAGTGACACAAAGATGGCAGAGCACATGCAGACCAAACACGCCCCTGGAGATGTTGCTGAGTGTAGTGTCACAGCCAGCTTTCCTCTTGGCTGGTGGAATCACTCTTTTATGTTTATGCTCATTTGGGAGATCTATAAATATAGAAAAGAAAAAAAAACCCTCATCATCAGGCAGCTGTAGATGAGTTTTACTAATCCACAAATTCATTATTCAAGCGTCTAAAAATACCTGGTCCTTGCTGAAAGTAGAGGAGAAGTGGCTGTTACTGGTGATGTCTTATTTGCATGGAAAGCTGTGGATGCCTTATGATTACAGTCAAATTTCCCCTCTCAGAACAAGCAGCATGCAGTGGGGTTATTTAGCTTGATGCAAGTAGACAGATCAGAAAGTATATAAATGTCTAATGTGAATATTTCTCATTAGCTCAATTGCCCCAGGCTAGAGGGGCTGGGAGACTCCAGTGTATCTAAATGAGCTTTGCAGAGCTGCAGTTCTTGAGGCTCTCTTCACCTACGTCAGAGCAATGTTAGTGAAGGTGAAAAGTGGCAGGCAAACCCAAAAATATTCTCAAGTCAGAAGAAGGGAAATTCACCATGGTGTGGTTGACAGTGGGAGGAGAAATTTGTGGTGCTGTGACTCTCCCCAGATGGAATCAGCAAATTCTGTTGTGTGTGTGTGTGTTTTTAGGGTCGTTCAATAGAAGAAAAAGAAATTCCCTCTACGTAACTGTGACTCTCCTCATTGTGTCAGTATTAATTCTAACGGTGGGCCTAGCTGCTACAACAAGAACCCAAAATGTGACTGTTGGAGGTTATTACCCAGGGGTTATTGTAAGTATAGAACTCCTAGGTAGGTCTAGAAAACTTATTGCCTACAAAGTCCCTTGTAATGCTGAAACTGTTATAAAGGGTGATTTTGTCCTGAATATTTTGCTCAGCTACTTCATTGCCATTTTATTTATTTGTTTTATTATTATTTTGCACCTGCTGCACATTCCCATGCAAAAATCCCATCCAAGTGGCACCTTCCTCTGAGCTTAGGTAAATCACTTGATTTTGAGCTAGTGGTGAGACAGATGAATAGATTTTATGTCAGTTGAAGCAACTTTAGAACTTCTTTGTTTACATAGATCACACTAAGCCCAGGCAGAAGTAAGGCAAATAAGGACCTTACTGCCAAAAGCAGTTGAGAGACCAGGTTTTGAAACACTGGTAACATGAACTTGTGGTCATAAAGTTTACTTGCAGAAGTGTTTAACAAATTGGAATCCCTGGATGA
This sequence comes from Pyrgilauda ruficollis, assembly GCF_017590135.1. Lineage (NCBI taxonomy): Eukaryota > Metazoa > Chordata > Aves > Passeriformes > Passeridae > Pyrgilauda > Pyrgilauda ruficollis. The sequence goes on along the minus strand of NW_024528821.1, from coordinate 7,719,582 downwards.
GGAGCTGTGGCAGCTTGCCAGGGGAGCATGTACATCAAAGCCACGAGCACATCCATTTCTTCTTTTTTTGTTACCAGCAGCTGAAAATGGGAAAGAACCATCTTTTAGCTTCACATGGCTTAATTTAGAGAAGACCACTGGTGTCCAGCCTTCCTGCCATTAGATATATGCTCTATTACAGAAGTATGAGGGGCAAGTACTTCATGACCTTCCTAGCATGAGCAGAGGTCTGACACGAGCTGGACAGCAAGTCCTGCTCTGTTCCTCTGCATGTCTAAGACATGCTGAAAAAGAAGCACTGAAATGCAATCAAATTAGGTGTCTCAGTAGATGAAATGCAGCCAGTAGCCCCAGCTAAAGCTCCTGGTGCAACAGCTGTAGGATGCTGCACATTTGATTTGGAGCCTTGAATTTGGAGGCTTGAAACCATTCCAGAAAACCAGGTGGAGACTTGTTCTTGTCCTATTGCTGTTTGATTTATTTGCCATGCATTGCTGATCTCAGGGAGGTTTTTACTTTCTTTGCCCAAGTTCTTGTACAGCTGAAGAAAAAAAGCCTTTACAGCCATTGCAGTGTGGAACATTGTTACAGATTATGTTGGGTCTCTTTGGTTTAGGTTTTCTGGCTTGTCCCAGTATCTCCTGCATTTAGGCCTGGTCTTTTTTAAAGAGAAGTATAGAAGGAAGGTGTTGAGAAAGATGACAGACTGGCTGCAGACTCTCCACACTTCCTCTGCACTGTGCCAGCCTGAGCTGAACCTCGTGCTTCAGAGCAGGTCCTGCAGGCTGATGCAAATGGGCAGAGTCTGCTGCTCACATCCCCTTGACATCTCCCGAGCTATTTATGGTCCAGAACGTCAGCATCGCTTTCACTTTTCTGAGGCTTGGTCTGCTCAAGGAATTAATGAAGTGCTGGACTTGGGAAGGGCGTTGAGTTACTTCATTCAGAGGCACCCTGGCAATTTGTGTTTGTCACCAAATTCCCCACCTAGGTTCATTAATCTGCTCCGTGGAAACGTGTGATGACCTCACCTGTCTTGCTGCACAGGAAAACATTTCAGAGTGCTGCTGGATGCTTCAGAAGGTGCTTAAAATAGCTGATGTTTCATAACAGGCTGGGATTTCTCCCTTTACTGGGGAAAAAGGGCTGGCTGCAGTGAGTGAGTGTTCTGTGAGCTGTCCTCAAGCAGACAGAGCCAGAAGTGTCTTTGTATGCTGGGTAACTTCTCTGTGTGTGGAGCAGTTCCATGGCTGGAATCATCTTAGGGAACGTAGAATCCTGAAGTCATAGGATACTCTGAGTTGGAAAACACCCATGAGAATCAGCAAGTCCAGCTCCAGGACAACCCCAGGAATCACACCATGTGCTTGAGGGCATTGTCCAAATTCTTCTTGAACTCAGACATCAGATGTCTCATTGCTGCCATGCCTAAACCACCCTTCTTTCCTCCTTCAACTTGTGTTTCTTGGGCAAGCACCTCTTGTGCAAAGATGTTTGCTTCAATGCAGGGGATTATCTTCCCAGGCCTCTAGTCCCAAGGAAGGACAGAACCAGGCACTGGACACCTTCCACACATCAGTAGGATTTTGTTTGGTTGGGTTTTCTGAGGGTTTGAAGTTGTTTTTTTTTTTTCTCTAGCAGCTCAGTTCCTCCTTGATAGAACTGGAGAAGCTGAAGCAGAGGGTTCAGTGACATCCTGTAGCCAGGGTGCCTTCACCCTCCTCCATGAGCTGCACCCATGCCTTCACAGCTGCATCAGGGAATACCTGAGCTGTGTCTCTGTGGGAAATGTTCTCACCTGTGGCTGGATGACCGACCTGGGACAGGGGAGCCCAGAGCACAGCAGTGATGTTCAGCAGACAAGAGTAATGCTCAGGTGCAGAAGACAAGGGGCCCTGTGGGAGTGAGACTGTGAGATAGGTGTGCTGTCTCCAAGTTCCAACAGCTGCCAGGATCTGTGTAAATTACTGACCTTTCTTAGGCTTTCACTGGCAAACCTCTTCTGTGATGGTTCCTTGCCAAGGATGTTGGCTTGGGGCTTTACTCTGGAAAAGCACATTCACTTTGTGTCCTGTCCTCCTTTCAGACAGATCCCATGGGATCACATCCACCAGCAAATAAATGATGTAACTGAGGAACATTACTGAGATCTCTTTGTCCCATCATAGAAGAATGAGTAGTTCTTCCATTAGTGCAATGAGAATTCCTGTTAATGAGAATCCACCAGTTTATTTGGTCTTCACCTGCTGGATCTACAGACTTGCTCTAATTTCTTCTTTTTGAATTATCTTAAATTATCTAAAGCATTTCACCTTTTGTTTTGAGGCTGCTCTGAAACACCATGTGTATATTTCTCTTAAAGCTCAAAGGGCACAAAACATTTTTCTTGAGCATTTGCCTTGGGTGTGTGTTACCACACAAGTTCCTTCTGCTAAATATCACCAGACTGAAAATTACACCTGGATCCACATCACTGTTAATGTCTGGATCTCCCAATTTTTTTTTGCTTGGACTTGAGCTATGAATGTGTTACTTTAGGAAGGTGAGGGTCATTTCTTCTTAAGCTAAATAATAAGCTAAATAATAAGCCCAGAAGCACTGGCAGGTCAGTGTGGGGCAGTTCAGCAGTGCCCTAGGTCTCTGCCCTGCCTGTCCCCCCAGTGGTAAGCAGACCTGGCTTCACTGCAGCGCTTCCCACCATGTGCCTGATGTGGGGACAGGGGTCTGCAGGAGCTCGCAGTGCCAGCCAGGCTGTGGGGAAGCAGAGCCTGCTCAGCTGCTCCACTTTAATCCAGCTGCTTACTTTAACCCTGAGCCAGCTGCCCTCCCTGCCTGCACTGCACCAAAGCTTGCTGGGCTTAAGCAGGGCAAGAGAAGACTGAAGCCCAAGTTTACATCACATCTGTGTCTGCTGATCTTGCACATGCCTCTGTCAGTAGTGGATTCATCAAACCTTTGTTTTCTGTTCCTGGATCTCAAAGTATTGATTCCAGGTTAGTTGACTCATTTTTGAACCACTACAGCTTGTCTCATGCCTTGTTTTTCTTCCTGGGGAGTTGGCCAGCTATTAGGAATTCTCACATGGATCTTCACGGGCCCTTGGTCTGTTGTCTGGATTTGCACCTCCTTAGTATGACAGATCCAGCTGTGGGACTTTTCCAGTGTTTCTCATTTTGCCAACCCATGGAAGTGGGGTTGGATATGCTCTACACCAACCAAGGACCTTTCTCAGTGTGCCACAATCCTATTTTTGCATCTCCCTTCCTAGTCCATGGCTCCTGCTGTTTCTGTCCTGGCTGGGGTGTGCTCTGTCCTAGAAACTTCTTCTTAGTGTAGCTTAAGGCTATGGAGAAAGGAGGTGGGAAATTGCTTTCCTGGCTGACTTCACTGAGCTGAAATGAGTGTTGTCAGTTACAGCAGCAAGGAAAGATGCTTTTGCAGTGCCTTATTCTGTTGGGCCAGTGTGAGCTCTTCTGGTAGAACACCCTGGCTGATGCATCCTCACCCCTGGAAATGAGGGAGGAGTAAAAGACAGAAAACTGCTAAATCTTCCAAAGTATAAACTTCCTTTATTTCATGCTTCACACTGAGGAACTCTCTGAGTTGAGAACTGAGGTGGTTGCTCACAAGCTCAGTGAGGTCACAGAGCCTGGTCCTGGAGGATTTAGTGCACTGGTCCTGCTGGGTTTGCATCTGGAGGCTCCTGAGTGTTTGTAGGGCTGCTCCAAGACAGCAATGCATATCCTCATCCACCAGCCATTCCTCAGCATCACTGGGGGGATGGAATTCAGAACTCATCCTTTTGGTTTCTACACACGCTTTTAGTGTCATGTGTGGGGTACACCTGATAGTTCCTGCTAGTGAGAGACTCCACTGATTTCTTGCTGAAGGAAGAGAGCTCACACATCAGCAGAATGTTCTTTTGCTGCTTCTGGATTTAATTGTGTTCTGTTTGTAAAATCTGTTGGGTATCATGCTGAACTAAATGCTAACAATACATTGTTTTTCAGCTTGGTTTTGGGTCGTTCCTTGGAATAATCGGATCCAACTTGATAGAAAACAAAAGACAAATGGTAAGTTCTTTATAAAAACTTTTCTTAAAAAATGACAGTAACTCAAATATTGTGTGTAAAGACTATTATTTTAGGTTTTCCTAACTCTTCCAGGGTAGTGTTGCATACCTCTTGAGAACTGGAGCTGGTTTCTGGCAGCCTGGGAGCAGCCCCCTGTGGGCACTCTGCCTCACTGTCTCACTCAGGAGAGCTGAGAGCTGCAACCCCCTGGCCTGTGCCTGCCCCAGGCTCTGGCAGTGAGATCCTGCAGCCTTGCTGAGATCCTGCAGCCTTTGCAGCCTTGCTGAGATCCTGCAGCCTTGCTGAGATCCCTGCAGCCTCCTCAGGGAGGTGGGCTGTCCCTGCAGCCTGTCCTGCTGAGCTGCTTGGATGGAGGGGGTCAGGGGTCAGGTTAGCAGTGTGTTCTGCTGACCAGGGCTAAGGCAGGTTCTGCAAAGGCAGATGGGAGGAATTCCTGTCCAAATCAGAGTCTGCCTTTGTGCTGCCTTTGCTTTGCACATGGCATGCTCCCTGCAGAGCAGGAGGAGAGGGTGAGGCAGACCCTGCAGGAGAAGACATTTGCCTTTCCCACAGTCAGACAGGGTGCAAGGGAGGTGAGTTTCCCAGTGGATATTTTTGTTGTTTTCACCCTGGCTCTGCAAGAGCAACATTTCCCTGTTCTTTCTGTCCTAGCAGGGTTTCAGCCTCTTGCTCATCATGTATTAGCAGCATGTCAGTGTCTGGTTAAGCAATGACCATATTGTGCCAGTCCTGGACTCTTCACAGGAGTCCCCACAAGTGACAGTGTGGCTCTAACTTGTTTGATTATTCTGAAGAGCCCTGGGTGGCCTGAGCTTATTCTTTTCATCTCTCTGTCATTTTGTGTCCTAAAAAACATTCATGACCCAGCTTTGCAGGGATTGCATCACTGCTGCCTGGGCTGGCAATGAGCATGTCTCCACTCAGATGGCAGAGAGGACATGCAGTAGCTGTCACTTATCGTCCCTGTGCTTTAGTCACATGTCCTCCTTACCCAGGAGCACTTCACAGTGGCAGCTTTGTCCATTGCATCTTTCTGTGGTACCGCTGGCCGTGGAGGATTTATTTTTTTCAACCTCTCTGAACTTCCCCCGTGCCCTAGTTTGCTAAAAGGCAGCCTTGGTCTGCCTTGTTGTGCAGCTGAAGGCAGAAGAGCCAAAAGCAGCTTGTGCAGCTGTGTTCTCTGCATGTTTCTGTCTGTGAGGTGATGCTGAGTGAGGGGTGGAGCGAGCCAGCGTAGCTGATGGCAGAGCTAACCTGAAGGAGCACTTCTCTCTCCCCCAGGCTGCTGACAGGAGCAGACCTCTCTGGTTTTACCCACCCAGGTGTATTGACTTCCATGCTATGCCTCTAGAAGGGAAGGGCAGGAGAGCTTTTGTGCCCACGGGAGGGCCAGCTGCCCAGGCAGCTCTGGCACACACCCCTCTGCCCACTCTGCAGCCTCCAAGTGAGGAGTCAGCAGTTTGCATGCCTTTGTGTCATCTGTGCCCTGGAAAAGTAAGGACCAGCACCTTCACAGCCCACCTGGGGCTGCACCATCACCTAAAGGGAACCTCAGCCCAGGACACTCCTGCACTACCCAAACCCAGTTTGTCTTTTGTTGTCTGAATGCTGCTTGGTGTGGCTGACTCCATCTGCAGTTCCACGAGTGAAGATCAGTCAATAATATCACAGGGCTCTAGAGAAGGATTCTGCTTGCTACAGGAACAGTATTATCAACCCCAAATCAAAAACAATCTTGTTGGCAAGTTGAAAACTGCGATTTTTAAAATTAAACTTGTCAAGAAAATTAATCCACAAACACCAGAGGTTTATGTCCAGAAAGCAGACAGAGAAGTCCTGTAACTTTATTCAAATAAAGGGAGAGGCCATGGGTCATTTCCCCTGGGGTCTCTCAAAATTTTTAGGGGATGCAGCCTCTTTTTTCTCCTCATTTTCCAGCCTCATTTCCCTCTCTCTTTCCCCACTAGCTGAGGTACATGAGAGGTACAGACTTCCTGAAACACCTAATACTCCCTTCTAATGTATACCCCCCCTGTTTTTCTTTTTCCTTGTGTCTGTTCTTTCTCTAAATCCAGAGATTTAGTATAGCCTCCAGTGAGTAACATTCTGTGGCAATTAGTGGAATTCCTGTGGAATTTATGGTTCCCCCCATTGCTTCTTTCTCTTCTCCATATCTGGCCTTATCTACCATCAGGCCCACAGTTTGTTTGCAAAGACATTCTTTTTAAAGACATTTCTTCTTTTTCATTCCTTTCCATTTGTATGTTTCTATTTGCTGTTTGATTTTTTTCTCTACCATAAATTTGCAGTGTTTGGTTTTCAGGCTTTTCTTTCTACATCTGAGAGGGAGAAAACCTATGTAAATAAAGTGAGCATACTTACCTCTTGGTAGGGCTGTTATGAAAGTATCATTAACTTTGTATTTATTTTAAACCACCATATTAGCAGCTCCTGTCTGTGAGCAGAGATGACTGACAAATTCCCTAATTGTGTATATTTAGTGTTTGGCTCAATTCCCATCTCTAAGGCTCATGCTATTTAGGGCAAATATCCTCTTTCATGTGTGTATGAAACAAAAGACAGTACTGAGAAAAATGAAACTTGCTACAAAATACCCTAAGCCATAAACCCCGTGGCTTCCACCAAAAATGGACTTTGTCTGCTTGTGTGGTTTCCCTAGAGATGGTGTGGGTTGGGATCCAGACCTGCAAAGGGTGGGGGTGAGTGGGGAAGAAATGCAGGAGTTCACAGCTGACAGAAACGGGGTCAGTGTAGGATCCGGTCCTGGAAAACTTGTCACCTGCTGCCATCTGCAAGTGCTTTGTGGCACAGCATCAAATGTCCCAGTAGGAGCTTGTTGTGATCATGACACCTTCACGTGCTCTCTGGGATCCTTTCACAGTCTGCTTTCTCTGCTGCTGCAGGTCCAATGCCTGTGCCTTGAATGCTTGCCTCATCTAGAAAACCATTTGATTTTCTCTCGTTTTTAAGTAAGCCATTTCCACTGCCCCAGGTGAGCCCTCTGGCATCTCCAGTCATTGTTCAAGCTGATCTGGTCTGTACGTGAGGTTACTGGAGCAAGATCTGTTTTCACCTAGGGTGATGTAGATAACACCAGTGTGATTAACCTAAAAATCCTGAGGTGCTTTAAAAACACACATAGGATCCTTCTGGATTGTATTGGTCTGGGGGGTTGGCTTGTCTGAGAGCTGGAGCCTTGGGCAGTGGCAGGAGCCAAGGTTTTCAAGCAAACTTGGTACCTGGATCTTTAAAACAAACATCCCCAAGTCAGGAGATCTGAGGTATGTGTCAGTGCTGGCCGGGCTAACTGTTAGCTTTGTATTTGGGCTGTAGAGATTTTTACTACTGCTTACAGCTCCCCCATGCCCACAGTCACCTTTGGAGAAACAGTTTTTTCATAGCTGCCAGCAACTGACACTTGAAGATTTCAGTCGCCAGAGTTGGAAAACCACCAGGGAGCTTCCTGTTCTTTACACTGAAATACTGTCAATATATTGAAATAATGTATTTCAATATATATGAACTAAGATTGAAAGCTGTTCCCCAAGCTGCATTTGTGAGCCTGTCTGTGTGGGTGCTGTGCTTGCCCTCCCCCTGCAGCCCTGCTGGTATCCCCAGTGTGCTGTGGCAGGGGGGATTGGGATCACTGTGGGAGCTCTGTGTGTGAGGAGCTGGTCAGGAGCCCAGTGGCAGCACCTGAGTTCAGGTGTGAGAGGGGCTGTGTCAGCCCTGCTGCAGGCTCCCCCAGCTGAGCACTGGCTCTTTGGCAGAGGTGGTGTTTGTAGTGGCATAGTGGGAATAGACAGTTTCTCATACCTGGTTTGGAGATTATTTCTGCTTTACCTGCTGAATGCTTTCACCCTAACTTTAAGAATGGGCAGGATGGGGCCAGTGGAAAAGGATCTTGCCTGTCTGACTGCCCTTCTCAAGCTGCAGGTGGAGGGAAGTCTGTCTCCTTGCAGCTGTCCAGTGGGAGCTGGGTGGACTGTGCTTGCCACAGCCTGGCACCGAGCCCAGCCAGGCTGCTCTGGGGGTGTTCAGCACCCATGGCATCAGCTGGTCACTGCCCTCTGCTCTCGTGGCTTTGTGCTTGTGCCTGCAGCGAGGTGTTGCTCCCTGAAGGCACAGTCCCAGCAGAGAGGTTCACACATCTGTCTCCTGCATCCTCACAGCTCAGGAGGTGTCACAGGAGCAGCTCCCCACAGCGCTCCAGGGAGAGAAGAAATCCTCTATCTCTCCAGGGGACAGTTAAGGACAGCAGCAGCCAGAAGAGGAGGTGTATCCTCAGCCCAAGTTTAGCCTGTTGGACTCATGAAAAAACCTGCATTACTCTATCAAGTCCCCAGAGAACCAGTCTGGCACGATGCTCTACTCTGCCCTGCTGCCAGAGCAGACAGAGCCACTGCCTTCAGCCAGAGCAGTGTGTGCAGCCCGGGCAGCATTCGGGTCATTGATTGCTCCAGGGCTCATCGACTGTGCTCTACATATCCCTGTGGAGAGGACACTGATCACTTGGTGGTGGAAAGGCAGCTGATGCTTTGCTTTGTTTTCCTTTCTCAGCTGGTTGCATCGATCGTCTTCATCAGCTTTGGTGTGATCGCTGCGTTCTGCTGTGCCATTGTGGACGGTGTCTTTGCTGCCAGACACATAGTAAGTGCTTCCAGGAAAACACTCCTGCAGTGCTTGTATCTAAGAAAACAAGTGATGGTGTCTGCAAGCCTGTATCAGGCCACATGAAACCCTGTGAATATATATCATGTGCTGGATGCTGCTTTAAATCACAAGCTTTAGAAAAATGTTATAATTTAAAAAAATAGCAGAAAGCACTAAGATCTTAAAGCTTTGCTTTGGGGTTTTTTTGGCTTTATGTGTTTATTGAGTATCAGAACACTTAAGATGTAATGTGAATTACAGCTATTGCCAAGGGACAAGATATGAGCAGTAGCATCTATTTTGTTTTAAATGTTGGCAGAGCTGGTTCTTAATGCAGAGTGAATCACGATGCTGTAGTAGAATGAAGCAATTTGATACAAAGCTCACTGAAGCATTACAGTATAAACAGGAAACATTTCCAGTAGGTTCTCAGTTTCCATTTGGTGACTTAAAAAATTATGAGCTGCTGTCATGACCAATCACTAGTACAGTGGGATGTGCAAAAGCTTTAGTTGTTATTATAGAAATAAAAAGATCCAATTCCATTTCAGCTTTTTGATTGAAATTTGCAACTGCAAACAGTTTTTTTTTGTCCTGCAGCTCTGCAGTTTTATGACTTTTTAAAAAATTTTTGTCAAAAAGGGATTAAAAAGACAGATTTGGAGTTTGTATCAGAATGGAAAGGAATTTCAGAAGGTCAGAATTACTCCCTGTATCAGCTGGCTAGTTGTGCTCCCTGTGAAGCTGGCTCTTCTCTCCTGCCCCTGAGTATTCCAGTGGTGGAAAGGCAGGATTTGCTGGCAGAGCAAAGGGCAGCTCCTCTCACTTGTGTGATGGGTGTCTGTCTGTCTGGACAGAAACCAGCAAGTCTGGCCATCTCTGACCCCCTTTGCAAGGGTGTGACCCCATGGGCTGGGTTGTGGCATGAGCTGGCAGCTCCCCTGCTCTGGGGGTGGCTGTGTGTCTGAGGCAACCAGAGCTGAGCAGCTGTGAGACAGAGGCTTTGGTTTCTGCCTCTTGATGAACAGATGGGCTTTTGGCCTCACTTTACCACCTGACAGTCCAAAAATATCACCACCTTGCTGGAAATGTGCTCCTGCCACGCCAGCACAAAGGATTTTTCCTATTGCCAGCTGCTGCCACTGCCCTGCCAGCCCAGCTTTGGATCAGACACCTGGAGAGCCGGTCTGGCAGCTCCTGGGAAGGGCTGGCTGGTGTGGATACACCTCTGGCATTGCTTTCCATGAGGCTTTGCCTTGGAGATCAAGCTGCCACAAAGGGAGGCATTAGTGCATGTTTGTAGGCTGGAACGTTGATGATCCTCCAGAGCTTTCCCACAAGACACTGAAGAGCACAGGAAGGACAAATTTGTGAACAATTAATGAAAAATTGCTATGATTCAGCATTAAGAACCCTCAGAAATCAGTCAAGCAGACCTGGGATGTGTCTGTTAGTTCAGGATGGCCACTGTCACCCAAAGAGCCCAGCTTGAGAGACTGCTCCTACCATGCTGGCTGTAACAATTTGATGCCTCCAAGGACCGGGGTTAAACATCACCCGGGGCTCAGGGGACTGGGGTGGGGGCTGCAGAGCTCTTGCTGCATTGAGGAGCTGGTGTGAGATCAGGGTTGTGGTCGATGCCCCATGTGTGGCGAGGAGGACGAGTGGAGAGACGCGAATCTTGACTCCATGTTTCAGAGGGCTGGTTTATTATATTATATATTATATTAAAATGATACATTAAAACTACACTAAAAGAATAGAGAGAAAAGGATTCATCAGAAGGTTAGAAAGAACAGGAATGGAATGAATAACAAAATTTTGTGACTGCTCACAGCCTGGACACAGGTGGCTGTGATTGGTCATCAAGTGAAAACAATCCACATAGACTAATTTAAGATGCTCCTGTTGGTAAACAATGTCCAGACCACATTCCACAGCCATCAGATAGTTAACTGTTTACATTTCTTTTCTGAGGCTTCTCAGCTAGGAGAAAAATCCTAGCAAAGGATTTTTCATAAAATATCATGGCTACGCAGGGTCTCTCTAAAGTCTGGTCCCTTTCCCCAGCCCCTTTGGGTGAGTTTGTTTTTGCTGCAGGGCTAAGCCTGGCGCTTTCTCTGTGCAGGACCTGCGGCCGCTGTACGCGGGGCGATGTCAGTACTACTCCAAGAGTACAACCCCACCAGAGGTGAGAGCCCATCCTGCTGTGCCCAGCTGCTTGGAGCAGGTGGGGAACCTGCTGCCAGGCAGCTGCTCCAGTGTCCTGGAGGTCTGCAAAGTGAGGAGGGGTGGGAGGCTGTGCCTGGGGTGGGAGCAGGGTGCTGGGAGCACTCGGGAGGTGGGATCCCCATGTACTGCCCCAGTAGTGATGGAGCAGATGGAGAGGAGGGCATGTAGGGTAGGAAAATGCACCAGTTTCTCCAGGTCTTCATCTGTGCATTCATAGCAGCTGGGTGGTGGGTTAAGGTTTCAGACAGCAATAATTTCTGTGTATATGAGCAAGCAACAAGTAGCAGCCTCTGCACCTCTCCTGTTGTGTTCTCCAAAGAGAAGCCTGTTGGGGATGGATGATCTTGCCACATACTGATGTGTGTATGGATGTTTGTCTGCCTTTGCTGAGCACTGATTATCTCTCAGAGCTTTCCTCACAAGTCCACAGGTAGTTAGGTAGTTCTGAATAACCATTATATACCAAATTAGAAGGCCTACGAAGTTAAATGCTACACATTTAGCAGTGTGGGAGTGGTCCACTCTCTTTTCAGGCCGAGGACTGTCCATGTGTTACCACCCTCAGGCGCACACAATTAATCACTTTGGTCATTTCTGCACCACTATTGTAATCTGCTCTCAGTTTGGGCCATGCTGTTGACAGCTCTCTGCTCTGCCTTGCCCTGGGGTGAGGTGGGTTGGTTCAGCAAGGCCCTGGCTGCTTGCAGGAGTTGCAGAACCTCCTTCCTGCAGGCATGTGCTTGTTTGTGAGCTCCCGCAGCAGAGGAAACGCTGCTCTGCTCCAGCCAGGTGCATCTCTGTTCCCATAGGAGGGCTTCGTGGGAGCAAGATAAGGAAGGAAAAATCTGCCTGAGGCTTATGTGGAGATCACTGAGAATTCTACATGTAGAGCAGGCCAAACAGCAGCAGAAACTGTGTTTGGGGGTTGTGTCCTTCTGTGCTTTATGTATTTTTGTTCTGTATTCACGCAGGCGGTCTGTCACCCACAGCGCCGTGCCCCCTGCACACCGAAAATAAAAACCAACACCTGCTTCTGCTGTGACCTGTACAACTGTGGGAAGTAAGCCAAAAATGCCACTCCTGGCCATGGGAAGGGCGAGCAGTGTCATGCTCCTTGGCGATAGCTCGCAGCTCGTTTGCAGGATAGTTAATGGCAGTTGTTGTGGGAAGGGACCTTAAGCTGTTTGTTAGCAAGGAGGAGTCCCAGACAAAAGGTAACCAGGTAAAGGTGGGTGTGAAATACGGCAAAGCTATCCCAGCTATGGGTGAGTATGCTCTGGGCCAGCCCAGATGGAAAAATAAAGAGCACTTTCATGCTTGGTGTCCTCCTCAGGTTTTCCACCTATTGAGTGTTGCTTGTCCTGACACCTTCCTTCTCTCTTGTCACTGGGTCTTGGTTTTTTCTTTGACAATATTGAAGAAGCAAAAAAACTGGGACAGTGTTCTTCTTCACCTTGCCACCATTCCATTCCCCGCCGTGCTAGCAGAGAGGAGAGTTAGCAGGCTGGTGCCATCTGTGCCTTGATAAACCAGTGTCCTCTGCCCATGAATGTCTTTCATGCTCACTCGGGGCTGGAAGGTGAACCAGCTCTGTGCAGTGAGTCAGGAGGAGGTTCCCAATCGAGAACCACTGCAGAGCAATCACACCACTGAGATCTGGCTTCTGTGCCTAAATCAGCTTAATTTACAGCATGCGCTGCTTATTCCTTGTGGAGTGTCCAATGTGTGTTAGCAAGGCATTAATAAATCGATTTTTTTACTGCTGGCTCTTGCCTAGGGCTGTTTCAGGCTTAGCATTTCTCACAGTACTTAGCTGGGCTGGCCTCCACTTAAATCATTGACTGTGGTGGAGGAAGATCAAAAGCTGCTGTTGGGAGAGGATGGGTGGTTCCCTGTGCTGGGAAGTGTGATCCCGGTCTCTGCTGGGCTTTGTGTGTGTGAAAGAGGCGTGAAGCTCATGCTTTCCTTGAGTAGTTTACAGAATACAATCCCTTTTTACTCTTGCTTTCCTTGAGTAGTTTACAGAATACAATCCCTTTTTACTCATGCTTTCCTTGAGTAGTTTACAGAATACAATCCCTTTTTACTCTTGCTTTCCTTGAGTAGTTTACAGAGCACAATCCCTTTTTACTAGCTGAAGAGAGGATACTGATTGGAGAGAGAACTGATTGGAATGGAATGGAAAAGCTTAAAACTTTTCTGTGTTTTTCTTTTGTTTTTGTTGGTATTTTGGGTTTTTTTTCCCGTCCTGGTTCTGGGACCTGCCCCTGACCCACTTTCCCCTCTCTGATGAAAGATATCAACTGTTGCTGTTTCAGTCTTGCTTAGTACCACGCAAACATCCTGCACTGAGGAGGTGCAGGGTGATCTCTCAGTAAGAGAGGCACGGACACTCAGGACTGGTTAGTGCACATGTAAAGGATGGAAACCATGGCAAACGTGGCAGCAATCTTGCATTCTTGCTGGGACCCCTGGCTCTGGCAGCACGGGACAAGCCCCTTCCCGCTGATCAGGACGTGCTGAACAACGAGGGATGTTCTCCTGGGGGATCCGTGCTCTCACACGTCTCCATAGGAAGGAGCACTTGCAAACAGCACAATCAGGCTTTATTGTTAGAGGGTCACCGAGAGCTCAGGTTACACGGAGGTTTACACAGTTTAAAATCCAACTGGATTCTCCCCCAACCCACCAGCATGTATTCCATTTTGATTCTGAAAGCCAGATTTAACTTTTAGGTACATTTTGTCTGCATCAGTTGCAAGTAACTGTGCCAGCCAGCGCACAGTTTTGTAACCTGAGGTGCCTCGATTCTGCCTGAAATCCTCATCTCGTTGTGATGTTCCTGCAGTGGCCTCCTAAAATGAAATGTGGGAGTAAAAAGGGTAAAGAGGCAGAAGTTGAGTAATCAGCAGAGGAGGGTGACTCCTGTGAAAGGGGGCAGCTTCCTGCAGGCCTTGTGGAGTCTGCTGAACCTGGATCTCCTGCTTCTTAACCTTAAATATGAGCCAGTTCTTCCCCCTTTCCTCAAAGCTCTCATGTGCTCTGAGCCTAACCCTGTGTGTGAGCTGGGAGATAAGTCATTCATAAGCTCCTGGCACTGTTTGTCCCTGATAAATTTGTTTTGCTGTAGGCCACTACGCTACATCTGGTAAGCTGTGCTGAAGGCCAGCCTGTTCCCCACCCGCGCTCAGAGAGGTCATTCCCGAAGAATTCCTCTGCAAGGCTTCAGCCCACTTGCTGCAGGAGTTGCTTTTCTTTTTCCAAAATAATGACCTGACCAGATTTGGCTGAGTTTTCTCTCTCTCTTTTCTGCATGTGGAAAAGGTTCAGAGTGTGAGCAGAAAGATGAAGTGCCCAGGTTGCTGAGGGGCTGGTGGCTGGAGCAGGGCACGGAGCTGGAGCTGCTTGGTGGCCGAGCCCTGGCAGGAGCCGTGGTGCCCTGTGCTGCCCCTGCCCATCCCACCCAGCTGCCCTGGGGCTCTGGGGAGCAGCCAGCACTGCCTGGGGGCAGCTGCTGCTCCTCGGGCGCAGCCTGATTTCCCAGGGTAATTCCAAGACCGGTTTGTCCTTGGTAAGCCTCCAGGACCTCTGTGGAGATTTCAGATGAAAGAAATAACAGGCAGGTTCAGACACAAAGTCATTTGTTTCAGAACAGAGGCAGTAATTTGTTTCAGACTCCCTTCGTGCAGGGAGATCATGGAGCCACAATCACGGGGTCCAGGAGGCTTTATCCCCACTCCACTCCCTCGCTAGTAAGGTCCAGGTTATCACTGAGCTGCAGAATGCATTTTACTGTCCAGCAGTACTGCTGGGGTATTATGATATCTGCCGCTTTGCTTCCCCGGCTAGCTGATGTTGAGAGTGATTTTTTTATCATTACTGTTGTTTTTTTCCTAATCTAGCAGAGTAGAGATTTCTGGAGGGTACTATGAGTACATTGATGTCAGCAGCTGCCAGGACATCATCCACCTTTACCACTTGCTCTGGTCGGCAACAATTCTGAACATAGTCGGGCTGTTCCTAGGGATCATTACAGCAGCAATACTTGGAGGCTTTAAAGACATGGTAAGAGGATATCAATTCCTTGATGCATTAAAGAAAACAAATCAGGCAAATTGCCTTTAAAAATAATTATGGAAACTACTGGTATTTCAATGCAAATGATCTATGCATTACTTCAGTCAGGGTGGGAAGAAGGGCAAGAAATAACTATAACGAAAAAGTGAAAGTGAAAAGTGATGCACTTTTCTGCTGTCACCACCTGAGCACAGTTAGAAAATACTAACAGAATTGGGAGACTGTATTTTCAAAAGGAACCATCAGAGAGGCATTGGCAACACCAGGATGATTGAAAATAAACTCGTAAAAATTGATCTTCCTTTTCATAGTGTTCACATTCTACAAGGAAAAGTGTGGTGGTTGTTCATTAATTGTTGATTTTGTAGTTTAAGCAGCTGTGTTAGGCTGAAACTCTCCATCTAATTTCATCATGGTGCAGAACCTGAGAGGGTGAACTGGGGACCAAAACCAAACTTCAGATAATGGAAAAAATACTGTTCTAACAATGTGAGCTTTGAAATACCTTCACTTAACCAGGCTGCCTGTTACCTTCCATATGGTACAACACAACAGCACAAATGAAGGAATAGAACTGAATGTTCAACAGATACATTTGGGGCTTTTTCAGTCGTTTATGACTCATTTGGAATAACACAAAAACATTCACACAGAAAAGAGATTTGTTGTCTTGGCTAAATGTTTTTCTTACAAAGAAATCTTGGGCCCTGCACTAAGGGTACGTTGTTTCAGAACTCTGAACTCTTTTCAGACTCACCAATATCTTCCCAAATAAAACAGGAACACGTTCCTAGCTGTGCATCACGGCCCTTTCACATTTGATCCACACCAGAGAGCCTCTGCAAACAAAGATGTCTAGAAATGAACAGCAATGCACAAAATGCACCAAATAACAGAGTAATTTGGAAGTAATTAATAATTTCTCCTACTTGTGAAGAAGTAAATCTGTCTTGGGGAGTACTGGTGTGCACTGGGCTACTGCCAGCTTGTTGTTTGGAATCTGGAACAATAAGGGCTGTGGAACGAAGTGACCTTGGAGCATAGCTGCTGCCTGAGAGGGAGCTGGATTGCCAGTTGCTAATTCAACAGAGTTGACATCTAAAGACACACAGTGCTCCTTTAAATTATTTCTGCTTTCATTCAGCTCTCAGCTTTCTGTGACTGGGTTTGCAGCCTCATACTCTCCTCTTTTTGTTTTGATAGACTCCTTCCCTCCCTACGCTGAACTGCAGTGTTGAAAACGCTCACCCTTCAGTGACCTACTACTCCAGGCCACAAGTGACATCTTACAACTCCTACTACCACAGCACTCCTCACCTGCCTCCCTACTCTGCTTATGACTTTCAGGTGGGCAGCATTACAGGATGTTTCCTTGTTTAGCAGCAAGGTTAAATCCAGGCAATCTGCAGGACTCTGGGCCTGTCTTCCTGTCATTCACACAGTTTAATTTTCTTGTTCCTGCAGAAAATACCAAATTTTTCCTACTAGGCATTGGTCCTTGGCAGTGCTCTCTCTTACTAAGGCAGTGTTTTCCTGAAAGCTGTCCTTGAAGTGAAGGCAAGAGGGAGGACCTGCTGCCTGCCTGCCTTCCCATCACTCACTAGTAGAGATCACATTAAAAACAGGCACTGCAATGTTCTGAGGAGAGAGGCAAAGCCAGGTGATCAGGTACTAGATTTTATTAGGCCAGCTACTGTGTCTGGGAGAAATAGAAGAGCTTTTGGTAACAAGCTATTTGAGCTCCTGAAGACACGAGATGCCTGAAAAGTTATTTTGTTGTGGTTATTTTCCACATACTTCAGCTGGTCTAAGAGGGATCCCTGCAAACATCCCCTCTGCTGTAATGCATCCCTTCCTCTCTGAGCTGTGGAGCTGTGCTGTTGGAAACAGCAATTTCATGTGAACCTTGCTGTCAACAGCAGCTTTCACTTGCTGAAGCAGATGAGGACATTTCCTCCTCTGCTCTTCTGGCAGGTGGATGTTACCACAGGGGTGATGTTAATTAACAAATCATACCGCTACCAGGACTGGAGACTTTTTTTTAATTAACAAGAGTTAGGAACTTGGTCATCAACAAAGAGGTGTGCTCTGTGATAGCCACCACGTCCCTCATCTGAGCCGTGCATTGGAGGTAACACAAATCTAAACCTTCCTGGGTCTGCTGCTAGTGCCACTGGACAATGCTGTTGTCAGGGCTCCTCAACAGAATTGAACACTTAAGTCAGAACTTCTAGGATGTATTTGTGACTCATTTTTGAGATTAATGAAACCTAGGACACTCACTGGTGCTGTGTAACTTCCTGCAGTTATAAAAATGCCAACCTCAGTGCATGCCAAACCAAGCTGTGCTACAAAGTCCTTTTCCCAGTTTCTCAGCAGCTCTAAGCACTGTCTGACCCAGAGCTTGCCAGTGTGGCAGCCCAGCTCCTGCAGAGAGCTCAGCATGGGTGATTTCCCTGCCTTGTAACTGCAAGTTCTGCTGGGCTCTGCTGACACAGCTCAGCCAGACACATCAAAGTGTCTGGGTCTCACTGCTGTGAGCACAGGTGTTGGCTCAGGAGACGGCACAAAAGCTGGGCATAAACTCAACTCATCTAAATTTAATGTAGCCAAGTCCCTCTTTAACATGAAATTCCAGGTCTCACCCTTGCATAAGCTAAGCCCAGGGAACTTGGGGCCTGCATTAGCTGAGCCTCTGCTGTGGAGACTCCCTTGCCTTGAGCCCCACTCTGCTCCAAGCAGTGACCCTGCCACCCTGACCCCTGTCCCCTGACACCCCCGGCACGCGGAGCGCGCCCAGCCATGCCTCTCAAATCCCTTCCAAAGGATGCACTCCCTCTGGTGCAAGAATGCTTCCCACTCATTCCACACATTTTTCACAGGAGAAAAACAACACACCAGAATTCCTAAGGAAGCCTGGGCCCTGGCAGAAACCTGGCTTTCACACAAAACTCTAAAATGGCAGACCCAGTTCTCTGGTTTTTAGAGCAGCTCATTCACTGTTGCTACTGGCTGGTGTGTGACACCCAAGATTTGAGAGGAACTCATCAGTTTTCAGTTGAAATGCAGGAGAACACAGAAGTGATGAGATTTTTTAAAAAAAATATCTTCAATTTTGGATCTAAGGAGCCTCATTTTTCAAAATTGTTACTTACAGGCGGTGCTTACTCTGAATGCAACAAGTTATCTGAAGTGTTATTTCACTGAGGTGAACCTTGAAATGTTAATTTTGAACTGTTTGGTAATGAAGTATCAGTTTGACACTTTCCATTAGGAAATGGTTACATTAGAGCCTTTGCTGTCTCCCTGCAGCATTCCAGCGTGTTTCCAGCCTCCACTCCTTCTGGCCTCTCGGATGACCCCCAGTCCCTGTCACCATCTCCCAGCTATATGTGGGCCTCCAATGCACCACCTCGTTACTCACCACCCTATTTCCCACCTTTTGAGAAGCCACCACCTTACACGCCATAAAGAACGTGGGAAAGAAGAAAAAACATATTTGCCATCGAAATAAGTGTGAACATTTTGTATTTATATTTTACTGTGGGAGGGAGCAGGAGAATACAGAAGATAATTGCAAATTAAAATATTAGATTGGACTGTCCTTTTTTGCGAGACTTATTTCAGAAGTTTTAACAATGGCCTGTGACAAAGAGGACAGACTTCTGATGTTTTAATGAGTCACTGAGTAGCAGGTGACCTAAATTTCAGCCTCTTTGGTTCATGTAGTCCTTGATTTTTAATCAAGTGATCCAACACAGATGACAGATTCTGGTCTGCCTTACTCCATCTTGTGCCAAGCTGAAGTAAGGGTAGCCAAGATCAAGAGTTGCTAGAGATTATCAGTCTGTTTGAGGTGAGGGTGCTTGCAGACAGCACCACTCAACACCGGTTTTGTTTGGCCTTTGGGCTCCAGTTGCTGGGATTTTGGCTGGGAGGACACAGGACCTAGCTCACATCGCTCATTGGCCCAACACACTGGAAAAATTTTGGGGGGAACCGTGACAGTGCCTCAAAATGTAACACTGTTGAAAAGGATAACATCGTAGGATAGCCTCATGCATGTGTAGCAAAATAATCAGAATATTGCTTTTTTGAGGGGGGGCAAGCTGTTTTTATTTCAGGTTGCTTCTTAAGATAAAAGATGAAATGGAGTTGTCTCTCTGAATTCTGTGTAAGTAATGCTGAAGTCAAACAGTTTGGGTGGTTGCACTGCCTAAATTGTCCTTGTATTCCTATAAAAAACCATCAGGAACCGTCTACAAGTCACTGGAACAGTGCAGTAAAAATGTTATTTATTTATTTGTTTATGTTTTCTGTGGTTGGAAATTTCTTTTTAAGCTTGTACTTTTAACTTTTTTAATGGACTGAATCAGCACCCTGAATAAGCACTGGTTTAGTAGCTGTATTATGGGCTGCACATAAGGAATATCCACTACTAGTTCTACAAGATATAAGTCTCACATGGATGAAATTCAACACCCTGTAATATAGGACAAACCTGAGGAATTTGCAATTACTGTTGTGACTTTCATTTAATCTTCAGCTGATGACTGTGCTGATTGATCTAGATTCCAGCAGATTTTGCATGCATCTTGCATAACAAAAGGTCAGCTTTGATATGTGACACACTGACCTCTAAAGTGTGGTTCTACTCCAGGAAGTGATTTCAGATGACAGTGTTCAGATCTGACCTGCTCAACCTGAGTGTTCTCAACTGCTTACTTCAGGGATAAAAGCAACATTAACATTTTACTCCTTATTTCCCAAAGATATCATTTCCTTGGCATCAGTTTGTTGACCCTAATCCTCAGTTGCCTTCCTTTACTTGCAACTGATGCAGACAAAAAAGTACCTAAAAGTTAAATCTGGCTTTCAGAATCAAAATGGAATACATGTTGGTGGGTTGGGGGAGAATCCAGTTGGATTTTAAACTGTGGCACCTACTTTTAATCTATAAACAATATTAAAATGCTGTCAACATGGAAAACAAACACTGAAGTCTCTGATCTCACTTTTCAATGTACACCCACACTTTATAATGCTGTTTTTAATCCTATGCATTTGCAGAGCCTTTAGGCTAGACTATGTATTAACTTTATCATTTCCACTGTCAAATACTAATCAGTATGTTAGTTCATTAAAGGATGACACTTTATCCAGAAGCAAGCGTGACTTTTCTCCACTAAGAAGGGAAAATAAACAGCTGGAGAAAGGAATGCAGCTCACAGGATTTAAAGCAATAGTGTATGTAGAATATATTCTGGTGGCATTTTGTTTTACTATAGAATGTTGAAGTGCAGCTCCTATAAATTTGTGTACTGGAAATAAATTTATATACTGGGGCATCCTCCATTTTATATTACATTTTATTGAATTAAAGAGATAAAAAGAATCTCCTGATAAAGAGATCATGGGCAATTTCAAAACAGACAGTACTTCTCTTGATAAAACTCCCCACAAAACTAGAATCAGAAGGGCACATTAATTTAGTATCAGAAAACATCTTATTGCTTTATCTTTGAAATAAAAGCTAACAGTCCTGTCCCACTTCTGACAAACACTCTACCATTTGTGCCTGTCAAATAAATAGGGCTAGAAGGACATGGGGACACCACAGGACAGGACTGAACATCCTGAAGAGAACATAACTTAGTGGCAGAGAAACAATTAGGAGATAAATTGTGTCATTGGTTTTGAGTTGAAAAATACTAACCTTAGGAAATTATCCAAATTCTCTTTTTTTTCCTAAGGAATATTTTAGCAAAAATTACATTGCTGCTTTAAATTCACTATAAAAGGACAAGTACATTTCCACATTTAAAAACTTAGTGGTGGTATTTTCTGTTGAATTACCTGTTTCATTCTGCTTGAGTAAAACAAAGCATTTAATGTAACTGCAACATTCTGCACTGTATTTGTCATTTCTTATGAGAATGTCAAGTTTGTGACTCATATGTACCCTTTTATTACTTTGCCAAAGTTAAATAAAATTGTGTGACTTTTGTAAACATTTACCAATTCTATTTTACATTTTAGCAACCTTCCTGTTTTACAAGCATCTTTAAGGTTATTTTTTAAAAAATAGTAAAATTTACCTTTAAAAAAAAATCAAAGCAAGAAACTCCCCCCCCCCCCCCCCCCCCCAAAAAAAAAAAAAATCTCTGTTCACTGTATTTGAGACATATTTCTACCAGGATTAGCCAAAAACTCCTTCAGTTCTGTTTTTGAAGGCACTCATGCCCCCACATTTGACAATTCTGCAGTTTTACCATAACATGGTGCCCTGACCTCAAGCCCTCTAGTTACTGCTGCTGATTTTTCACTTCACACAGATCTGAATAATCCAACCAGTGCAGTCTCAGTGTCTCCTTTGCTTACTTTGGGCATATTCTGTCCTGATGATGTCAGCAGAGCGAGCTAGAAGCCCTATGCCAAGGAGATAAAGGCATCTAGAACATAATTTGGTATGTTGCTTATTAAATTGCATTCCTACATGCCATAAGAAGGCTACACAAAGTAAGTGACTATTTCCTGTTGGCCCCAGGTCACCAACAATGGAACTCTTGCAAATCACAACCAGTCAGCAGCTGGTAAGAAGAGCCCAAAGCACAAGTGAGCTGAAGGCACAGCCCCGGTCACTATGGATGTTTTACTGGTCCCTAGGTCGGGGTTTTGTTGGCTTTGAGCTCATTTGCAATGCCTGCAGCTGGTCAGAGTGTTGCACAGCCTCAGGACAGCTCTGCCTGTCCTGGGAGTTCCCATCCACCCCATCCATGGCAGCACTCAGCTCACAGCACACTGGGGTTGTTGAGCTGATTTGCTTTCTTGGAAAGTGTTCAACAAAACCAATTAAACAGCATCAAAACAAACAAATAAAATTAAGGCTCCAATAAAAACACCTCTCCCTGTTCCCCTCCACAGTGGGTTCCCTGCTGTTCCCAAAGACATGGAACAGAAAGCTACAAACATGTTAGACTGTAGAAACTGAGTTGCCATCAAAAAGAAACATATTACGCTCACCTTGAGAATTAAAACTTTTTATTTTTACCATAGAAAGCTCTAAAAACTAATATCACGTGTTGATTAATGAAAAGTAGAACACAACTTTAAAAAGTATGTTAAGGAAAGACTGTACAACTATATACATCACAAACTGGGGAAAACCAAGGAGTGTTTCACATGGAACATCTCCTAGGCAATAGCTGTAGAACTCAGAATTCAATGTATATAGTTGTCAGCTTCTGCATCTTTTTATAAGCTGCATGCCTTAACAGAACAAAATAAATAAGCAGTAGATGTTATTCAATATTTATTTAGTTCACATAGTGGAATGTTATGGTATGTATCCCCAAAGAAACCAGACAATGAGGATGCAGCCACCATTACCATATTTTGCAGCAGATCTGTTAATGGTTTTATATGCATAATAAATGACTGTGAGGTTTGCTACCTTAGTCTGTTGAAATTTTTCATTTCTATATAAATGCTTTGTCAGATTCAACCTTTTTCTTCCATCATCCCAAAGCCAATTTCTTAATATTTACATAAGTTTTTTCATTAAGTTAAACTGGAAGTTAAATGCTTACAAAAACAAACAAAAACACAAATGTAAGTGCAATAGCCAGAAATCTAAATATAAAAGCTTACTCATGGCCCCATAAAGTTTTCAAATAATGGATTTCCAAACCAATAAATACTGGAAGTGAAATTAAAAAAATGCTTTACATACCTCTGGACTTTGGATATCAAAATCACTTCCAAGGAAAACTGAAGACCCTGAGACACATGCAAGCACGAGTCTTCTAGCAGAAATAGTTACAAAGCCCTAATTTTCCAGTTTTCCTCCAAAGAGAGACCTTTACTAGGCACAGTTTAATTTAAGGTTTTAAATACATCAGCAGCAAATAGTGATAGCCATTATGTTTAATTCTACACTTTGTAATGTATGCTTAATTCCAGATCCCAACACAGGCCATTTACTTAAGAGTCGGGCTCAATGAGCCTTGTGGGTCCCTTCCAACTCAAGACTATTCTGTGATTAAACATGTGTCATGTCAATAACAAAAATAAAATTGCATTTGTCTTGCCACAAAATTCAGGAAGTCCCACCACAGCACCAGCCACCTGTGCCAACACAGGCAGTCCACACTCAAGTCCCGTGGTGATAATGTGTGACTGCAGAAGTGCCAGCTCAGTTACATCCCACATTCAAAGCAGGACCCATTGCATTCAAAGGGGTCTGCAATATGATCTGGAAATAATCAGGTATATCATGTTCTTGGCTGACAAAGGAGAAGTGCTGAGCACCACATGCACCACAAATCCTCCTCCCATCACTGCTCACGTGGATTTCTGGTATCGTTTTTGTAGCTCAACTTATATTTGAACCATTTACCATTTAAGTGCCTTTCTGTGAAGAGTACTGTTAAAGGTCTAAAACCTTTAACTTTGACAGTCATAAAATCAAGACACTAACTTAAAACATGAAAAAGAAAAGAGAAACCTGTAACTGCAATTTAAGCAATTAAAGGTTTCCATAACTAGTACTATGCACAATAGTCTTTCCCAGCCACCTCTAGAACTTGAGGAGATTTCATATTACCATTTACAAAAATTCAACAAGTCACTAACTCTGAAATGCTAAACTAGGACTCCAGTAAACAGCTGTTTTTATCTACCATTTCCTGATCAAGTTGGACATCTAATTCATCTTTTAACTGTTAAAACAGGCACCAACTGCAAGGAGATAAAAAGGGCAACATAATAAACCCAAACCTGGAAACAGCTGCAACGAGACAATTGCAGAGAAATTATACTTTGGGTCATGCTGTATAAAGGGTATTTTCTGGTTGTTGGTTTAGTCCTCATCTTCCAAAAGATGTATAAATGGGGGCAAGTGTGGGGGGAAATCCGAATCCCTGCCATACCTGAAGATCCAGCCAAACAGGCATACAAGATCTGCCTCAGTCTCAGTGCTAAACCAATACAGCACTTACATGAATTCATAGTTTTGAGAAAACTTCAGCTAAAAAGAAATAATATTTTTATCATTTAAAAATTCTGCACTGAAGCCCTGCTTCTTGAAGTGGGATAAAAATAAAAAGGAACACTTTATATCAAACTAATTACTGGCGTTTTTTCCAGCGGTAAGAAAATGCAACAATATTTCTCAAGCTGTAAGAAGGTAAAATTATCTCCTTCCTAAGTGTTCCAAGCCTCTTTACTATTCAGCTTTGTAGGGTTTGGCTTTTTCCCATTGCAAAAAAAGTAAAAACCAAGGTCCAGGACACTGAATACTTAGCTCACCATACTGCCAAGTGTAAGTAAAGTTTGTTCAAGTTAGCCCTAACTGAGTATTGCTTGCTGACAAGACTTTTTGCATGAAGACAGATGATTCATAATATTTATGAAAGCAGAATTAGGATGCTAGCTCAAAAACAGACAACTCCAGTGCAGTAGGGGATCATGTATTTTGGCTCCTTGTTCACAAATGTGAGTTGTGGGATTATTTTTTTAAATGGTTCCATGACCCAGAGACTATGATGAAAACATTTTACTGTTTTCTTGGTTAACATCTAAAGAGAATTCAGCATTAAAGTGCTAACATGAAAGAAAGGGTTTACATGGTAAGTATGGGTGCAGGAAATACCTCAATTAGTTTAGATATATTTCTAGCTCTTTAGAAGGAATTGTACATTTTCAAGCCACAAATCCTCACGTTTTGATCAAATTTAACATATCTGAAAACTCTGGTAGCGCCTTAGAATGTCTCACTCTCTATTCAAGTGAATTTTCTGATCAATTGCTTCCACAAATCACTGCAATTAACATGGTCCATCTAAGTGTTACCATTTGGTTACTTGGTAGAACAAGTTAACTTCTTTTGACTTAAACCTTTGATTTTACAGCAATTTCAACAGTTCAGTTAAAACAGCTGCAGTGCTCCCGCACTGAACCCTTTTTCCAGCATTTCAAACATTTCAGTAAGATTCTGGTATCACAAACTCAAACTCAGTACTTCCCTCTGACGGGTTTTGTTTAAAAATTGTTTCATTTCCCTGCGGAACGAAAATGTCATCCCAGGTGATTTGTTTGGCTGGAGGGTTGGACGTTGTTCCCTCAGTGCCATCCTTCCCTGAGCCAACACGATAGACAACTCCCCCCTGGTTCATGCCCGGGACGCTGCTGGGGCGGTCACTGATGTAGGCGTACTGCCTGATCTGCAGGGACCTGCAGGGGTGCAGCCGGTACAGCTTGGTGTCTCCGGAAGGGTCCTGGCTGTGAACAGATCTGATGTGGGAGATGGTGATTTGGTAGTTGATGAAAGATTTGCCGCACGTCAAGCACTGGTACCTTCGCTCCCCGGTGTGGTGAAGTTCGTGCTTGGTACGATATTCTGCAAGAGCAAAGACTTTGTCACAGTAGCGGCATGGGTACTTCTTCTCCCAGGAGTGCACGTTGAAATGTCTCCGCAAGCTGGTCAGGCACGCGTACGACCTCTTGCACACGATACAAATGTAGTAGACTCTGCCGTCCACTATCAGCTCGTAGTGGTCATCGTGCTTTACTTTCATGCGTTTCCCCTTTGGAGATTCATCACCAGACTTTTTGGGTGTGTCATCAGGCTTGGCTTCCCCTTCCTCAGAGTCACCTTTCACAGGGATGACTATGTCATAGGTATCCTCACCGATGTTTGCATAAACCTTACAGCCTGTGGATAAGCCTCCTATTTCAGTTGCTGTATCTAATGTTATGATTTTCTGCCCATCTGCCACATTCTTTGATGTTAGACCCGAACTTAATTCCTTGTTGTTTCCAGAAAGGACATCTGAGATTTTTATTTTAAATTCTCCAGCTTTAGTAGCTGGCTCTTGTGAAAATGTAACAACCTGTTTTTTCTGTACACCTGATCCTTCAGTGCTTCCTGCCTTAGGAACAGAAGATTGCTGAACCACAGAGCTGTTGCCGACTGAACCAGGACTAGAGGAGCTAATGATATCGACATCATCTTCAACAACCTCTTCATCATCAACAGCAGTTGCTTCCACTTCAGTTACAGAGCCGTTATTGGATGGCTGCTGGTTCTCCTCAAGTAAATTAATTGTAGGAGTCACATGTGTTTGATGCAAGGAGCTGGCACCAAGTGATGAGTTAAGCAGAGGCTTGTTCAGCACAATGATATTGGGAGTAAAATGCTGCGGCGTTGCCGAGACAAATGATTCAGCACCTGACTGTGTTTGGCTTGGGCTTAGCTGAGTGGCAGACAAAGTGAGGTTCTGAGCTGCTGTGCTGTTCGTCAAATGGGGAGAGCCACCACTGCCACAGGATTTTTGGTCAGAAGCTCCAGCTGGACTTGAGCAAGGCTGGTTCTGGCTTGCAGCATTTTTGTCTTTAGTACTTTCTTTTGGGGGAACAATCTCAGAACAAAAAATTACATCGTCATCCTCCTCATCCGAATCGCTCACTGTAATTTTTGTAGTCTCGTATTCTATGCCATGTAAGGAGAATGACTGTGTTATAACAGGCATGCCATCTGCTGCCTCTTGCCCCTCTGGCCGTATTACAGTCACCTGTGTTTCAGCATCTCTTTGATTTGGACTGGAAGCTGAAGTTTTTGAAGCACTGTCTTTGATCTCGCTTGGCACATTCTTGCCTTCGGCCGGAGGTATGCCCAGATCAGCTATGAATTTAACACCCAGCTCCTGCCCTGATTTAATCAGTTCATCAAGTAAATCAGATCGGATACTGATTATTTTGGAACTATAAATATAATTAAGAATTTCTGCAAAAATTTCTGCTCTTACAAAGCTCAGTTCAACCACTTGACCAGCCACTGAGAAAAGCTGGTGAAAATATGTGCTTGAGGCTGAAAGGATGTTTCTGTGAGCTCGAAATTTCCGGTCCTCCACAATGACTGTAACATCACAAAAAAGTCCATGGCCACGTTGCTCATTCAAAGACTGAAGGAGCACACTAGAATATTGTGTGTCTGTTGCAGAAATAAGTTTTTTCCCCTCCATTCCTAAAAAGGGAAAGCAAAAGATATCAAATTAGTAAAAATGCAGATTAACAGTTTTAACTACATGACAACATTCACGTATTTACTGTCTATTCCTTCTTTAGGAAAAAACCAATCTGAGATACTGTTCAGAAGATAATGTGCTACTGTACTCTGAAAATTTGTTTCTTAGTGTTGTTTGTCCTTTCCTCTTCTCCACAAGGTAAGTGGAATTCTGAGTACATCCTCTGTACTTACAAGGTGAGAAACAAAGAAACAACACCTCATCTTAAGCAACAGCAAATAAGGTTAATTGTAAAACCAAGAAGATGGAAGTTTTTGGGTCGCAAAAGCAGCTTTAAACATTATTAGTAATTTCTTTTTAATTGTGAAATATTCCATGGATTGTTATGAGAAAACCCAATAGCATGAAGTTATTTATGGCCAGACACCAGAATTTGTGTGTTGGTATATTACAGTCAACTGAGTCAATGAAAATGCTATGGACAGTGCACTTCCTTCCCCAGAAATAGAGACTTTTCCTTCCCCAGAAAAAAAAAACAAAAAACTTTTTTTAACCCTATGCCATATATTTGCAAGGCCTTGTATTTCAAACTGAGACACTGAAGCAGCACCACAGCAAAAGAGATCTGCAAAGTCAAAGTAACCTATCTGCCACCACTGCCTAATCAAAGCCCCCCAATAAGCCGCAAAAAGTAACATCAAAATACAGAACGGCGAGCCACGGGCTCTAACTTTACCCGTAAAACTTTATTTCCGCAGGCCGGGCCGGGCCGGATGAGACGCCGAGGCCGGAGTCGCGCGGCGGCCGCACGCCCGCCGGGGAGCGCGTCCCGCCCGGCTGTCCCGCGACCCCGGGGGGCCCGGCCGTGAGAGCCGCGCTCCGAGCNCGGCGGGCCCGGGGAGCGGCCTGGCAGCACCGGGCCCGGGCCGACGGGCCCCGCTGGCTGAGCCGTGCTGAGCCCCAGCGGGGCGAGGGGCGGCCGAGCGATACCTGCGCAGGAGAGCTTTACCTGCGCCGTGCTCCGGCCGCGGCCCCGCCGCCGCCCGCACCACCGCACCCGCCGCACCGCCGGCGGAGGGCGCTGCCGGCGCTGCCCTCGGCTCTGACCCGAGCGGCCTCGGGAACCTTCGGGCCGGGGCGGGGCCGCGCTCCCGCCCGGGCCGGGCCCGCCCCGCGCTCTTCCCGGGGCTCGGCGCTGCGGGGGCTCCGGACGCTGCCTGGGACGCACCGCCCGCGTCACCGCCCCCGCCTGCAGGAGGCCGCCTGCGGCCGCCGGGGTGCCGAGTGTGTGGCCTGACCCTGCTCCAGCGCAGTGCGGGACGCTGGGGACCCGCACACGGGCCTTGCTGCGGCCTCGGCGATTCCCGCCTGGCTCCCGGCTCCCCCGCGCTCCGTGTCCCGGGCGGAGGCGGCGGCAAAGCCCGGTACCCGCCTTACGGCTGACCGTGTGGATGAGGCCGTGGAGACGCTGTTTCCCGCTGGGTGTCATTTCCTTCCCGGGGGCATTGGCGCTGCTCTGCAGCCGGCACCTCCGCCCAGCACCCAGGGGAGCCCAACCCGCACTGAGCACCCTGGGTCCTGCTGCGGGAGCGTTTCTTTGCAATTCTTTGAGCCACAGGGACACGTGTTAGACTCTGCCAGCAGCTGTACAGACATGTACGGCTGTGACACAAAGTGCCTTTGACCAAAATTGACTCAACTGCACATTCGACATGTGGCCACCAAAGTGACACAATCACGGCGTGGCCTCTTGCAAACTCTTGCTGTTCAGGAATGCTCGAAGAACACCAAGATCATAAAAGATATTTTCGTTTTTGGTTACTGATCTATTCCTTTTTTTTCCCTCCTATGCATTCTGTGGACTTGAACCACAGGGGTTCCTGATTTTTCTTAAGATTCAAAAACTTTGACAAGAACAAATGTCCTGTCAAGTTTGACAAAAAATGTAACAGGCCACAGCCACTGCAGACATGACTGCAAGCCTTCACCTCATAAATCAGCAATGAAATGGTCCTGCCCAGGTTTATGAGCAAGAAATAAATAATAATTTTCTTCTAGCATGAAAATTACCTGCCAGGCTCCCTGTATTTGTATAGTTAGTAACACAAGTGCATTTCTGAAGTGAGCCTTCAGATTTTAAATGTTACAAAAGCAGTTTCTGTTTATTTATAGGTTTTACCAGAGAGTCAATTGAATGAGGATAAATAATAGAAAAACATCAGGGGAAAACATTCCCCTCATCAGGGGAAACACAGGCTTTTCTTCCTCACATGACTCCTTAATTATTTTCTCCTTTGATACAGGTTCTTCATAATTTTTACACAGGAGGCTATATTAAATGAAAATAATACTATAATTGTTTTAATATTTAATCCAGTGCTTTTTTTCTCCTCCAAAAATTTGTGATGACCCAAATTAAACAATTTCTTAGCCTTTCATCCTCCAGCTTTAAGGATTTCTCTTCTCCCTGCCCATTCCAATACTAAATAACTAAGAGGAAAATTTACAGCTACAGATGAGCACTGACTTGGAAGAATCCCTGCTCCTGAGGCATCACCAGATCTCAAAAACCAGGTTCGAACCACTTATTCTGAGGCACAGAAATGGTGCCTGATTTAAAAGCTGCTGGCAGAGCTGCACCATCTCCTTGGCTTTTACCTTTCTCACAGCAGCTTTTCTCTACGGCAACTCCCTCTGTCAGATACAAAACGTGAACGCCGCTGTCACACTGCTGCAGTCAGGACACAGAAAATGCTCTCCCCAGCTCAGCCACTTTGACTGAAGCTGCCACCACCTTGCTGCACATGAAGGCTGAATTTCAATGTGCTTTTTTTTGGTCAGCATGCATCTCCTAGGTTGTTCTTTCCACTTTTTAGATAAGCCTAGAAAGTGTTTGGTGATTCAAGTCACATAAACTTTACAATATAAATACCAATATAAAAGAATCATCTTATCTAAGATATTGACACTAAACATCAAGGACACAGAACTACAGGTGGTCTTTTTGGAACTTACATAAGACACTCAATGGCAACTTTTATCTTAATGTATAGAAGTGATCAAAAAAACTTTGGGATGGAGGTTCTGAAAATATGAACTACAAATTTAAAGAAATTTATGTGCAGGCTTTTGCCAGAAGACAAAAAAGTATTTTTTGTATCATTCAGTAATGAGTTTTCAATTAAGCAATTTGAGCTCTTTTGTTTTTAAAAAATCCACTTTGTGAGAATAGAAAATTCTTTTAAAGAGCTGACAAATTTGAGAGACAAAGTAACATTCTTCATCATGAAAACATGTATTTTATATTAAAGTAAATTAAATTTTATAAGCAGAACAGTTAAGGGTTTTCAATAAAATTGAAAATCAATAGTTATCCTACCTCAGACTACCTTTAAGGACAGAAATATTCTTACAAATTTGGAAATTTCAAATAAAA
Organism: Pyrgilauda ruficollis; assembly: GCF_017590135.1. Classification (NCBI taxonomy): domain Eukaryota; kingdom Metazoa; phylum Chordata; class Aves; order Passeriformes; family Passeridae; genus Pyrgilauda; species Pyrgilauda ruficollis. Next base: position 7,689,043 of record NW_024528821.1, on the reverse strand, counting down.
CATCACTGCTTCTGAAAGACTCTAAAATGCAAATTTCCATTATTTGTGCTTTGAAGAAATCTCTGAGAGTATTTCTCCTGCCAATCCCATTACATAAAGTCTCATATAACTGAATTAAGAGTCCAGTGATCCTTTTTATTGACATTAGTAGTTGCTGTAGGTGCTGTTATGTGCTGCATGACATTATAACTTGTGTACAAAAGCACTTCAAGTCACCTAACAGTATTAGGTAACACAGGTGCAGAGTGATCCTGAGGCAGATGTTTTAGTCACCATTTAGTCAGACCTAAAATAATCCAAAATTAGTTTGTCAAAATTATCCAAAGAAGGGAGAAACTGAGCTGTCCTCACACAGACACAGGCAACAGTAACACCACACACATGGGCAGTCTCTGGTAAATCTTTTCCCTCCCTGTTCTGCACATGGTCCCTTGCACCCAAAAAAGCACACAATTTAGGCTTCAATTATTTTTATGCTGCTTATGGTAAGTTTGGGAGGTAAAATATTGTTTCATTTGTGAAAAAGAGACTGGCATACCCTGACATAGTTTCTAGACAGCATAAACCAGCATGGGCTTCCCAGGCTGGAGCAGCCGTCCAAAATGCCCCGTTCACACAGAGCTGGCCAGACCCAGTGGATTGCACTGCACCTTCCAGAGCCGAGCAGAAACTCGGGGTTTATTTAACAAAGCTCCGTGGCAACGTGGCCAAACCTGAGGGGGAAGTGCGCCCACAGAAGAGTGGGTGTCTCATGTGAATGCATCATTTGTATCATCTTTATCCGTAAAGGTTAAGGAAAAGACTTCAGATCTCAGTGCCAGCACCATGTTCACCATTAAACCGTGTCCTTAGGTGCCACCTCCACAGGGTTTTTTAACATTTCCGGGGATGGTGACTCCACCAGCTCGCCGGGCAGCCTATTCCTGTGCTATAACCTTTCCCATGAAAAAAATTTCCTAATACCTAATCTAAACCTCCCCTGACGCAACTTAGGGCCATCTCCTCTCGTCCTGTCAGCTTTGCCCTGAGACGCTGCCCGGAGCGGCGGCCAGCGCCGTGTCAGGCCGCGCTGGGAGGCGCCGGGCCCCGAACACCCGCGAGCGGGCCTTGCCCGGCCCGGGCCGTGTCAGCCGGCGCCGGGCCCGGGCAGGAAGGGGGAACCCCGCCGGGGCACGGTGAGCTGTCCGCGGGGCAGTGCTGCTCCCGGGCCGCCCTGGACAGCTCCCGGGGCCGCGGCCCCGCGCCGGTGCCCGAGGAGCGGGGCGGAGCCGGGCCCGCGCCGCCACCGCCCCCCTCCCGCGGCTCGCGCCCCGTCGGTGCCTCACCTTCCGCCGCCGCCGTGCG